>NC_053393.1:259682122-259988109 GCF_905171765.1 Bufo bufo
TGACACTGTGAGACGTCAGGTCACAGGATACTGCAGGCCTGGAAAAGACCAAGGAGTGGTGAGTGCTGGAAGAGCGGCTGAATGTGCAGAGTGGCAGTGCATCTGAAGCATTAGAGGTAAGTACTTTTAGGTTGGTTTTTTTTGGTCTGAGCTGGGGGTCTAATGAAAAAATATTTTTTCTGATTTGCCTCCTGTAAAACGTAGAGGCGTCTTATAATCCTGTGCGTCTCATAACGGTATTTGGAATGATTATCACAAAACTCATTATTTTTATTGTAGATGAAGAAACCCATCCAGTGGATTTAAGTTCTTTGTCAAGCAAACTTTTGCCTAGCTTTACCACATTAGGTTTTAAAGATGATCGCAGACATAAAGGTAAGATACAATTAAGGTCATTAAAATGTTTAGATTGCCACCAAGTTTGCTATGGCTCTTTTTTGAGTTGTATACAAATAATCTATTTGAAATTTTTGGTTTATAACTATGATCTTTGAGCCGAGCAAGTTATCAGAAAGACATATACTCTGATAAATTAGCGACCATATATTATGAGTTGCATGAAGATTGTAGAAAAAAAAAAGTAGTGTTTAGTTTAAGTGTCTAGTGAGTGTGGAATACATTTATTAATAAAAGTTGTGATATTATGACATTCCAGTTTATAGAGATATTATGACAAAAACAGTAATGTGAAGAAGTGTTGACAACCATGTAATAATCTATGTTTCATTTTTTAACATATATTCATATACATGTTTTATTCTCAATGACCTCGCCTTTACTTTTATATATTGTTTGTGTGATGAAAAAACTATGTATAAAAATTACTTAGCAGTAATTGCGTAAAAAATCACAGATTTTTTTTATTTTTTTTTATCTTTTTTTTTGTGGAAGGTTCTTCCTGTCACCTGAACAGCACCCACATTTCCAATTCCAACAGTTAGTGGGTTAAACTACAAACTTTGCAAGTGCATCTCTTATTATAAGTATCAGGCATTACTGGTTTACAGTATACTGGGGTTTATGGGGTTCAAATTGACTGTATCTTCCAAAGGGTCACACAAACCTGTGTTGACACCTCAGAACACAGTCTGGCGTCTGTGTCCATTTCCCAGGCAAGCATTTTAGACAATTTTCAAAGAGGTGCAGTAATATGTTGATAAAGTTTGGATATTATCTCCAGTCATTGAAATACGAATGACCAAAAGGTTCATGATTGGATGGTAATGTGTGACCTTTTAGAGCCTGTGTCATCATGACCTTATTAAACCAGGCATATTGCCTTGTAGGGTTGATGATGCTGAGTAAAACAATATAATTCTTTTGTATAAGGGGTTTGTAATGACCGAGATACATTACATTTTATATTTATGTAAATTACTTAGTTGGAGCACCAGGAGGCTAGCCAAAGAGCTAGGAGCATCTCTAGTGCAATGCACCGTCTAAAGTGTCTGTTAAAACTATACTATTAGTTGAAAATGTGAAAGCCTGTTTGCTAAAAGTATTCCATAGGTTAAAACCTGTAAAAAAAATTAAAGTGGTTCAGACCTTTTAGTATTTAATATTGTATAATTAGCTTAAAAACAGCTGGTTTAAAAGCCCAGAGGACTTGTTTATAGTTATAATATGCTGAAACACTTTTGTTTCTTAATTATGCAGTGGTATTTTGTTATTTCTCGCCCATTCCATTGGGGGACACAGACTATGGGTATAGCTTAGGCCATTACTAGGAGGAGACACTATGCAAATAAGAAAAAACAGCTCCTCCTCCACTGGCTATACCCCCATGCTCCAACAGGAGGACCTCAGTTTTAGCTTAGTGTCGGATAAGGAGGTGACACTCCTGCTCCTGCAGGGTTGTCACTGTATTTTTTTCTTCTCCTGTTTGTTTTTTTCTAAACAGAGGACGCAGGGTCGCATGTTGCGTCCCTGGTCTCTCAGTGGAGCGAGCGCCGGGGTCGAATGGCTGTCCCCGGCTACCTCCCTTTCCCCCCAGAAGATAAGTGGAACCGGGCTCGACCTGCAGCTCCGGTGGCCTACCAGATCCGGGGTCACCTAGTCCTGCCCTCTATCCAGTGCACTGCCACTCCTTGTGCCAGATGACTGAAGAGGTGACCACCTGCTGGTCCGGAACAGAGGGTGAAGGCTGCAGGACTCAGATAAGTTGCTCTCCAGCAAGCTCCCCCTCCCCCCGTGCTCACACTGTGACAATGTTCTTTAGTTCTTACCTGGGGATCTGGGAGGGCCAGCTGGTTGAGAGGGAGGAGGGATTCCTTCTTGTCCCCTGCACTCTGGCGGTGGGCGCCATTTTCGGAGCCAGGGTTTGCCTTTTTTCATGGTTCCCGCGCGCGCGATTTGTCAAGTGACTGGGGGGCGGAGCCTATCCCTGCTCCGGCGAACCCCAAGGAGCGCGCTCTCCATTCTCTAGATGTTGTCCGTGTTTTACGGGTGTACCTGTCGGTTACTGCCCCATTTCGCCGCTCGGACTCCCTTTTTGTGGTTTCCGAGGGGCCTCCTGGGCTAGGCACAATCGAGCCTCTACATCACAACTTTGTAAGGCTGCCACCTGGTTGTCCTTACATACCTTTACAAAGTTCTACCAGCTGCACTCTGTGGCGTCGGCTGATGATGCCCTAGGGCGCAAGGTATTGCAGGCTGTGGTTCCTGTTTAACCGTTGGACGTTTTCCCTCTGGAGGTGCTGGTCTTCCCACCCCATGGACTGCTCTAGGACGTCCCATGGTCTGTGTCCCCCAATGGAATGGGCGAGAAAAGGAGATTTTTTGTGAAACTCACCTGTAAAATCTTTTTCTCGTCTTTTCCATTGGGGGACACAGCTCCCACCCATTCTTGTCTGTTACAGGAGGGGTTGGTTCTATTCTATTGGGACCTTATGGTTAACGGCCTGACGGCGGTATTCCTAGGTTCTGTTGTTCTTTATTAATATTTGGTCTTTGGTCTCCTTCTCCTACTGCTTTTGCACGCACTGAGGTCCTCCTGTTGGAGCATGGGGGTATAGCCAGTGGAGGAGGAGCTGTTTTTTCTTATTTGCATAGTGTCCCCTCCTAGTAATGGCCTAGGCTATACCCATGGTCTGTGTCCCCCAATGGAAAAGACGAGAAAAAGATTTTACAGGTGAGTTTCACAAAAAATCTCCTTTTTTTTCATAAATAGCAGTTGTGTGTATTGATGTACATTTTGTTTTTTGTAGTCACATTTCTTAACAGTACCAGTACAGCCCTGTCTTTACAAAATAATACTCTCTTCACTGATCTTAAGCCTGATGAGATGGAACTAATGTACGCTGCTTATGGTGATGACACAGGGATACAATGTGCTCTTAGGTAAGAATATTTTGTAACAAGGCCAAGTAAAGTAAAGGGTTTATCCGACCTTTGAAAAACAAAAATTATAAAATAACAAAAGATAAAAAATACTTTTCCTGTCCTTTGCCAATCCAGCACAGACATGCTTGCGGTCCCCCAAGGCTTTTTTCACTAGCAGTCAGTGCATGCCTACTGCAGCCATCAGTGGCATCAACGGTCATGTGGCGTACTACTGATATCTTGCATCAGTTTGCCAGATGTTCAGCACGTTACCGCTGAGGCCAATGCAGTAGTGATATGTCAGCCACTTGTATACAAAGAGTTTGTGCACCACCGGAGTGTCTGTGCTGGATCATCGAGGGATTGGATAAGTGAGCATTGTTTGTATTGTTTTTATTTATGTTATAAATGTTGCCACTATTTATTTACTTTTGTTTTAAAGCTTGTATACTTTAAAGTGTAACTATTTGTTTCAGGTAGTTTTTCAGAATAAGAAGAATAAATAATTATAATATAATCTTATAGGGCATGTATTTTGTATTGTTTAGCAGCTAGCTTTCCCCTGTGTTATCTCTGTCCGTAATTCTCAGTTTTCTGTGAGCTGGTGGAGATTACCTGGCACAATGTCTCTGATACATAGGACGTGGAAAAACAGGATATTCCACTCCCTATGTCTCTATAGCAAAACCTCAGAAGCAGCAGCAGTGATGGAAGGCATTATACAGCAGCTCTGAGTAGTTTAGAGGTGGATCCAGCAATGAATTAAGACAGGAAATCACTTACAAGCCATCAGCAGTATCTCTGCCTTTCTCCAGAAGCCTCACCCTTCTGCTCCTCCCCTTCCTCTCTCCATAAACTGGTATGTAATGCGGACAATATTAGAACATTTCTATTTTTTTGCGGAACGTAAATACGGAAACGGAATGCACACGGAGTACCTTCCATATTTTTTTATTTTTTTTGGTGGACCCATTGAAATGAATGGTTCCGTATACGGTCCGCAAAAAAAAGTAACGGAATGAAAATACGTCCGTGTGCAAGGGGCCAAAGGCTAAAATTATGTGACTAAGGTGTTAAAAATGCATTTGTGTCCCTTGAGTTGTGCGCCAACAAGATTTACTGCACACACATTAAAAATCTACAATAATTTTTGGGAGGGATTTTACAATTTTAATGTGACTGTTAGGAGGTTAATGTAGGGCATGTATATGGTTGGTGTGACTTATTGTTAGGCCAGGATGAATTGGGGTGAAAAATGGTATCTGTACCTCAACTCAACACAGATTCTGGCATGAAAGTGCCATCATTTTACCTGTGTGAATGTTGACAGATTTGTCAAACAATAAGTATACAAATATTTCAATAATTTACTCTTGTTAGATCACACAAAAATTGGAAAGATTTAAAAATAATGCTCATATACTTAGATGTACTGTTTCATTCATATTTTGCCCCTTGATGTTCTTTGAATGCCCTTGCAGAACTTCCACCTAAGGCCTCATTCACATGTCTGTATATGTGCTCTCCACATCTGTATGTCTGTTCTGCGGCCCTGCAAAATAAAGGCACTGTTTGAATGGGTCTGCAGAAAAAACATGGATGTCACAAGGATGTTGTCCATATTTGGCACACCCACATTTTGTAGACCACAAAATACATATGATTGTGTGAATGCACTCTAAGGGCGTGTCATCCGCAGAGTGAATGACAGCCAAGCCCCGCACTGGACAGCAGAGACACATAGCATTAACATGGTTGATAATGCTCCGTGCTTCTCTGTGATCTACAAAATCACAGATAAAGTTGTCACTGTGATTTTGTAGTAAAAATATCAGAGAAGCACGGAGCATTATCAATCATGTTAATGCTATGTGTCTCTGCTGTCCAGTGCGGGGCTTGGCTGCCATTCACACTGCGAATGACACGCACTGCATCCGCTCGTGTGAAACAGCCCTAAGAGTCCATTCACACGCATCTAAGCTGAGATAATTGAACATTTTAGACAAGCTCTGAAAAAAAAAAAAAAAAATGTTCACCCCATTTCTCTAGTGCCATTCTCTGCGGCATTGCTCCTGTCCTTCTACCACTACTTGTTTACAAACGGTAAGGCCTCTTTCACACGCACTGAATCCTGACCCATTCATTTCTATGGGGCTGTGCACATGAGCAGTGATTTTCACGCATCACTTGTGCGTTGCGGGAAAATCGCAGCATGCTCTATATTGTGAGTTTTTCACGCAACGCATGAATGGAAGTGAATCGTAAAAAATGGAAAGCCTCCGCAAGCAAGTGTGGATGAGGTGTGATTTTCACGCATGGTTGCTAGGAGATGATCGGGATGGGGACCTGATCATTATTATTTTCCCTTATAACGGTAATAAGGGAAAATAATAGCATTCTTAATACAGAATGCTAAGTAAATTCGGGATGGAGGGGTTAAAAAATTATTATAAACAAATTTAACTCACCCCATCTACTTGGTCGCGTAGCGGATCTCCTCTTCTTTCTTCAGGACCTGGGTAAAGGACCTTTGATGAAGTCACTGCGCTCATCACATGGTCCATCACCATGGTGATGGACCATGGGATGAGCGCGGTGACTTCATCAAAGGTCCTTTACCCAGGTCCTGAAGAAAGAAGAGGAGATCCGCTACGCGACAAAGTGGATGGGGTGAGTTAAATTTGTTTATTATTTTTAACCCCTCAATGGACATTTTACTAAGCATTCTGTATTAGGAATGCTATTATTTTCCCTTATAACCATGTTATAAGGGAAAAAAATAAAATCTACAGAACACCTAACCCAAACTTCTGTGAAGAAGTTCAGGTCTGGGTACCAAACATGGTGATTTTTCTCGCGCATGTGCAAAACGCATTAAAACGCTTTGCACTCCCACGGAAAATCGCGCATTTTCCCACGACGCACCCGCTTCCTATCCAGCCCTTGCACACGACGCCCGTGTGAAAGAGGCCTAACAGTGATTTGCCATTATACAGCACATGACCGCTGCAGCCAATTACTGTCCTCAGCATTAGACCATTTAGGACAGTTAATGGCTGCATCATCATATACCGGCAACTCGCCACTACAGTTTGTAAACAAGCAGCTGCAGGAGGACTGGACCAGCACCACAGAACTGCACTGGAGAGGGCTCATGGAGGGGTTGTCCTTTAAAGGCTACGTACACCTTTGGGGCAATTTTACTCATTTTGGGCTAAAAATCTTCTTTTCAATTGCTCTTTATAAATTATTGATGGTTAACTGTTTTTCTAACTGTGTGAATGTACTTTTTACTTTCACTTTGTGCTGGTCATCTAATAAAACTTATCTCTAAAATTACTAAAAGGTCATAAACATTTATTTAAGCCACCTTCTTATCAGTAAGATTAGAAATTAGCTATAATGAGTGTTTATAAGGTCAGAGATGAGGAGCAGAGTGAAAATTGAGATCCTGTTATTAGATAAACTCAAGGCTGCACAAAGACAGTGGTACAAATTGTTTTATAAAGAGCAATCGAATAAATTATTTTTAGCTCAAAATGAGTACAATGCAATAATAATAATAAATAAATAAAAAATGCCCCAAAAGGTGTACATAGCCTTTAAGCTTTATAAACACCTGGTTTCTGTTTTACATTTTATATTTTATATGTTTTTATTTTAGCCTTCAAGAGTTTGTAAAAGACTGTGGTACTTATGCAAAGAAAATGGTGAATGACATGCTGGATCAAATAACGGAAGGAGATCATTCCAAAATTCTTTATCAACTAAAACAGGTACAGTTTTTAGTAATCATTACATTAAGTCAAACTGATATCTCCCATCTTCTAAAGAAATCACTTAGCCCTGAAGGCCCAAAATAGACCAATACTTAAAGGGACACTAAACCCAGAATAAAAAAAACAGCCAACAAATCCTAACATAATCTTCTGATATATATTTTTTATTCTTGTTTTGTAAGTCTACTTTCACACTCGCGTTTTGGCTTTCCGTTTTTGAGATTTGTTCAGGGCTCTCACAAGCGGTCCAAAACTGATCAGTTTGCATTTTAATGCATTCTGAATGGAAAAGGATCTTCTCAGAATGCATCAGTTTGTATCAGTTCAGTCTCCATTCCGCTTTGGAGACTGACACCAAAATGCTGCTTGCAGCGTTTTGGTGTCCGTCTGATGAAACTGAGCCAAACAGATCTGTCCTGGCACACAATGTAAGTCAATGGGGACGGATCCGTTTTCGCTGACACAATCTGGCACAATAGAAAACGGATCCGTCCTCAATTGACTTTCAATGGTGTTCATGACTGATCCGTCTTGGCTGATCTGTCCATGACTGATCCGCACAAAACGCGAGTGTGAAAGTAGCCTAAGATATCACAATTGGAGACCCTCAAAAATAAAATAGAAAAGCAGTGAATTGTTCTCTCAGGCTGCAGCCATGTATGCCCCCTCTTCCCCTCTGAAATTTAGTTTTTTGTCTATACAATGAATATGGCTATTTTCCAGGAAGGAATCTCCTAGTTCCAAATAGTAAAATATAGATTCAGTTACTGTGCTAGCCATAGTGACAGTAGTATCTGCTGTAGTTTTTCAATGCTTCCTTGCTACCTTCCTGTTTTAGTGATTTCAATTATTTCTTTTTGTCATTTATTTCTTTCTTTACGTTTCCATATAGCCACATTGTTGTAGAGTTGTTGCGATAACAAATTTTTGATTCGATTTCGATACCATAAAAAAGTATTGCAATACTCTATACCATTCGATACCACGCGGAAAAAATAAACCAAAAAAGCCACTTGCATTCCGCTTTTTTTTTTTCTGTTCCGGCATTCACCACACATTTATTGTTTATATATTTTATACCTAATGTTTCCTTAGGGGCTAGAACCTGGTATTTTTTCATCCCTTATACTATTCACCCTGATAGAGCTCTATCAGGGTGAATAGGACTTCACACTCTCCCTGCTGCTCTGTGCTCTGTTCACACAGCAGAAGGGAGCCGACTATGGCAGCCAGGTTTTCAGTAGCGTCCTGGCTGCCATGGTAACCGATCGGAGCCCCAGGCTTACACTGCTGGTGCTCCGATCAGAAACTGCCACTGCCACCAATGAAGAGGAGGGGACCCTGTGGCCACTGCCACCAATGATTTTAATACTGGGGGGAGGAGGCACTGAGCCACCAATGATTCTAATACTGGGGGGGGTGCACTGCGCCACCAATGATAATTAACCTTTAATACAGGAGGCAGGTACTGGCAGCAAATCAGCGGCAGTTAACCCCTTAGGTGCCGCACCTGAGGGGTTAACGGCCACTGATCGCAGCTCCCTGTGAAAGGCAGGGTGCCGGCAATGTGATTCTGCTGCCGGCCCCTGCCTCCTGTATTAAAAGTTAGACTACCTTTCGTGGGTTCGGACTTAGTTAAGTTACCAGGCCACATAGAGTGGCGCCAAGGGATCTCCCTGCACCTACTATTATTCCTGGGCGCCGCTCCGTTCGCCCGCTGTGCCCCAGTTACAGTCTCCTGCGCCGTATGCTAATTACTACTATCGGAGCGATGGGGAGGAGACATCAGCTTCTCTCCTGGGCGTTCCGAGAAGGAGACTGTAACTGGGCCACAGCGGGCGAACGGAGCGGTGCCCAGGAATAATAGTAGGTGCAGGGAGATCCCTGGGCACCTCTATATGTAGCCTGGTAACTTAACGAACTCCGAACCCATAAAAAAGGTCGTCCTATCATTGGTGGCGCAGTGCGCCCTCCCCTCCTCCGCCCCTCTCTCCCCATTGGTGGCAGCAGCGGCACAGGGGGGAGGGAGAGACTGCTTCCTTCTCCCCTGTGCTGCTGAGGGAACATGAGCGCGTTGTCAGCACGCTCATGTTCAGAGATGCTAGACTGTGCAGCAGCGCAGGCCAGTATCGAAAATATCGAAATGCCGGTATCATATCGATACCGGGACAAAGGTATCGATACCCGCAACAACCCTACATTGTTTTGTTTTTTTTGTTTTCTTTTCTTGCTCCTTACCCTTTTATTCCCATAAGGTATGTACCTCTCACAATTCGAATTTTTTATGGCTGCATTTTTATTTTTGAGGATTTTGTCCCAGTTGAGCCTCATTCACACGTCCGTGTTCAAATCCGTGAGGTGGTCATTGATGCATCCGTGTTGGGTCCGTGGGTCCGTTTTTTTTTTTGCTGTCCGTGTTCCATCCGTGTTTTATTGACAATGAACATTTGAAAAAAAAAAATCAAAGCATCTCTTTTTTTTTTTTAAATCAAGTCGTTTTTATTGAATCAAAAATACAGAGTATTACAAAAATCAATACGTTGTTTTTCTTGTTTTATCCACCATGTGGAGTCAGAATACAACATTAACTGTACAAATATCACCACACAGTTTTATCCAGTATCTGTACATAACGTGTACACATAATAAAACAAATATTTGAAACAAAGAATTATAAATATCTAAACCCCCCCAAAACCCTTCCCCCCCACCTTGCCCTAACACCCCCCTCCCTGACAACTAGACTTGACCTTGACGAGCCTATATAACCACGTGAGTATGAGATAACCAATCACTCCACAATTTATCAAACTTTTGAGGACACCCTCTCTTCACATACACCCCTTTTTCAAGTATCATCATGTCATGCACCTTCCGTTCAAACTCACCCAGTGTAGGCGGACTTCCCTGGATCCATCTCATAGCAATCAGCTTCCTGGCCACATATAGCAACCTCCCCACAGCTACCTTGACCGATTCAGTCCCTCCAATCTCAGACACATATCCCAATATACACACCTTTGGGTCTTTTTGGATTCTCAATGTCATTCTGCTATTAATCATATTTCTTACATCCTCCCAATAATTACCAATTACTGGACAAGACCACAGCATATGTAACAAATCCGCACCCTCTTCCATACACTTTGGACACCTGTCATCAATTCTTACTCCAACCTTTTTTAGAAACCCCGGTGTTTTGTACACTCTATGTATAATAATAAATAGCTGGGACAGTTTGCCCTGTTCGCTCAAGGACACTTTGGGGACCCCTTCCAATATATCTTCCCACTTATCTTTAGACATAACCCCCACGTCAGCCTCCCATTTTTTCATTCTTGAGAGCGGAAACCCCTCCAGGAATTTTTCCAGTAAAAGAGCATACAACTGTGATATCAGCCCTCTTTTTCCTCCCCCTGTCGGGAGAACAAGCTTATGAACCACCTCCATTTGGGCTATCACACATCCTTTCCGCAATGTGACCTCAAGGGCATGCCTCATTTGGAGATATTTATAGAACCACCCCCTAGGAATATTAAATTCCTGCTGCAGGTTTTGAAATGACTTACATATTTTATCCTCAATTAATTGCCCAATTCTCGTCACTCCATAAGTTTCCCAGTTCCTAAGTCCTGGTATGTTAAAAAATTCGGGCAACAGATGATTCTTTCCAATAGGGGAAAGTTCACTGATTCCACCTACACCTCTTAGCTGCTTCACCTTTGCCCAAACTTTTTTCATAAGTTCAATAAGAGGGAGTTTTTCCCTCCCAGCATGCATTCCTGAGCCTTCCAGAATGCCCATGAGGTCCCGACTGCCCAGCCAATGCTGCAATATCTGCCCTGTCATATCCGGAGCTTGTAAATCAATCCATCCCTTGAAATGCTGACATTGAGAAGCCAGAAAATAAAGCCATGCATTAGGGACAGCCAGGCCCCCTTCCGACTTAGGATATTGCAATGTCTCCAGTTTAATCCTAGCCTGCCCATATTTCCAAGTAAGATCCCTAAATATAGAATGAATTTTCTTGAATCTATCCAGGGGGATCCATACGGGAGCATTATTCAGTACATAAAGCAACTGGGGCATCATAACCATTTTTAAAAGATTCACTCTACCTACCACCGAAAGAAAGAGTCTACACCATGACCTCACTTTAACCACTTCCCATCTGGGCCCTTTGCCCCCTTCCTGAACAGGCCAAATTTTGCAAAACTGACATATCTCACTTTATGTGGTAATAACTTTGGAACGCCTTTATTTATCCAAGTCATTCAGAGATTGTTTTCTCGTGACACATTGTACTTCATGATAGTCATAAATTTGAGTCAAAATATTTCACCTTTATTTATGAAAAAATCCCAAATTTACCCAAAAATTTGAAAAATTCGCAATTTTCTAAATTTCAATTTCTCTGCTTTTAAAACAGAAAGTGATACCTCATAAAATATTTATTATTTAACATTCCCCATATGTCTACTTTATGTTGGCATCATTTTGGAAATGTCATTTTATTTTTTTAGGACGTTAGAAGGCTTAGAAGTTTAGAAGGAATTCTTCAAATTTTTAAGAAAATTGCCAAAATCCACTTTATAAGGACCAGTTCAGGTCTGAAGTCACTTTGTGGGGCCTACATAGTGGATACCCCCATAAATGACCCCATTGTAGAAACTACACCCCTCAAGGTATTCAAAACCGATTTTACAAACTTTGTTAACCCTTTAGGCGTTCCACAAGAATTAAAGGAAAATGGAGATCAAATTTTTAAATTTCACTTTTTTGGCAGATTTTCCATTTTAATCAATTTTTTTCTTTAACACATCGATGGTTAACAGCCAAACAAAACTCAATATTTATTACCCAGATTCTGCGGTTTACAGAAACACCCCACATGTGGTCATAAACTGCTGTATGGGCACACGGCAGGGCGCAGAAGAAAAGGAACTCCACATGGTTTTTAGATGCCATGTCCCATTTGAAGCCCCCTGATGCACCCTTACAGTAGAAACTCCCAAGAAGTGACCCCATTTTGGAAACTAGGGGATAAGGTGCCAGTTTTATTAGTACTATTTTTGGGTACATATGATTTTTTAATCATTCATTATAACACTTTATGGGGCAAGGTGACCAAAAAATTGGTTGTTTTAGCACAGTTTCTATTTATTTATTTTTACGGTGTTCACCTGAGGGGTTCAGTCAAGTGACATTTTTATAGAGCAGATTGTTACGGACGTGGCGATACCTAATATGTATACTTTTTCTTATTTATTAAAGTTTTACACAATAATAGCATTTTTGAAACAAAAAAATTATATTTTAATGTGTCCATGTTCTGAGAGCTATAGTTTTTTTATTTTTTGAGAGATTTTCTTATGTAGGGGCTCATTTTTTGCGGGATGAGGTGACGGTTTTATTGGTACTATTTTGTGGGACATACGCATTTTTGATCACTTGGTGTTGCACCTTTTGTGATGCAAGGTGACAAAAATTGCTTGTTTTGACAGGTTTTTTTTTTTTTTTTTTACGGTGTTCACCCGAGGGGTTAGGTCATGTGATATTTTTATAGAGCTGGTTTTTACGGACGCGGCAATACCTAATATGTATACTTTTTTTTATTTGTTTCACTTTAACACAATAATAGCATTTTTGAAACCAAAAAAATGATGTTTTAGTGTCTCCATGTTCTAAGAGCTATAGTTTTTTTATTTTTTAAGAGATTTTCTTATGTAGGGGCTCATTTTTTGCGGGATGAGGTGACGGTTTTATTGGTACTATTTTGTGGGACATACGCGTTTTTGGTGTTGCACCTTTTGTGATGCAAGGTGACAAAAAATTGCTTTTTTTACACCATTTTTTTTTTTTTTTTACGGTGTTCACCCGAGGGGTTAGGTCATGTGATATTTTTATAGAGCTGGTTTTTACGGACGCGGCAATACCTAATATGTATACTTTTTTTTATTTGTTTCACTTTAACACAATAATAGCATTTTTGAAACCAAAAAAATGATGTTTTAGTGTCTCCATGTTCTAAGAGCTATAGTTTTTTTATTTTTTAAGAGATTTTCTTATGTAGGGGCTCATTTTTTGCGGGATGAGGTGACGGTTTTATTGGTACTATTTTGTGGGACATACGCGTTTTTGGTGTTGCACCTTTTGTGATGCAAGGTGACAAAAAATTGCTTTTTTTACACCATTTTTTTTTTTTTTTACGGTGTTCACCCGAGGGGTTAGGTCATGTGATACTTTTATAGAGCTGGTTTTTACGGACGTGGCGATACCTAATATGTCTATTTTATTTAATTTTTTCTATTTTTAATTTTTTTTTTTTATTCCTTACTTGGGAACTTTTTTTTTTTTACATGTGAAACTTTATTTTATTTTATTTTTTCAACCCTTTATTTTTTTTATTTTTTTTTGCACTTTTCGTCCCCCATAAGGTCATACAAGACCTCTGGGGGACATTTACTTCACTTTTTCTTTTTTTTTTCACTGTTGATTTCTCCTGTAACTGGGGCTGACATAGTAGCCCCAGTTACAGAAGAAATGCACCCCTAGAGAGGCTGTACAGCAGCAATCCTGCGCTGTACAGCCTCACAGCAGGGCTGATCAAGGTCTCTGAGAGACCTCACACAGCCCCTGCACTCTCCGGTCACGGCGGTCACATGACCGCCGGGCCGGAACAGGAAGCGCTGTGCGCTTCCTTCTCTGCAGACACAGCGCTCGGTGAGCGCTGTGTCTGCAGCGATCGTGAAGGCAGGGACACCTGGGAACTGTCCCTGCCTTGTCTTAGGGTTGCCCTGCTGTCACTGACAGCGGGCAACCCGATCAGCAGCTGCACGATTAGCGTGCAGCTGCTATTTCTGACAGGACGTTTATCTGAAGTCCAGAGAAGCCACCAAATCTGTCAATCAATGCCATGGCCGCATCCAGGGACGCACCAGTATCGCCCATAAAAAGCAGAGTATCATCCGCGTACATAGCCACTTTATTGTGCAGCCCACCGTATCTAAACCCCTCTATATTTGTTGATAAGCGGATATGCGCCGCGAGCGGCTCTATTGCGAGAGCAAACAATAAGGGCGACAATGGGCATCCCTGTCTGGTGCCCCTGGCAAGAGCAAAACAATCTGACAACCCTCCATTAGTAAAGCATCTCTTTTTAATGATCCGTGAAACACGAATGCAACACGGATGGCATCCGTGTTACATCCATGGTTTTCATGGACCCATAGACTATAATGGACGTGATGGATCCGTGAACACAGATAAAATAGAGCATGCATCCATGCTGAAAAGACTTGTCTGAAAACACACATTAAAATGAATGGGGACATGTGCTGTCTGTGAAGAACACGTCCGTGAAACACTGACTTGTGAATGAGGCTTTAGGTAGGCCAATGGCCTCTCTTAGCTGGTCAAGTTTTTTTAAACTCGTTTTATTAAAGGAAAACAGCACAAGTATGGTACATACAAGACATTGTGATTGCCCACGCAGGGGTCAATGATGACATGCAAGATTAGCATAGTTACACAAATACTAATGCATGCTGAAAATCTGGAATAGAAGAGCACATAATAACTGGAGTTACAGGTAGCTTGCAAGTATGTGAGGGACACCGTGTCAGTTACAGCACTGTAAGCGAGGCGATCCCACCGTTGGTAAGGTGGGAGATCAAGGAGGGTCATCAGTTCCTGAGTACATATGTGTTGTGTGCAGAGTCAGCGGTGATGAGCACCAATCCCCCCCAGACCTTATGGAACTTTTGTGGACATCCTCTGTGCTTGTAGACAAAATTCTCCATAGAGACTGCATGGTTTACTAGGGAGATCCACTGCCCTCTTCTGGGATGTCTATCCCCCATCCAGCGCATGGCTATGGCCTTTCTGGCAAGGAACAGCGTCTCCCCAAGGAAGACCCTGTGATAATGCGACCAGGACGCCTCGTCCAGAACCCCCAGTATACACAACTTGGGACATAAAGGTAAAGTCACAGGGACCATGGTGGAGAGGACCTCCAACACTGAGGTCCAGAACTGGCAAATGGGCTCGCAGTCCCACATCATGTGCCAGAAGTTAGCGCCATCTCCATCGCACCTGTGGCACTTAGTGTGGGTAAGTCTTCCGATTTTGTGTAGCCTGGTGGGGGTGAGGTAGCTATGGTGTAAGATGAACAACTGCACAATTTTATTATTTATAGAGGGTGACACTTAAAGTTGGGACTATCAGAGCCTCTCTCCAATCTTCAGGAGTCAAAGAGGGTATTGACAGCCTCCACTTATCCTCAACCATCAGTGGGATCACTGTCATGCGACAATTAAGCAAGTGCGTGTATAGCACTGAAACAATGCCCCTTGGCCCCTGAGATCTCAGTACCCTAATGATGGGGTAGTTAGATTTGCTCCTTTCCGCACCCTGGAACTGCGCCTGTAGTGCATGCCTCAGCTGGAGAAAAAAAATTAAGTGCGAGGTACCTTAAATTTTTCCTGAATCTGTGAGAATGAGCGCAACTGATCACTCTCATACAGGGTGGATAAAAATCAATGATTTTTTTTAATTTAAATCGGATTTTTTTTTTAATATAAAATGCTTTTTGAGGAAAATATATTACCATCCAAAGGTTATTCCATCATGAAATAAAGATTAGTTTTTTAATTATGTAGAATAAGGCTGTACGTAGACTGCCATATTGTTGAATGGATTAGGCAGTGGCTGAGGGACAGACAACAGAGGGTTAAAGTCAATGGAGTATATTCAGACCATGGTCTTGTTACCAGTGAGGTACCTCGGGGATCTGTTCTGGGACCCATATTGTTTAATATCTTTATCAGGGAAATTGCAGAAGGCCTCGATGGTAAGGTGTGTCTTTTTTCTGATGACACAAAGATTTGTAACAGGGTTGATGCTCCTGGAGGGATACACCAAATGGAAAAGGATTTAGGAAAACTAGAGGAATGGTCAAAAATCTGACAACTAAAATTTAATGTTGATAAGTGCAAGATAATGCACCTGGGGCGTAAAAACCCAAGAGCAGAATATAAAATCAGTGATACAGTCCAACCTCCGTATCTGAGGAAAGGGATTTAGGGGTCATTATTTCAGAAGACTTAAAGGTAGGCAGACAATGTCATAGAGCAGCAGGAAATGCTAGCAGAATGCTTGGGTGTATAGGGAGAGGCATTACGAGCAGAAAGAGGGAGGTGCTCATGCCGCTCTACAGAGCACTAGTGAGACCTCATTTGGAGTATTGTGCTCAGTACTGGAGACCATATCTCCAGAAGGATATTGATACATTGGAGAGAGTTCAGAGAAGAGCTACTAAACTAGTACATGGATTGCAGGATAAAACTTACCAGGTAAGATTAAAGGATCTTAACATGTATAGCTTGGAAGAAAGACGAGACAGAGGGGATATGATAGAAACTTTTAAATACATAAATGGAATCAACAAGGTAAAAGAGGAGAGAATATTTAAAAGAAGAAAAACTGCTACAAGAGGACATCGTTTTAAATTAGAGGGGCAAAGGTTTAAAAGTAATATCAGGAAGTATTACTTTACTGAGAGAGTAGTGGATGCATGGAATAGCCTTCCTGCAGAAGTGGTAGCTGCAAATACAGTGAAGGAGTTTAAGCATGCATGGGATAGGCATATGGCCATCCTTCATATAAGATAGGGCCATAGTATTCAGTATATTGGGCAGACTAGATGGGCCGAATGGTTCTTATCTGCCGTCACATTCTATGTTTCTATATGTGTAATTTTTTTGGTAAATAAATTCCATTAATCCATTCACAATGTCATGCTCTTCCAGAGGTTTTTGTAAGATTATTGGGCAGTTTCTCTGCCTACAAGATATTATCACAGATGCTTGGTTTACTTTTGCAGTTCTCAAAACTGAATTTGACTCAGCAGAGATCACATGCCTCTTCTTCACAGCAAAAATGTTATAACAAGAACAGAGTTGAGAAAAATACCTTAATCCTAACTTCTACAAACCTATGAATGCAGAATCAACCTAATCAAACTAATATGAAAAGTTGTTTAAATCTTCATCTACTTGCATATTATAAGTTATACCAGCAAGAATTAGTCTTTATGTAGAAAACTATGATTTAAATCAAGCCTTACTGACTAGTGATTTAAATCGTGATTTAAATCAAATCCACCCTGTCTCATATACATCTCCCAGTGTTAAGACACCATGGCGTCTCCACTCAGATACCCCCTCCAACTGTGCCAGGTGAGGGAACATCGAATTGTCCCACTGCATCAGGCAAGTCTTTGTATACATTTAGCTTAGAAGCCTGCCAAACTTGTTGTGCTAATTTGTGAAGTGGGAGGAGGCCTCTGCGCAGAGGGCCGGAGCCCTCCAGGACAGGCCACAGCGTGGACACACGCAAATGGTCATGTAGGTAGAACTCAACATTGGGCAGTGAGGTATTCGTGATCCAATGCCTCAGGAACCTTAATTGACTCGCTATAAAGTAGAGAAAGAAGTCTGGGAGAGACGCTCCTCCTTGCAGCTTCGACCTCTGTAGGACCGATAGTGAGAGCTTCCTTCTGGCCTTGCCCCAAACGAATGAGGCGATCAAAGCGTGAATGCGCTTGAAAAATCCCCGGGGTACCGGCGTGCAAGCGTGGGACAGTAGGTATAGGTAATAGCACCATTTTTACGAGATTCAGTCCCCATGATGGACAATGGAAGGGCTCCCCAGGTCCTCATCTTTTCTTGGAATACAGATTCTAGAGGTTCAATATTCAGGGTGTAAGATAAATGCGGCTCTTTCGTTATTATTACTCCTAGGTACTTAAATCGATCAACTACAGGCAGGTTGTGGCGATGCGAGGGCCAGTCGTGTGGCCAGAGGGGCATAATGGCAGATTTGGCCCAGTTTCTGTGCAGACCAGAATACCGACCGAAACGTTCTATGATCGCGATTGCTCTGGGAAGAGTCACCTCTGGATCCGACATAAACAAGATCAAATCATCCGCGTACAATCCTATTCTGTCCTCTCTACCATCCACACTGACACCTACATATACCTGATCTTGTCTAAATCTAAGGGCCAGATGTTCTATTGCTATCCCAAATAATAAAGGCGACAGTGGGCATCCCTGTCTCGTGCCTCTGTGTAGGGGGAACGTGTCAGAGTGGCTACCGTTGAGTTGAATGTTAGCAGTGGGGCTGTTGTACAGTGTTTCAATCCATTTGACAAATTTGGGGCCAAAACCAAAGCTCCTAAGCGCGACCATCAGGAAGGGCCATTCTAGTGAGTCGAAGGCCTTGGCAGTGTCTAAAGAGGCCAGGGCCCATTGTGCCTTCTCAGATGCGCCTATCTGCGCAACAACCTGGGCTCTCCTAATGTTATCGGAAGTGGATCTGCCAGGCATAAAGCCAGATTGGTCTGTGTGAATCACTGACGTGATTACTTTGTTCAATCGATTAGCCAGAATCCTGGTCAGGATTTTATAGTCCAAGTTCAAAAGGGAAATTGGGCGATAAGATCCACAGTCCAGCGGGTCCTTGTCAGGTTTCAGAATCACTACTATTGTGGCTTCATACATAGAGTCCGACAAGAATCCGTGGGAGTGCGCGGCTTTGTACACGTTCAAGAGCTGTGGACCCAGGTTATTTACATATCTAGAGTAAACCTCAATCGGGATGCCATCCGGGCCGGGCGCTTTCCCTGACGGGAGATACGTGATAGCTCGCGTTATCTCCTCCAATGTAACATCCTCCTCCATGAGACCTCTATCCAGGTCACCTAGCCGAGGATGAGACACCTCCCGGAGGTATGCCTCCAATTTATGCCACGAGTGTGTTACAGCAGAGCCATATAAGTCCCTGTAGAAGTTGCGGAAGCACTTCAGTATGTCCGACTCCGCCACGTGCCCATCAGCATCCTGTATGCGGAGTACTGGGGGAGCCACAGTGTTGCTGCGTGCAATGTGTGCGAGCAGCTTCCCAGCCTGGTTTCCTGTTTCAAACGATTGTTGCTTAAGGAAGAAAAGTTTCCGTTTGCTCCTTTCCTCCAGATGCAACATATACATTCTCCCTCTGGAGAGCCACTCAATCCTACGTTCCTCGGTGGGGGATTCCGTGAATGCCTTTTCGGCCTCCCTACAGCTGGCATGCAAATCATTCTCTTTACGCTGCGTGTCCTTCTTGACATAGGAAATGGACGACTTGAGGCACCCCCTGAGATATGACTTCATGGTTTCCCAGAGCAACAAGGCGTCTGTTGAGTCGCCCTGAACCTCTAAGAACATTTTTAGCTGATACGGGACTCTATCATTCAAGCCGAAAAGAGACAGCCAGAAAGCATGTATACGCATTTTGCAGCCCTTTCCGGGCTAGGACCGGTGCATGATCAGAGGGTACCTGAGGCCCATAACGTATCTCAACTAGCTCAGTATATACCGGGGCATTACCAAATACGTAATCTATTCTAGACAAGGCACCTCTGGCTGGGGTAAAGCAGGAGTATTCCCTCGTATAAGGTTTCCTGGCTCTCCACATGTCTATCCAACCCATTTCCTGAGAGATTCTAGCGAGAACCGCGCTATCCCTGCTAGGCCCACCTCCGTCACCCCTAGTACTGAATCTGTCTAGGTTCTCACTCGTGACCTGATTAAAGTCCCCCATGCAGAGCAGACGAGAAGTAGGGTATTGAGCTACAAAGCCAGTAACCGCCTGCAGGAGGGAGAGAGAGGCAGGGGGAGGGTTATATATGTTGACAATCACATAAGGGACACTGTTGATATACAGGAAAATATACTGTCCCCCTGGGTCCACAACCGAGTTGTGAAGCTCACACCTAAGGCTTTTATGGACCAGCAGGGCGACCCCCCTGGAGTGGGAGCTGCCGTATGCGTTGATTAGGTGTTGGGCCCAGGGCTTCCTCAGCCTATTGCCTGTTTCTGGGGTCAGGTGGGTTTCCTGAAGACCTATAATGTGTGGGTTAAAGGAGCGAATGTGGGAGAATACCGCAATCCTCTTTTTAGGATCCCCTAGGCCCCTCACATTCCATGACAATACCCTCATGGATGCCATGGGTGTGCTAGCAGTATATCAGGGAAATATACACTCGCCCAGGTTGCACTTTCTGAACATCCAGGGACCTGATCCCCACACGTCAATGCCTCCCTAGCAACTATTGTGAAGTGGAATAACCATACTTGAGGTGAGTATACTTGAACAATTACGAACATGTTACAAAACATTAACAATAAAAACATGGAATCGTCTGAACCATAACCGACTAACATAGTGGCCGATAACATGGGGACCTGCATAGCGTAGGTAGATGTGATAACTACGCAAGTGTTGCTCCTCCCCTCTTCAGCAAAGGTATGTTAAGCTGCCAACACTGATGGATAACAACATGTCACATAGGCAAAGCGTCCAGCATTGTAGGAGAAGGTAGCCCCCATAGACTAAATGGGTCTGTCTTGTGGGTCCAGCAAGGCTGGTTGCCACTAAGTAGATGGGGCAATAAGGTAAGCAGGTAGCATGTTAAGACTCGGAAAAGCGGTAAAGTATAAAACATCTAGCTCAAGAAGCCATTAGCCATGGCCCATTGAAACAGAAAGGAGGAGAAAATAATACTTGCTGATGGTGATCAATTGACGCGTCAGCGTGGACCAGGGCGTCCTGATTTCTTTGAGGCCCAGTCCTCTGCTTCCCTAGGATCAGTGAAGAAGACAGTTTTGTCGCCGTCCACCACCCTGAGCCGCGCCAGATACGCCATGGAATACTGGAGGTTTAAGTCGCGAAGGCGGCGTTTGCCCGCGACGAATGTGGCTCTTCTCTTCTGAAGGTCAGCGGAGAAGTCCGGGAACAGTGAAACCTGTGCGTTGTCATGTCTGACATCTTGCTTGTTCCTGGCCTGGCTGAGGATGAGATACCTGTTTCTCCAGTTTAGCAATCGTGCCAGCAGGGGTCTAGGAGGAGCCCCAGGTGGAGGAAACTTGGCTGGGACACGGTGTGCCCTCTCCACAGCATATGCAGGAGAAAAAGGTGCTTCTGGAAACTGTTCCTTGAACCAAGATTCTAGGAAGGCGGCGGGATCACGGCCCTCAGCTTTTTCCGGAAGGAACATTGTTGCGTCGGGACCTGTTTTCTAGGTCATCACATTTTTGCTGCCACTGACTAGGGATCGACCGATTATCGGTTTTACTGATATTATCGGCCGATATTCAGGATTTTGACAGGTATCGGCATCTATTTTGCCGATATTCCGATAACTTATTGGGAACACAGATCGTGCTGCTCTCAGCGCTCTTCGTGTTCCCTCAGCAGCACAGTGTCTCCCTCCCCCTGTGATGCCGCTGCCGCCAATGAGAGGAGAGAA
Source organism: Bufo bufo (assembly GCF_905171765.1). Taxonomy (NCBI): domain Eukaryota; kingdom Metazoa; phylum Chordata; class Amphibia; order Anura; family Bufonidae; genus Bufo; species Bufo bufo. The sequence continues at coordinate 259,703,576 of NC_053393.1, forward strand.
GACAAGAGGAGGGGAGGGGCTGTGGCCACTGCGCCACCAATGATGTTGACTTACTCATTCATTCAAATTGAACAGGAGGCGGGAGCTGGCTGCAGAATCACATAGCCGGCTCCCGACCTCTATGAGCGGTAGCTGCGATCTGCGGTAGTTAACCCCTTAGGTGCCTCGGATCGCAGCTACAGCTCATAGAGGTCGGGAGCCGGCTATGTGATTCTGCAGCCAGCTCCCGCCTCCTGTATATGAATAAATGAGAGATTTATGTTCATTGGTGGCGCAGTGTGGCCCCCCAGTATTAATCATTGGTGGCGAAGTGCGCCCCCCACCCCAGTATTAAAAACATTGGTGGCGCAGTGCGCCACCTCACCCAAGCCCCCCCAGTTTTAATCATTGGTGGCAGTGGCCACAGGGTCCCCTCTCCCCTCCTCCTCCGATAGGAGCCCCAGCAGTGTAAGCCTGGGGCTCCGATCAGTTACCATGGCAGCCAGAACGCTATTGAAGCCCTGGCTGCCATGGTAAGCTCCATGCTGCTGTGTGCACAAAGCACAGAGCAGCAGGGACAGTGTGAGATCCTATTCACCCTGATAGAGATCTATCAGGGTGAATAGGACAAGGGTTCTAGTCCCTAAGGGGGTTAAAAGTTAGTAAAAAATAAACACCAAAATATTAAGTATAAATAAAAAAGAAAGATTTACAAAAAAAAAAAACTACACATTAACAATAAAAATATTCATTTTCCGCAGATGTGTGTAGGAATTTAATTTTATTTTTTATGAAATTTCACAGAATATGGGTATAAATTATCGGCTATCGGCCTGAAAGTTCACAAATTATCGGTATCTGCCCTAAAAAATCAATATCGGTCGATCCCTACCACTGACCCACAGAGCGATCCAGCTCCTGTACTTTCTCCGTCATAGGTCTGGTCAGATCTTCCAGAGCAGACACGCGGTCCTCTGTGTGCTTGACCCGGTCTCTCAGCTGCTGCACATCGTGACGGAGCAGGCTCACATCTACTCTCACCTTCTTTAACTTTCCTGTGAGTGAGGACTGGCACGAGGAGATAGCTACCAGCAGCTGTTGATAGGCAGCCTTTAAGGTGAATTCTGGCTCAGCGATGTCTCCCGCCTCCACCTGCTGAGCGGCTTGACCGCGGGTGAGAGCAGCGCGTGATGGAGTGCCGGCCGCGGCGCCATTTTGGGCGTCTGAGCGGGCGTATTCTTTAAGCCGCTCGGCAGCCGCTTGTGCCTTGTTGGGACCCATGGTCGGCGTGCGGGGTCTTCTCTTGCACCTGCACATTGTCCACTCTGTTCCAGGGGTCGGCAGCTTGTCAGGATGGAGCAGGATTGTTGAGGGATAACGGAGCTGTGCTCAGACGCGTGCTTACATGCTGGCTGCTGGCCACGCCCTCCCCAGCTGGTTTGAAGTTTGGTATTTTTGTTCCTCCCTGAAGAAATTATTTTGAATGACAATTGGAAGGGTATTATTTTATGATCACCATTTCCCAGGTGTCCCACAACCTGCCCATCTGTTGTTCTGTCAGGTCTAAGTCCAGTATGGCCATGCCTCTTGTCAGATCCTGAACCAGTTGGGAAAGGCGATTGCCAAGAGCCTGTTTCCTTTGAGATGTACAGGTTTCAGTTTCCCAGTCTATATATGGTTTGTTGAAGTCCCCCGTAATACTGACTTCATTATGGTTTGCCGCCTCTTCTATCTTGTTTAGAAGTAGATTTTCTGTGGGCTCTGGTATATTAGGTGCTTTATAATAAACTTATATTAGTATTTTATTATTGTTTTTGCCTCCATGTATTTGTATTTCTATCCACAGTGACTCCACATGTTCATGTCCCTTACTTATATCTTCTCAGACTGTGGGCTTTAGACAGGACTTTACGTAAAGGCAGACCCCTCCCCCTCTCCGGTTTTGACGATCCTTTCTAAACAGACTGTAACCCTGTATGGTAACCGCCCAGTCATAGCTATCATCCAGCCATGTCTCAGTTATTCCCACTATGTCATAGTCCTCCTCACACATCACTAATTCCAGTTGCCCAGTTTTATTAGTCAGTCTTCTGGCATTAGTATACATACAATTAAGAAGTTTTTGTATATATTTTTTTTTACCCTACACCTCTCCTTATGAACTCTGCTAGTCCCGCCTTCCATTCCTCCCCCAGTTCCATTACTTTGCCCCCGGTCTCTGTCTGCACTTCTCACCTTCCTATAATGTACTTACTCTCCTCCCCAATCCCTAGTTTAAACACTCCACCAAACCATCATCTCTCCAAAACAGCTGCCCCTTCCCCATTGAGGTGCAGCCCATCCCTACGATAGAGCCTGTAACCGACAGAGAAGTCAGCCCAGTTCTCATAGAACCCAAATCCCTTTTTCCTAAACCAGTTCTTTAGCCACTTATTAACCTCCCTAATCTCCCGCCGAATTTCTGGTGTGGCTCGTTGTCAGATAGTATTTCAGAAAATATGCATGTTATACAAATTAAAATTCCGCAGACCTGAAAACAAAGGCAACTATATTTCTAGATTTTTAACATTCGTTTCTAGGGTGTGTTCCTTTAGTGCTATCTTGGAAATCTTGCTGGGTGCTGACCTAATAGAGGGAAGAGTCTGTACTTGCGTAGCTCTCCATAGCGCTCAGACCACCTGCCGGATCTTCTGCTCAGGTCTCAACTAGATGTCTTTCTGTTCAGCTACACATACTGTATAGCTGGGCTAAGTGTGGTATTGCATCTAAATGTTGAACTGGCAGTGTGCTGATTCTGGAAAAGAACTTGTGAACAAAAATTAAGCAGTTTCATGTAACAGTGTGATCAGTCGCCAGCGGTCATTACATGCGATGTCAGAATGCAACATTCCATTATTCTTGTTGCATGACCAAAGGTGCCATATAGCTGTAGCCTTAAAATGGTTGTCTGCTTTTTTATATTGAGGACCTAACCCTGGCACCCCCGCTGATCAGCTGTTTGAAGAGACCACAGCGCCTGTAGGAGGACCGCATTATCTTCACTGTTTACCTGCTCACCGTTGCAACTGCAGCGTACAAGCACTGCAGCCTCTTCAAACGGCTGATCGGCAGGGGTGTTAAATGTCAGCCCCCACTGTTCTGATATTGATGGCATTTATCATGTAGACAAAGATAAAGTGTAACTGCCGTTTCATTTTTTTTATACCCTAATGGTATAGTACACCTTGTTGTATAAATGCTTTTGTGCTTTATAATTTAATCTTTATCAGTTTCACCTCATAATAACACCCAGAAATGTGTGTCACTTTCAAATTGAGCATGCTTTATTCTCACAGCGTTGTCATGTGCAGGCCGTCTCTTCTGTATTATAAAGAAGAGACAGGCAGAGCACTGGGAGGAGGAGTGCAGCCCTGAGTGCCTGGGCTCGGGCAGAAAGTGGAGGGGGGGAGGGCTGCTTTAGATGGTGATATCTCCTGAATGGTAGCAGCTAGAAATATGCAACTGGTCTTGTTTGAAAGATGACATTCCAGGCTTTCATACAAGAATGCTAAGGCAACAGAGGTGAAATCACTGTTAGAAATCGTGTCCGGAATAATCACAGGTAAAATCTGCTTTTACTTTCACTTTCAGCTGCATTCACAGAATCCCGATTTCTATCAGTGATATCTTCCCCTGTACTGAACATATTGCTGGTATTGTCTGAAAGCTTGGAATGTCGGCTTTTAAACAAAGCCCATATCTCTAGCTGGTACCAAACCAGAGTTATGAGCAGCTAAAGCAGCCTCCCCCTTCCTGTCAGTCTGGAGGAGAATGAGGGAGCAGCTGCAGAGCTGACAGGAGGAGAGAAAGATAGTAACAAAAATATATATAGAAATGTGACATCATCATCATTAATATAGTGACCCACATAATAAAACTACGTTATTTTTACCACACAGTAAACACCGTAAAAAAAAATAATGTAAAAATTGCATTTTTTTTTACCTTTCCCCCTAAAACTAAAAAGTTATTTAATACACTATATGTACCCCAAAATGGTTCCTAAACTTTTTAATGTGACTATTAGGCCTCTTTCACACGGGCGTTGCGGGAAAATGTGCGGGTGCGTTGCGGGAACACCCGCGATTTTTCCGCGCGAGTGCAAAACATTGTAATGCGTTTTGCACTCGCGTGAGAAAAATCACTCATGTTTGGTACCCAAACCCTGGACCATGTGATTGGAGCATGTGATCTGACGTCACCAAAGGTCCTTTAGCCCACAGCTCATCATTAAAGAAGTAAAGAAGAGACCGGGAACTACGTGAACAAGAGGAGAAGGTGAGTTAATTTTTTTTATTTCTTTTTTAACCCTCAATTGATCACCTACTAAGCATTCTGTATTCAGAATACTATTATTTTCCCTTATAACCATGTTATAAGGGAAAATAATACAGTGAATAGACTGTCACCTAGCAACCATGCGTGAAAATCGCACCGCATCCGCACTTGCTTGCGGATGCTTGCGATTTTCACCCCATTCACTTCTATGGGGCCTGCGTTGCGTGAAAAACGCAGAATATAGAGCATGCTGCGATTTTCACGCAACGCACAAGTGATGCGTGAAAATCACCGCTCATGTGAACAGCCCCATAGAAATGAATGGGTCGGTATTCAGTGCGGGTGCAATGCGTTCACCTCACGCATCGCATCCGCGCGGAATACTCGCCTGTGTAAAAGGGGCCTTAAGATGCTAAAACAAATTCTTACTGATTATATGTAATTGCAGGGCTTGTCTCTGGTTAGCTGTATGTGAGAGGATACACACTGCTCTGGGGTAATGGGGGAGGTTATCTGCATTCTGATTGGTCTTGTCTGTCTCTGGTTAGGGCTCTTTCACACTTGCGTTGTTGTGTTCCGGCATAGAGTTCCGTCATCGGGGCTCTATGCCGGAAGAATCCTGATCAGGATTATCCCCATGCATTCTGAATGGAGAGAAATCCGTTCTGGATGCATCAGGATGCCTTCAGTTCCGGAACGTTTTTTGGCCGGAGAAAATACCGCAGCAAGCTGCGCTTTTTGCTCCGGCCAAAAATCCTGAACACTTGCCGCAAGGCCGGATCCGGAATTAATGCCCATTAAAAAGCATTAATCCGGATCCGGTCTTAAGCTAAACGTCGTTTCGGCGCATTACCGGATCCGACGTTTAGCTTTTTCTGAATGGTTACCATGGCTTCCAGGACGCTAACGTCCTGTTTGCCATGGTAAAGTGTAGTGGGGAGCGGGGGAGCAGTATACTTACGCTCCCGGGGCGCTTCAGAGTGACGTCAGGGCGCCCCACGCGCATGGATGACGTGTCGCATGGATCACGTCATCCATGCGCATGGGGCGCTCTGACGTCATTCTGGAGCGCCCCGGGAGCCGCACGGACGGTAAGTATACTGCTCCCCCGCTCCCCACTACTACTATGGCAGCCAGAACTTTAATAGCGTCCTGGGTGCCATAGTAACACTGAATGCATTTTGAAGACGGATCCGTCTTCAAATGCTTTCAGTTCACTTGCGTTGTTACGGATCCGGTGGGCACCTCCGGCAAATGGAGTGCACGACGGATCCGGACAACGCAAGTGTGAAAGAGGCCTTAGCTGTATGTGAGAGGATACACACTGCTTTGGGGTAGTGGGGGAGGTTATCTGCATTTTGATTGGTGTTGTCTGTCTCTGGTTAGCTGTATGTGCAGCAGAGGCCATCTTAGGAAGTGAAATAGCTGAGGCACAGAGAAATAGGGTTGCTAAGGTCTGAATACAGACATCAGAAAAGTAAAATTAACTTAAAATAAAGCTTCATGAATATCTTCCCTTAAACATCACATATGTTAGGAATTTCATTTCTGGTAGTGAAATGGCAGTTACACTTTAACACAAGGCACTTCCTCATTTATTGTGGCTGTCCATATTGCTTCCTTTGCTGGCTTGATTCATTTTTCAGTTGCATTATACACTGCCCTTATTCAGGGACAGATGGCAGGGACGTTTTTTTCACTATCTGTGCCTTCTCATCGCTCTATACACAGACTATGTTTTCCCTTTTTTTTTTTTTTTTTTACATTTTCCTGGTTATAAAGAAATTAAAAATTTTTAATGAATAAATAGCCCCATTTATCACGAGTTCGAATATGCAAATAATTTCTGCGCCTTTTTTTTTTGGCCTCCAAAAATGCATGCCTGGTTAGGAGGTACTAGACTGCACTGGACAGGATTCTATCTGCTTCCTAGGTGAGAGCAGTACTTGGTTTCTAACAGGTTGCTATCTCAGTATGTTTTCATTGACAGCAAGCAGTTATCTTAAAATTGTGACAAATTGAGACATAATTTTCCCTTTTAATTACAATTGTTGCAGACTTGTAAAGTGTATTTACTTTTCCACCTCTTTAGATTGGAGAATCTGTGGGTGATGGCAGCAATTCTGTTTTTGACTTTATGTCCATGAAGGCCTATTCCGATGTATCTCTTGAAATGTCCATGCTAAATTCTCTAGGTATGTATACACTGCACATTTACATGTGTAATATAACACTTGCTTTTTCTGATCAATCCTTCAGTACTTTCTTGTTACAAATATCCATTAACTAGGCTTTGTCCATGTGTAATATTAAAGGAACTTTTTTTTCCCTTTCTATGTAAACCATTAGGAAAAGTGAAGAAGGAGCTTGACCACGATGATGGTCATCTTAACTTAGATGACGCAGCTAAACTCTTGCACGACTTTCATGACGTACACAATGACAGAGTTGGATCTAGACCGTCTTCCAATATAAGTTCTTTATCCAACAACTCGGAAAGAGATCATCATCATCTTGGTTAGCTTTATGCCTTCTTATTTCATGCTCTGAATGTGAATTTCTGCTTTTGCTGACTTAAATGCAAAAAGAAGACTTTCTCTACCTTAAAGCATAGATATATTTTTGCCATGACTTATTTTTAAATTTTAAGAGGAGCTCTAGTCCGGTTTTGAAATGACCACACTTGGAGGAGACGTGTGATAGCAGGGTTTGACATTTTGAAACCAAAAAAATATTATTTTATTATTATTATAGTAAATATTTTATTATAGTTATATTATTTGAGTGTGGGTAGAATTTAGGCTACTTTCAAATCTGCATCACTGAGATTCGTCCGCCAATTCAGGCAGAGAGTGCTGGGAATTGTCTGGACTCAAATTGCAGTTTTTTTGGTTCAGCCGATTCTCTGCATATTTACTGCATTGCGGAAGGATCTTGCTGGACCACTGTTGTAGTTTATGGGGCTAGCGGGCATTCCACTTGCATCCGGCAGTGCTGGATCTGGAGAATTCCAGCAGGCTGTTCTCTGCCAAAAAAGTCTGCCGGAATCCATGCCGCAGATGTAAGAATAGCTTTAAAGAGGTTCTCAGGGCCTGTAGTTAAAACGGCTCTCTCAGCTACCCATAGAGATTAGATAGTTTAAGCAGTACTTATTTTTCCGTTGCTCCGCGATCATGGCTGGGATCATGTCACCGCCTGACTGGCTACTGTGTCTTCCTGAAATGTTGGGAGTGAATGCACTTTTTTCTTCTTCCTGGAAGCTATATCTTCCTTATGCAGACGGAAAGGAAGAACCTGCAGCCAGTCGGGAAGTGATCCAGCTGGGATCTCAGAATCGGTAGAGTGACAGAAAGTACTGCTCGTACTGTCTTCTCTCCACACATTAGTTAAAAGAGCCATTTTAGCCACAGGCTCCCGGAGTACCCCTTTGTGTACCTCCAACTTTATGCTGTAAATTCATTAACCTGCCATAACACTCTCCATACAAAGACAGCTCCAATCATGCCCCTATTGTGACACTAACTTGTATATGGACGGAGATAAAGCCAGGTTTCATTTCAAAAGTTCATTGTGCAAAATCTAGTTAGGCAAGGAGGTGGGCACTTCCTTGTAGTTACCTCAGCCAGGTCCCTAATACGTCATGCAGAGTTCTTTCTTTTATCACATTTCAGTGCCAGGCTGGTTTTCTTGTCCAACTGTCCATTACTTCCCTCTGCTCCCCTAATAGCTGAGAGAATTTGCCAGCTCTGTCATTTCCAGCAGTTTGCACAATGCCCTTGTCCATCATGTCTGTCAGTAGTCACTACTAAACCCCTCAAGTCTTCTGCTCCAGTTACTATAAGTAGTGACGCTTACACACAGCTGTACTTCCAGGAGAGAGGTGGGGGACATCTGCTTGCCAGTGCTATATCTTCTGGTGACTCCTGCTGCCTCTGGTCGTCAACAAGTCCCTTCTGCGGCACGACACAAACAGTGGAAGTGAGTGCAAGAAAATCTCCTGTGCTTGTCAGGTGCACGCAGGAGGCCAAGTGCCGTGTGATTGCTGCAGAATGGACAGGGGGACAAGGAGAATCATAGCAACAGAGAACTCTGCATTTCCCGAACCCTAGCCGCAGGCAAGGTCATACTGTGCACATGACTCGGAGAGCAGCGGCCCCTCCCTGATGAGAATCCGTGTCCAGCGTCTTTCAGGACTAGATACGCATGTAGGTATTGCAGGAAGGGCTATTTCACCAACTTAGCAGGGCAAGATACTGCAGTGCTTTACAGACATTATCATCACTCCAGCACTGCAAGGCGCCAGTGCTAACCACTGAGCCACACTGTTGCCAGTATAGATGCCTTTTATTGTAAAATGAGATGGTCTTACACACATTTTCCCAGGCCAGTAATGTTAATGCATGGGGAAATATGTGCCAGGATCAACCACTATCTTGTGTAGTTTGGAAAATGATGATGCTGAAATATGGTATTTACAGTCTGCAGGTAAGCAGCACCCAGGGACACAAATTGTTAATTCATCTTTGATTTTAGACTGGAGCCTTCTGTTAAAGGGGTGTCAGTGTGCAACAGGTCCAACCAGTGAGACCCCATGGGTGACAAGCTGTGCCCCCTTGGAGTTTATACAAGACGGCACATGAATGAGAGGGGGTGCTGTTTGTGGTATTAAACCTCTGCTGCAGCTCAGCCATGTTTGTTTGAATGGAGATGAGCTGCCACACCAGAGACAGCTCCTAGACCAGAGTGGCATGGTGTGGATTGCTGCAGCCCCTTCATTATCATGATCAGTGGAGATCACAGCAGCTGGGCCCTCCAGTCATACATGGATAGCGTATCCTAGGGATGTGTAATGCATTCAATTCCGAGTTGTATTTTAAATGCTATATTAGGGTGCCCGTACACAGTGCAGCCCGACAATTAATGTCCTTCTGCATGTGGATGCTGTAGCCTGACTGCCCTATACATGACCATCCTAGGGCCTGAATCATTTGGCAGTTAACATGGATGTATCTGGATGTTCATATGGTGTCTGGGTGCAATCTTTTTTTTTATTTTTTCTGAACACATTCATTTAAATCGGTGAATTTAAAACAGCCGAGAGTGGTATATGCTGCTAACGTCTCAATTTGTCCATGTCAGAAATTTGTGTGACTTGCACCATTTAGCAAATAATGTGAGAATAGGCGCTAAAACAAAATAATAAACGCGTTTCTATGCATTAGGAATGCATTTCATCAGGAGCTATGTGCACCGAATTTAGAACAGAGCCCAGAGCCTCAGCTATGATTTTTAGACCGAGGTAGAAACATAGAAACATAGAATGTGTCGGCAGATAAGAACCATTTGGCCCATCTAGTCTGCCCAATATACTGAATACTATGGATAGCCCCCGGCCCTATCTTATATGAAGGATGGCCTTATGCCTATCCCATGCATGCTTAAACCCCTTCACTGTATTTGCAGCTACCACTTCTGCAGGAAGGCTATTCCATGCATCCACTACTCTCTCAGTAAAGTAATACTTCCTTATATTACTTTTAAACCTTTGCCTCTCTAATTTAAAACTGTGTCCTCTTGTGGTAGTTTTTCTTCTTTTAAATATGCTCTCTTCCTTTACCGAGTTGATTCCCTTTATGTATTTAAAAGTTTCTATCATATCCCCTCTGTCTCTTCTTTCTTCCAAGCTATACATATTAAGGTCCTTTAACCTTTCCTGGTAAGTTTTATCCTGCAATCCATGTACTAGTTTAGTAGCTCTTCTCTGAACTCTCTCTAGAGCAGGGGTGCACAACCTGCGGCCCGGGGGCCACATACGGCCCTCAATATTATTCTGTGTGGCCCCCAATCATCTGGTGACAGGCATGTATGTCTATGTCTTGTGGCTGCTCACATGTATTTTTCATGTATTTTCCCACTAGATGGAAATCCTGGAGGTGTAACCAGACATGTATGATATATACTGTATGTACAATGCACCATAAATACAGTATTTCAGTTTCTAATACCCTTATAACTTTTATTTTCGGCCCTTGGGATTCCTTCAGTCTGACAATGTGGCCCCCAACCAGAAAAGGTTGTGCACCCCTGCTCTAGAGTATCTATATCCTTCTGGAGATATGGCCTCCAGTACTAGTGGACACACAGGCAGCAGTAGAATAACCTGCCTAACACCGCATTCCTCTAGTGTGAGGTACGGTGCTGTAAATCACAGACTACTGTCCTGCCTGAGCTAGCAGCCTCTAGGTTGAGGCGCAGCGTGCTAGTGTGCATGTGAATCGGCGCTGTAATGGCCGCAAAGCGGCCCACAGAACGCCGAAATTTACAGGGTGAAACCCCGCCCTGCTAGACACGCCTCCGTCTAACAGCCAATCCGGCCAGGAGGCTCGGCACAGGGTAAACCAATGGCTGACAGAAGGAGGAACTCAGTGGGTCTCAGGGGAAGCGCAGAAGCGCCGCATTTATATGTAAGGGAATTAACAAGGCGGCTTAAATACAATCACCGCAGCACGGAAACCTTATCGTTAATATACAATGGGGTAAGATCATAACAGAAAGATGTATGTGAACGAGCAGCCGCATATGCTCACATGAATGGATGGATCAATATGAATCTCCTGATTTAAGACAATGCACGATATGGTAAAGCAGTCTTGTCATTGTATAAAGGGGACAAATGAGATCGCGTCATTGAGGCTAGATGGTTTAATGGTGTTTAGAGAAAAAATCCATCTCGCCTCTTTTTGTAACAACATGCGATCACAGTCGCCACCCCTGGGTGATAACTTCACAGAGTCGATCACTTGAAACTTGACCGCCGATGCATTCCCTCTGTGATGATCAAGAACATGGCGTGCAATTGGAGTGTCTTTGAGATTCGTGATGTCAAGAATATGCTCCCCGATCCGTCTTCTTAGCTCTCTGATGGTTTTGCCAACGTATTTGATATTACAGACACATGTCATTAGATAAACGACACCAACCGACTTGCAATTATAGAAAGACTTGGTGAAAAACGTTTTATCTGTAGTACTGTTGGTGAAGCTCTTGGACTTGTTGATGAAACCACAAAATTTGCAGGATCCACAAGGAAATGTCCCTGTAAGCGGGTTTCGTAACCATGATTGCGGTCGGGGGCTATTGTGTAAGCTATGCGTCAACATGTCCCGCAAATTGTTGCTGCGCCGATATGTGACTGAGGGTTTAGCTGGAATCAGACACCCAATATCTGGATCAGATTTGAGTATGTCCCAATGTTCAGCAAGAACATGGCGCACCCTCTCATGGGCACTGTCAAACGTCCCGATGATCCTCACGATGTTATCACCAGTGTCTCTCTCTTTTTGGGAGACAACAACAGATCCCTGTTGGTGCTTATAGAGTGCTGATAGGCCTCTTTTAAACACTGCTGAGGATAACCGCGACGCTGAAACCTCTGCTGAAGATCTTTCGCAGCCACTCTAAAGTCACTGAGATGAGAACAGTTCCTCCTCACCCTTAAATATTGGCCCTTCGGAATTCCTTTTTTAAGGGCCAAAGGATGCCCACTCTCCCATTTCAACAGATTATTCGTAGCTGTGGGCTTTCTGAAAACGTTGGTACTAATACGCCCATCAGCAGACAGTGAAATGGCGAGGTCCAGGAAGGAAATAGTGTTCAGATCAATTTCTGAAGTGAAGAACAATCCCAGAGTATTCCTATTAAGGACTGCAACAAATTCAAGGAACAGCTCACTGTCGCCCCCCCACAGGATCAGCACATCATCGATGTATCTGATCCAGAGGGGGACCACATTCGTGAACCGCTCCATGTCCTCACAAAACACCTCTCTTTCCCACCAGCCCAGGTAAAGGTTCGCAAAAGTCGGGGCACAGGGACTGCCCATTGCGACCCCCCTGAGCTGGTGGAAAATGCAGCCATCAAACAAAAACACATTATGTCTGAGTATGAAACTCAACAATTCCATGACAAAGGTATTGTGATCCCTGTATTGTTAACCTCTCTGCTGGAGGAACGTGAGGATTGCTCCACAGCCCAACTCGTGAGGAATCGAGCTGTAGAGCGCCTCCACGTCCAAGCTGGCCAAAAAGGTACCCTTGTCACATTGGACACCATCCAACCGTCCCAACAGATCCATAGTATCCCTAACATGTGAGGGCAAACTATTGACAAAGGGACGCAGGATGGTGTCCACATAAGTACTGATATTGGCTGTAAGACAGTTATTCCCAGACACAATCGGCCTCCCCTTTAAAGGCTCATACCCCTTATGAACTTTGGGGAGACAGTAGAAGGCCGCAGTGACTGGGTGTACAGGTAAAAGAAAGGCCAATTCAGTCTTATCAATGAGTTTCTTCTCTAGGGCTTGGTTCAGGATACAGGACAATTCCATCCTATAGACTGGAGTGGGATCAGACGGGAGTTGTTCGTATGTGAGTTTATCCTTGAGCACACTCATACACATGTTGCGGTATTGTTCGTGCCCAAGAATAACAATATTCCCGCCCTTATCTGACGATTTGATCACTAACTCCTTATCCTGCTGCAACAACCAAAGAGCCCCTCTTTCTTGTTCATTAAGATTATCACTACTAAGTCCATGCGAATCAATTTGACTCAGCTTGCTGGACACTATAGACACAAAGGTGTCAATAGGGGTGCAGTCACCAATAGGAGGCATTTTGGTTGATGGTGATCTGAGTTTAGTGAACGGACCATCACCTGGATTTCTTTATCCTTCAGCAAACAGATCTGACAAAATTTGGACATCTGGCAGATCTGACATCTCAATTCCCAATTCCTCGCATTTCCTGCGGTCATGGGTGACAAAAAATTTGCGCCATTTGAGTTTGCGCGCAAATAGATTTAAATCCTTCACCCACCCAAAACAATCAAATCTACGCATCGGGACAAATGAAAGGCCCTTTTGTAAAACTTGAGTCTCCATGGTAGTGAGAATACGAGGAGACAGGTTAATAACCTGTAACTCATCCCTCGCTGATCTGGGTGAGAATTGAGATGCTGACTGGGAAACAGGGGGGGGATATCATTGTTTGTTCCTCAGTAAGTATCGGGATATCGGCGGGGTATCCTCTAAAAAAAAAAAAAACCCTACCGTATTGACCTCTACCCCCTCGTCCTTTTCTGCCGCCCTGACCCCTATTTCTACCACCATAAGGTCTTCTGGCAGATTGGGGCCCTGTTCGCTTTCCACCAGTAGCCTCTGAGTCTAGTTCACCCTCTGAGGAAGAAACTTCAGTATCTAACTCAAGGGCATCTGAGTGTTTACTGCTATAGTCAAAGATTTTGCCCTCTTTGAAGTCTCTGATATCCCTATTGAAGAGAGAGTGTTTCTTTTCTTTCAACTGGGCAGTATATTTTTCTACGGAGAAACGATTCTTTTTTATTGAAGTCGGTATGACTACTAAATTTTTTGGTTGCCTCAATCGCTTCCTTCAATTCCCTCTCCAGAGATGCCACAACACTCTTTTCCTCCTCTAGTAGGAGCTTCATTAATCTCAGAGATGAATCTACGGATTCCCTCTCCCACTTTTTGAGAAAATCCGTAGATCTCAGTCGGACTGCCGGTGTAATAGGATTCCTCAGACCACGTGGGACAATTTTATTCCCAATGTACGTTTCCAAAGACTGCACCTCCCACCAGGATCTAACAAATTTTTTATTATGCGGCCATTACAGCGCCGATTCACATGCACACTAGCACGCTGCGCCTCAACCTAGAGGCTGCTAGCTCAGGCAGGACAGTAGTCTGTGATTTACAGCACCGTACCTCACACTAGAGGAATGCGGTGTTAGGCAGGTTATTCTACTGCTGCCTGTGTGTCCACTACCTCGGTCTAAAAATCATAGCTGAGGCTCTGGGCTCTGTTCTAAATTCGGTGCACATAGCTCCTGATGAAATGCATTCCTAATGCATAGAAACGCGTTGAGCTGTTACCACTGAGGGATATGTCAGGGCAATCCTTGCTCCGTAATTTCACATTGGAGTGACGGCTTGTGCTCTGCCATAGTCCTGCACCTGTGACTATTTCAGTGCAGTGAGAGTCTGCGCGCAGGCTCTCGCTGTTTGGAGTGTTGTTTGGTGTACTCCGGACACCAGACATCCCCTTGTTTATAGTCCTCACCCTGGGTTACACATCTTGTGCCCTGTGGCGTATTGAGCCCCTTTATAAGTGTTAGTTAGTCTGTGAGACTAATTTAGTGCTCCAGATGGTGGCGCTGTTTGTAGTCATTAATTCCTTCTCACACACTTAGTATCAGTCAGTGATTATTGTTGTTACACTGACGGGTGATACCCTTCATTTTAACCAGACATATAATAAAGTTATTATTATTTTGTTTTAGCGCCTATTCTCACATTATTTGCTCGATTGTTTATATAGGCGTATACCCAGTATACCACTCCAGTTTTTGATTTCTGACTTGCACCATTTACTTAAATTGGTCCATTTTTACATATGACATGGACAGTACTTATTGGCGTCTGAATTAGGTCTTATGGAGCATTAACGGTATCAGTGACTTAATATGAATTTGCTTTAGCCATAATTTGTATATTCAAATTTGTGATGAAGATGTATTGTTGTGTTGTACTTTGCTGGTGGCAATTACATGTGGTTGTGAGAAAGGTACATGAATGAAGAGATGCATGTTTGCTTGTGAAGAGTGAGATTCCTTTTGATTCTCCATTGTTCATGTGTTTCGGTGCACACGTAACCACTCACTCCTGTTTTAGATGCAAACATGAGAACACGTCTGTATGAATGTACTTCCTGTGCTCTTATAGGGACACATTTATGAAGAGGTGACGTAATAAAAATAGCTATGTCCGCAATTAAAGAACAAAGGGAATAGACACTCCCGCAGGCAGCCCTCAAGCAGGCTCCTGTATGGATTAATTTTTAAACTTTTACTCTTATTTTAAATATAGGTAGCCCTTCCCGTCTCAGTGTTGGAGAACAGCAAGACATTCCAGACCCCTACGAATTCCTACAGTCTCCGGAGCCTGAAAATAATTAGTTTCTTGTATTGTATTTATTGTTCTTATCTTCTTGTGTAATACTAATATATGTAGAAATTGTGCTTTCATTCCTGCCGCCCCTCTTCCTTTCCTGCCTATAAGTCCTCTGAATATCCAGTGACCACCTCCTCATCCTAAAAATCCTACAGTGAGTGGTAGACCAGGTAAGATGGAAGCAACCACAGGCTTATTTTGTGACAGGGGAAGGGAGGCAGAAGTTCTTGAACATCTGGCTCACTCAGACTGCTATGTCTGGCACTTTTGGCAGGAAATAACGATACCATATTAAGGGCAGACATCCTACCAGGAAGAGCCGATCACTCAGCAGATCGGCAAAGAGAAGATCTGCAATTAGACAAAACATTTTTGGCTGTGCTATATCTAATGTATATCTACATATACCATTTTAAGCAGTATCTTGTAGTTTCATGTTATGATGAAATTAAAATATTTTTGTATAAACTTACTTTGTCTTCTTTTTCTCAAGGTATATGTGCAGTGTATTTTGAAAAAGGAGCAGCTTTGCTAATATACTACTCCTCCACAGTCATGTGACAAATATTAGCAGTCTAACATCACTAATGTGTTTAATTACTGTTTTGGCAGAAAAGATAATACAACATGGGATAAAACTCATGATTAGGTGTAGCCGAGTAATGGGCAATTAACAGACATGACATGCATGCTGCTAATTGGGTGTAATTGACTCATTTAATGAAAGGGGTGTTCCAATTAATAGCAGTGTGGAGTTCAATTAGACTACTTTCTCACTAGTGTTTTCAATTCTGCTATTGCCATCAGTCATAGGATCTCACTACCAGATGAAAACGCTTCCGTTTTGTCCCCGTTCATTGTCAATTGGGACAAAACTGAACTTGACAAAACAGAATGCACCAAAATGCATTCCATTCCGTTTGGTTGCGCTCCCATCGCGGACAGAATAACGCTGCAAGCAGCGTTTTTCTGTCCTCTGTGGCGCAGAGCAAGACGGATCCATTTTCTCTGACACAATAGAAAACTGATCCGCCCCCCATTGACTTTCAATGGTGTTCATGACTGATCGGTCATGACTATATAAGACATAATACAACTGGATCAGTTTATGACTGATGCATGCGGTTGTATTATTGTAATGGAAGCGGTTTTGAAGATCCCTGACTGATCCGCAAAAAAACGTTAGTGTGAAAGTAGCCTAAGTGAGGTTGTTCACTCTGAAGAAACAGGTGTCAATTATGGCCCTTAGGGAGGGCAGCAAATGTTGTACCTGCTGGTTTTAACCCTTGCTCAGTGAGTAAAATGAGTCGTTCCAGACATTGCACAAAATAAGTAAGAACTTTGATCAAGAAGTTGATTGGAGTGGGGAAAACATAAAAAAGTTCAGAAAAGAATTGGCTGCTCAGCTAAAATGATCTCCAATGCTTTAAAATGGCAAACAAAACCCGAAAAATGTGGTAGGAAAAGAAATACTACCATCAGTGTAGATCATAGAAAACCAAGAATGGCAAAGAAGCATCCATTGATAAGGTCCAGGGAAATCAAAGATCTTCACCTACCTGTGAGCATTGCAACAGTCAGAAGACACCTACGTGAAGCCAAACTATTTGCAAGAAACCCTCGTAATGTACCATTGCTGAGAAAAAGACGTGTTGAAAAGGTTACAGTTTGCCAAAGAACACATTGACTGGCCTAACGAGAAGTAACACAACATTCTATGGACAGATGAGAGCAAGATTGTTCTTATTGGGTCTAAAGGCCACAAACAGTTTATGGATAGTGTGACAGGGTGTCACAATGTTTTGCAGAGAAAGTGCTGGATGGTGTGTACATTGCACCAAGTTTCCAGCACTTCATGTGTTAAAAGGCTCCAGGAATGTTTGGTTTTCTTTGTATCCAGAAGCTTTCTAGGAAAAAGAAAGCCAGTTTAGGGTCCTGGAGCCGGTCAGGGAAGAGTTGGGTGGGTTCCCTGACCACCCGGAGCCAGTCCGGGTTTTACCTGCCTGGGGGACTGCTCACACAGATGTACTAATTAAGTCAGCAGCCCTGACCCAGGAGCTCTCTCTCTGGCAGTCTGTTTGAGAAGCTGCAAGCCTGGGAGCTCTGAGAGCGGTTGGCTTCTCCACCTAACTACTGAACTGTAAGTTGCTCTGTTTTCCCCTTGAAAATGCTCTTTGTGTTTTGTGTTATGAGTTTAGCTAGGGCTGCCGAGTGAGATAGGCAGGAGCCAGACGGCTATTGTTGTTTTTGGTTTTGTTTGTTAAAGGGTTTCTGTCACCCCATTAAACCGTTTTGTTTTTTTTTCTTTACTAATAATCCCTATAGTGCGATCTCATGATACATAAGCAAATTAATCCTTTTGGTTCAGTAGAATTTGCTAAAAATCGATTTTTAAAATATGCTAATTACCTTGCTACCAGCAAGTAGGGCGGCTACTTGCTGGTAGCAGCCGCATCCTCCGATGGTAATGACGCCCCCTCGGCATGCTGATTGACAGGGCCAGGGAAGGGAATCGTTCTCTGCTGGCGCTGTTAGAATTTGAAATCTCGCGCCTGCGCCGTACCTGTCTTCAATCGGCGCAGGCGCACTAAGAGGCGGCCGCTCGCTCGACGCTCCATCCTCAATGCGCCTGCGTCGATGACGTCATCAAGTACACCCGGAAGAGAAGACGCCGGCATCGCTGGAAGGAGGCGGAGAGTCTGGTGACGTCGCTGGATGCTCGAATCAGGTAAGTATGTACATAATAAGCATGCTGCCACAAAAACCACCAACGAAATGGGAATAAATAATTTTATAAAAATGACAGTTATTAACACTATACCACCAACGATTATTAATAATAAATCTCTTCCGGGTGTACTTGATGACGTCATCGACGCAGGCACATTGAGGATGGAGCGTCGAGCGAGCGGCCGCCTCTCAGTGCGCCTGCGCCGATTGAAGACAGGTACGGCGCAGGCGCGAGATTTCAAATTCTAACAGCGCCAGCAGAGAACGATTCCCTTCCCTGGCCCTGTCAATCAGCATGCCGAGGGGGCGTCATTACCATCGGAGGATGCGGCTGCTACCAGCAAGTAGCCGCCCTACTTGCTGGTAGCAAGGTAATTAGCATATTTTAAAAATCTTTTTTTTAGCAAATTCTACTGAACCAAAATGATTAATTTGCTTATGTATCATGAGATCGCACTATAGGGATTATTAGTAAAGAAAAAAAAAAAAAAAAACGGTTTAATGGGGTGACAGAAACCCTTTAATTTGAGCAACTTGCAAAATAAACTAGCACCAGTGTGACGCACAAGCTACAAAGGTGTCAGTGTTCCTGTTTCGGCCCAAAACAACCCCGCAGGAAGGCGTAACAGTTCACAATAGTCTCACAAATGCTGATTTCAAGCCACAGTACACGATGAAGACTAAACCATAGAGGTGCAAGCATAATGGTTTGGGGATGTTTCTCATACACCCGGAGTTGGGCCCATTTATCGCATACCAGGCACAATGGCCGTTTGAATATATTAAAATACTTGAAGAGGTCATGTTGCCTTATGCCAGTGCTTCTCAATTATTTTCTGTCATGCCCCCCCTAGGAAGAAGAAAACATTTCGCGCCCCCCGCGCGACTGTAAATAGTATCATTTGTCTATAAAATTGTTATAAGTACACCTCTGCATAACACTGTATCCTTATTAACGTATAAGAGAATAAAAAAAGAAAGAAATGTGGATCGGACACACACTTATGGGGGGATCTGTGGATGACGGACACTTATGGGGGGGATCTGTGGATGACGGACACTTATGGGGGGGATCTGTGGATGACGGACACTTATGGGGGGGGGATCTGTGGATGACGGACACTTATGGGGGGGATCTGTGGCTGGCACTGTTATATATGTGCCATCCACAGACCCCCCACCCCATAACAGTGCCATCCACAGTGCCCCCCCAGCCCATAACAGTGCCATCCACAGACCCCCACCCCTTAACTGTGCCATCCACAGATTCCGTGTGCCCGCCGCCGCCGTTTAAAGTTATTAAATATGCCCCCATCACTCCTAATAGTACCGTATATCCGAATTTCTTCTGTATAATGCAGGCGGGCCGGGCGGCCGGTGCGTCCCTCAGTGACGTCACTTGTCTGCGCCGCCTGCTTCATTCATAAAGCAGGCGGCGCAGGCACGTGACATCACTGAGGGACGCGCCGGCCTGCCTGCCGGCATTATACAGAAGAAATTCGGATATACAGTACTATTAGGAGTGAGGGGGGCATGTTTAATAACTTTTAATTCAATAATACATTTTATATTAGTATACCGGAGGGAGCGGTGGGCCGGGGCTATAGTACAGTGACCCCACCGCTATTGCCGGCCCCCAGCTCCTCCTCCCAGTCCCGCCCCCGCTCCGTACATCGCGTCCAGCGCCTGCGCCGGCCTCTGATCAGACGGGAGATGAGCGCTTCCACAATGGAAGCGCTCATCTCCCTGCCGCATATTACACTGCGAGCTGTCGGCCGCCCGGCGCCCCTGTTGCTATGGCGCCCTGTGCGGCCGCACAGCCCGCACACCCCAAAGGCCGGCCCTGAACGAGCCCCCCTTTACGGAGCCTGGCGCCCCCCACTATTTGAGAAGCACTGCCTTATGCTGAAGAAGAAATGCCCTTGAAATGTGTTTCAGCAGGACAACGACCCCAAACAAACCAGATTGATGTGGCCAGCCCAATCCTTCAATCCAATTTTAAAATTTGTGGAGTGTCCGTTGACTCCATGCCACACAGATGTAAAGCAGTTATCAGAAATAAAGGTTCTACAACAAAATATTACTAAAGTGATTAACAGAAAAGCTAAATCTGTAAACAAATTTCAGTTTAGAGAGTAAATATTCGAGTTTGTAACTGAAAATGCAAACACTGCTATTTTTGTGAACCGCCTATTATAACTTTTTCTTAATTTTCAGTTTTACAAACTGATATTTGGTTCATGTTCTCATTTGGAATTGAATGTGCAGTGCTCCCAGTGCTTTTGTGTATATGGAAATAAATGTTATTATGAGGAATGAGCTTTTTCTCAGCTGTTTCAAACGCACTGCTATTATTATGCACATAATTGTATATGGTTACAATCAAATTTGGCGTACTTTGATTCCTCCATGTGTTGGACCCTCTTGTCTTTTGCTGTCTGTAGGTTAGCAAGAAGAACTTTATTTTGGATGTATTCTAGCAATAAATAATTTGCTTCAAAAGTGTACATATCCTTTTATAAATGACACGCACACACGTCCATTGCGGGAATCACGCTCCGTGTGTGAGCATAAGCCTCCGTTCTGCATTTGTAGGAGCGTAAGGCATTATGATTACTAAGAATCATAGTGACATAAGGCTATTTTCACACTTTCGGCAGTGTGATCCGACGCGCAGTAAAGTCGTCGGAACTGCCCGCCGATCTGGATGTGACTGAAAACATTTGTGAGACGCATCCGGATGCGGATCAGTCTCACAAATGCATTGCAAGAACGGATCCGTCTCCCCGCTTGTCATGCGGACAGACGGATCCGTCTTGTATCTTTTTTTCATATTTTTACCGGTCTGCGCATGCGCAGACCGGAAGGACTGATCCAGCATTCCGGTATTTTGAATGCCGGCTCCGGCACTAATACATTCCTATGGGGAAAAATGCCGGATTTGGCATTCTGGCAAGTCTTCAGTTCAGCATGCTACGGTTTTGTCTTTTGCCTTATCAGTCAAAATGACTGAACTAAAGACATCCTGAACGGATTACTCTCCATTCAGAATGCATGGGGATATGCCTGATCAGTTCTTTTCCAGTATAGAGCCCCTGTGACTGAACTCTATGCCGGAAAAGAAAAACGCTAGTGTGAAAGTACCCTAAGGCTGGGTTCACACGAGCGTGTCCGGATTAGTTCCGGATGCGTCCCAGTGTGTTGCGGCAAACCCGCGCGAGTAGGAATGCAATTGCGGTCAGTTTTGACTGCGATTGCGTTCCGATGTTCAGTTTTTATCGCGCGTGTGCAATGTGTTTTGCACGCGCGTGATAAAAAACCGACTGTGGTACCCAGACCCGAACTTCTTCACAGAAGTTCAGGTTTGGGTTCGGTGTTGTGTAGATGTTATTATTTTCCCTTATAACATGGTTATAAGGGAAAATAATAGCATTCTGATTACAGAATGCATAGTAGGTGATCAGTTGAGGGGTAAAAAAAATAAAAAAAATTAACTCACCTTCTCCGTTTGTTCGCGTAGTTCTCCCGGTCTTCAGTTCTTTAAAAAGATGAACTATGGGCTAAAGGACCTTTGGTGACGTCAGATCACATGCTCCAATCACAGGGTCCATCACCACGGTGATGGACCATGTGATTGGAGCATGTGATCTTACGTCATCAAAGGTCCTTTAGCCCATAGTTCATCTTTTTAAAGAACTGAAGACCGGGAGAACTACGCGAACAAACGGAGAAGGTGAGTTAATTTTTTTTATTTTTTTTACCCCTCAACTGATCACCTACTATGCATTCTGTAATCAGAATGCTATTATTTTCCCTTATAACCATGTTATAAGGGAAAATAATACAGTGTATAGACAGTCACCTAGCAACCGTGCGTGAAAATCGCACCGCATCCGCACTTGCTTGCGGATGCATGCGATTTTCACGCAACCCCATTCACTTCTATGGGGCCTGCGTTGCGTGAAAAACGCAGAATATAGAGCATGCTGCGATTTTCACGCAACGCATAAGTGATGCGTGAAAATCATCGCTCATCTGAACAGCCCCATTGAAATGAATGGGTCCAGATTCAGTGCGGGTGCAATGCGTTCACCTACCGCATTGCACCCGCGCGGAAATCTCGCCCGTGTGAACGCAGCCTAAAGCTGTCAGTATAATTCTGTAGCAGTAAGGTGAAGCAGAGGCACATAGCATTATAAATCAGTATAATGTCCTGGGCTCCTGCAAGTCCAGAATGGAGGATCACTCTCTGATTTCTGCAATCGACTCACTTGTGTGATTCAGTCCTAAGGGTAGGTCCACAGGTATTGGAAAATACCACTGACACAACAGTGTAACCTGCTGGTTTCTCCTGACTACATTAAAGGGATTCTGTGATGAGATTTGAGCCCTATAAGCTAAACATATGGCCAGGTCCGTACTAATAACATGAATCCTAAACTGCCCTTATTAAACCTGCTTGTGGCTCTATTAGCCCAAAAAACAGTTTTTTATAAGCTGTCACTCACCTACCTAAGGTGCCCAAGGGGTTTTACGTTAACCCAGGGTGCCCGCCTGCACCCCTCGCCGTCTGGTGCCCAGCGCCGCCTTCCTCACCTCAGCCCCGCCTCCGCAATCCTCCCGTCCCTCTGCTAGATCCTGCGCACTAGGCTCAGCCTGATGCGCCGCGGACTCCTGGCAGCGGCTTCGTTGAGCGAAGTGTGCATGTGCATCAGGCGGCGCATGCGCACTTCGCTCAACGAAGCCGCTGTCAGGCTGAGCCTAGTGCGCAGGCGCCGGATCTAGCAGAGGGACGGGAGGATTGCGGAGGCGGGGCTAAGGTGAGGAAGGCGGCGCTGGGCACCAGACGGCGAGGGGTGCGGGCGGGCACCCTGGGTTAACGTAAAACCCCTTGGGCACCTTAGGTAGGTGAGTGACAGCTTATAAAAAACAGTTTTTTGGGCTAATAGAGCCACAAGCAGGTTTAATAAGGGCAGTTTAGGATTCATGTTATTAGTACGGACCTGGCCATATGTTTAGCTTATAGGGCTCAAATCTCATGACAGAATCCCATTAAATCCACTGTGAAAATCTACATCCAAAGTTAAGGGGATTGTTTAGTTCCAGGAGGAACCTGAACAACTCTTGGGATGTGCGTGCAATAAAGAATAGACCATCACTTGCCTAGCAGATCCCACACTACCGCCCTGGTTCTCTCAGCTGGATTCTGCAGCTTTGATGTCATGTGTTATCCAATTGACCACAGCTGCAGCTGGATAAACAGAGCCAGGCTGGGAGAACTGGAGCTGTGGTACAGGATCTTCTAGGTAAGTGATGGTTTATTCTTTATTGGCAGCACATCCAAGGGTTTCTGGGTTTCCTCATAACCCCTTTAAGGTAACTCCTTCCCACTTAAGGGGGAGGGGATGCTCTCGCTCAAGCTGTGTTGCTGCTAGAGATATGAGCCAGGTTATGTGTTAGCAACCATGAAGGCAAAAATAGAACCTCTAGAAACCAGGTTGGGAGTGAGAATTGCAGGTATTACTTCCAGGTCTCACTCCAGACCCAATTTCTAAAATAACTGTGTTCCTAGTCTGGTGTTAAAGCTCATATAGTCAGGTTTGTGCAGCTTGAGATACAGCAGGTTAATGCACCACCTCTAAGTCAGCTATGGTCTCAGCTACTGAGTCTGACCTGTCCCCCCTGATATTGCAGGGCCCATAGCAGCCACTATGGCTACTACACTTCCATCCCTGCCAGAGGACCTATGGTTCGAAACTATCAACAGCCCACCATGTATTATTGATAGAAAGCGGAGATGAGCTACTCAGTTTCAGTAATCAGTGGGTCCTAATCAGTTGGATTATATATGTTGTAGGAATTTGTTCTCACAGTAGGGTTTGCAATGACAGATTTTCACAGAGACAGCTGGTTTCAAAGTCCAAATCGTGCTTTATTTTGTCACTTCAGCATAAACAGATTAGCATCCAAGTTATAGCGTCACTTGGTGATGTGAAGTTACGGCACCAGCATAACAGAACATAAAACAAAAATAAATACCTGTCCGTCTGGGCTCTACCTAATAGACAGTCGATTCCTGTCTCACCTATAGAGTCCTGTTCACACCAGGGAGGATCAGACTTCACTCAGCCTCACGGTCAGCTCTCCAGGGTTCATTCTCCCCAGACTGGTATTCTGAGGTCTGCTTTATTCCCACAATGATGATCCCTACAGTCCTCACCTGGGATCACCTCAGGCTAGGGTAAAAACCTGTAATGGAGGGATATGGACTGGGAAATCCCTCTACCAAACCTATCTCCCAGTCCCAAGAAATCCAGCCCATATAAACTTAATCAAAGAGCTCCAGCAGACTATGCTCTGCTGAAGCAAATGCATTTTTCTGGATTTTTGCTATCTCACCCAGCTAAGGAACCTGGGTGAGATGTACACTCCACTCCTTTACCATACACGTTACCACAATGTTCACAACATGTTTTCCCTGGTCTTTCAGTGCGATCTTTGCATTGTCCATGACATCCTACCCGAGGTACAGTACCTTAAAAAAGTATTCATACCCATTGAACTTTTTCACGTTACACACAGAAACTTAAATATATTTTATTAGGGATTTTATGTGATAGACCAACACAAAGTATTAAGTATGTGTGAAGTGAAAAGAAAATGAAACATGGTTTTCAAAATGTCTGGAAAGTGTGGTGTGCATTTGTATTCTGCTCCCATGAGGAGTCAATACTTTTGTAGGACCACCTTTCGCTGCAAATACCCCAAAACACTTGCAGCTGTATATGTCTACCAGCTTTGCGCATCTAGAAGCTGAAATGTTTGCCTGTTATTTGCAAGATAGCTCAATCAGATTGGATTGGATCACTAATGTTCACAAACCTCACAGAACATCTGTGGTTATGCTAAGAATAAATTACAGGTGGACTCTGCTTACTAATTAGATCACACTGGATTTTATTTATGTGTATCAGAGTACAGGGGGCTGAATACAAATGCATACCACACTTTCCAGATTTTTTTGAAAACTATGTATCATTTTCTTTTCACTTCACCCATACTTGCTACTTTGTTGGTCGATCACATAAAATCCACATAAACTACATTTAAGTTTGTGGGTGTAATGTGAAAAAATTTGGAAAAGTTCAAGGGGCATGAATACGATAATTTTTTAAGGCACTGTATGTGACTCTCCCAGAGTTTCAGTACACTGTCTGCCTATGACATGATCACCATACATTCTCTCTGTGCTCTCAGTAGTTACAGGGTGTCTCACCTGTAGTAGTGCATATACAGTCAGGTCCATAAATATTGGGACATTGACACAATTCTAACATTTTTGGCTCTATACATCACCACAATGGATTTGAAATGAAACAAACAAGATGTGCTTTAACTGCAGACTGTCAGCTTTAATTTGAGGGTATTTACATCCAAATCAGGTGAACGGTGTAGGAATTACAACAGTTTGCATATGTGCCTCCTACTTGGTAAGGGACCAAAAGTAATGGGACAATTGGCTTCTCAGCTGTTCCATGGCCAGGTGTGTGTTATTCCCTCATTATCCCAATTACAATGAGCAGATAAAAGGTTCAGAGTTCATTTCAAGTGTGCTATTTGCATTTGGAATCTGTTGCTGTCAACTCTCAAGATGAGATCCAAAGAGCTGTCACTATTAGTGAAGCAAGCCATCATTAGACTGAAAAAAAAAAAAAAACATCAGAGAGATAGCAAAAACATTAGGCATGGCCAAAACAACTGTTTGGAACATTCTTAAAAAGAAGGAACGCATCGGTGAGCTCAGCAACACCAAAAGACCCGGAAGACCACAGAAAACAACTGTGGTGGATGACCGAAGAATTCTTTCCCTGGTGAAAACCACCATTCACAAAAGTTGGCCAGATCAAGAACACTCTCCAGGAGGTAGGTGTATGTGTGTCAAAGTCAACAATCAAGAGAAGACTTCACCAGAGTGAATACAGAGGGTTCACCACAAGATGTAAACCATTGGTGAGCCTCAAAAACAGGAAGGCCAGATTAGAGTTTGCCAAACGACATCTAAAAAAGCCTTCACCGTTCTGGAACAACATCCTATGGACAGATGAGACCAAGATCAACTTGTACCAGAGTGATGGGAAGAGAAGAGTATGTAGAAGGAAAGGAACTGCTCATGATCCTAAGCATACCACCTCATCAGTGAAGCATGGTGGTGTAGAATAACGTCCAGCATTTCTCTATTTTTCAAGAAATGCTTTAGAAGGAGCCCAACAAAATGTGCAAAGTTCGTGATGAAAGATAAAAATTAGAAGGATTTAATTCTCATAAAAAGAAAGTTACAAAGTTTAGAAAGAGAAAAATATAGCACAGCAATAAGTCTTGAAAGTTAACAAGCAAGCAATTAAACAATTAAAATGAGTGAAAAAGTAATTCCCCTAAAGTAATGTGTATGTGTGAATGTGTGTGTGTGTAGAGAGCAACAGGTGTCTGGTCAAAGAATGCTCTGCCTATGTCATGAAACAAAGCCATTTTATAGTCTAACTCTCCATTGAGGTGTATTGTATCCTAAATTTAGCATTGTAACAGACATAGAAACATAGAAACATAGAATGTGTCGGCAGATAAGAACCATTTGGCCCATCTAGTCTGCCCAATATATCTGAGTCCTATGAATAGTCCCTGGCCCTATCTTATATGAAGGATAGCCTTATGCCTATCCCATGCATGCTTAAACCCCTTCACTGTATTTGCAGCTACCACTTCTGCAGGAAGGCTATTCCATGCATCCACTACTCTCTCAGTAAAGTAATACTTCCTTATATTACTTTTAAACCTTTGCCCCTCTAATTTAAAACTGTGTCCTCTTGTGGTAGTTTTTCTTCTTTTAAATATGCTCTCCTCCTTTACCGAGTTGATTCCCTTTATGTATTTAAAAGTTTCTATCATATCCCCTCTGTCTCTTCTTTCTTCCAAGCTATACATGTTAAGGTCCTTTAACCTTTCCTGGTAAGTTTTATCCTGCAATCCATGTACTAGTTTAGTAGCTCTTCTCTGAACTCTCTCTAGAGTATCTATATCCTTCTGGAGATATGGCCTCCAGTACTGCGCACAATACTCCAAGTGAGGTCTCACCAGTGTTCTGTACAGCGGCATAAGCACTTCACTCTTTCTACTGCTTATACCTCTCCCTATACATCCAAGCATTTTGCTGGCATTTCGTGCTGCTCTATTACATTGTCTTCCCACCTTTTAAGTCTTCTGAAATAATTACTCCTAAATCCCTTTCCTCAGATACTGAGGTCAGGACTGTGTCAAATATTCTATATTCTGCCCTTGGGTTTTTACGCCCCAGGTGCATTATCTTGCACTTATCCACATTAAATTTCAGTTGCCTGAGTTCTGACCATTCTTCTAGTTTTCCTAAATCCTTTTCCATTTGGCGTTTCCCTCCAGGAACATCAACCCTGTTACATATCTTTGTGTCATCAGCAAAAAGACAAACCTTACCATCGAGGCCTTTTGCAATATCACTTATGAAGATATTAAACAAAATTGGTCCCAGTACAGATACCTGTGGAACCCCACTGGTAACATGACCTTGTTTTGAATGTTCTCCATTGACTACAACCCTCTGCTGTCTGTCACTCAGCCACTGCCTAATCCACTCAACAATATGGGAGTCCATGCTCAATGACTGCAGTTTATTGATAAGTCTTCTATGGTTAACAAGTAAAATCCCTTACATCATGGTTTTCTAAGTATACCTTATTTGTAAAGCTAATAATAATATGCTGAGAAGGAGGATTCCTAATCTTCCCAAATGCTATTGTCGTCTCAACCTGTCAAAAATTGACATTCAACACAAGTGCTGATCTCTCATGGTCCTTGAAATAACCCTAGCCTGCTAAAGAGTGTTAATATGTTATTTTACATTTCCCCCTGATTATGATTTGAAATATAAATCTTCAATCATAACCTCCTAATCTAACGCAATTACTTATCATTCGTATCTCATTCGTATTACATTCACTCATTGACCATGTTATAGCACTTGGTTGTTTTGATCAATTTTGGATTCAGTATTCCATATAGAATTGGTATACTGAGTTCTTTTTAACATTTCTTTCAAAATGTTATCTCCTTTGTTAATTTCCTTCTTTATATTACTATATGTTTTCCTAATCCTATACATAACAAAAACTTGATAGATAATACACAAAAATATAATAATAAATATAATAATAATAGGATGGGATAACGTATTCTCAACTGCTGTTTGTGTAGAAGATTTTGACCACATATTTACAGATTTCTTCAATTTTCCCCACCAAGATGTTCCAGACATGATATTCCATTCATGTTCTATTTCTGATAATTGTCCTTGTTTATGATTAAATGCAATTTCTGCTTCTTTTATTTGTTCACTTAATATTTTTAAAAGACCTTTATCTTTTTTAATTTCTTTTGTCCACTCATCCCACGGAAATTTGTCAATTTGAGTGAGATTAAATTTCATTGGAAGGACTTTCAATTGGGTTGTATTTATGGAAGAAATATTGAGTCTTCCTAAATTCATAGAGATTGCTCTTCAGTCTCCTTCCAAACAATATAAACCCTTGGTTAAATTCTCGTGATGTACAC
The DNA here is from genome assembly GCF_905171765.1 of Bufo bufo. Classification (NCBI taxonomy): domain Eukaryota; kingdom Metazoa; phylum Chordata; class Amphibia; order Anura; family Bufonidae; genus Bufo; species Bufo bufo. The sequence continues at coordinate 259,732,272 of NC_053393.1, forward strand.
AAGAAGAAAAGAATGCTACAACCTTTTCTTTCTCAGACATCACTTGTACACAAACTTTGTTTGGACCAACTTGAGTTACCAAATCATGAATTGAGTATATATTCTCAATTCGTGCATGGCAAGAAGTTTGATTATGGAAACAAGAATGATAAATCTCTTTATCTTGTTTCGGTAAACAGATTATTTTAGAAACAAAGTGTAAACATGAAGAAAGATCCAATTGTTCTATATGAGTACCATCATATGCAAATTCCGTATATTGCAATTGATAAAAAATCAACTGTGTTTCACTCACGGGAACTCCTAAAACAGTTACTGGAACTACCATTTGTTCTCTTCCAGCTACTGGAATCAATGAGGTAGCTATACATGTGTTCTTATTACATCCTAACCACTTATTTACCCATAAATCTATGTGTCTCATACTATAATTATATTCCATAGGTAAATTTTCCAATAAACCAAGTGGAGTAATTCCACTTTGTAAAGCCTGAGCCATTATTTTTAAATTCGTAGAATATTCTATTTGGATTTCCATACATGCCCTGGCTACTTCTGACTCTTGTTCACTTTGGATCAAACCTAAAGTAACATCTTGAAGATGTGAAACAGAAGATCCTAAAACAACTACAGAATTAACAATCATTTTCTCTAAAAGTTGGTTTAGACTTTTCTGTACTTTAATTCCTTTCTTTTCCAGATAACCTATGGTTTTTAAATCTGATTGTAATGAATTTACATTCATTGTATTTAACAAGCTTCCAAAGGTACCTATTCCTCCTAAAATACCTTCTACTATACCTCTTTTAGTTCTGGTTTGCTTGGAAACACTCTTTCTTTTTAAACCATCTTTCTAAACCTTCCTCCATATTAGCAAGATGCTTTCCACATTTAGGATATTTTGATGATATTTTCCAGTCTGATATATTAAATGTCCACATTATGGTGACATATTTACCATTCCTCAAAAGAGGCTTGGACTGGAAATGGTTAATCTGGAAAGGACTAGATGATTCAAATTTTAACTTTGGTACAAATATTTTCTGTAGGTGACCATACAGTAACATTTACAGTTTCACATTGTTTATGGTTGTTTATAGTTAATATGCAACACTGATAAATTCCTGAATCTTTAGGAGATGGATGATATTGATAAAATATAAACTTTTTATCAAACCATTTCACATTTCCAAATTGACCTTTATGAATTACATTAGTTGGACCATTTGAAAAACTACCTAAAAATACCTCTCCTTTAGTCCATGTTATCACAGATTCGGATGGAATCTCTAATCTTGTGTTGCACTTTAAATATAATGGATCTGTTCCTTCCTGAATATTCACCAATGTTGGAGAAACTTGAAGTTCGGGATTAATAACATTTTTTCCTATGAAGTTATTTGTTATGTTAACTACAACAGGTTCCCTAATTATTTGGAATCTCCAATTTTTCCCCCAATCTTCATCAACCTTTCCTGTTATGGGAAGAATTGATGGATCCATTAATTTTACATAGTTCTGGGTTTGAAACCAAATTTCCTCTCGAGATTTTCCCACTTTTCCTAATGCTATCTTATCATTTGTGAGATCTCCGGACCATGTAGCTGGCTCATTTCCTTTTATCACAATACTCCAGTATAATACATCTATTGATGTACATTCCCATGAACCAGTTCTATTGTTATGTATGAATGTTCCTTGTAATTGTGTGAACTTTGGTTTGGGTCCTGCTGTTGCATGTAATTCAATGTGTGTATCATGTCTGAAGTGTATTTCAATACAACAGATAGCACCAAAACCCATACAAAGACTTCCGGAAATGTCTCTGGAATTGTCCTGAATTTGTTCTTCCAGAAAATCCTCAAGACGAAATCCTCTTCTTCTTCGTGCAAGGATTGAAGTCTCTTTGTCATGATTATTCTTTTTATCATCAAGGAATTCTGTGAACGTAGCAGTTGTAAATATCATCATCAACAATGACATTCCCATCATGAAACAGCTTTTCTGAAGATATTCTTGTTTGTTGTGGATTGTGTATAATGTAAAGAGTTTCATTCCCTGTGAAGAAAAGCAGTATCATTATTTTGGTTCATACAATTTACACTGATCAACATGTACCCACAGTTTTTGTTGTCTGCGAGTATTCTTTGAAGCATTTGGTGATCTTTGAACCAAAATCATTACTTGTCCCCTAGTGTCAATTATTTCAAGGGACCTTCCCAATTGCTTTCCCAAGGTCCACTCTTCCTGAAGGTCTTAATCATTACAAAAGCACCTTTTACAAATTTAGAAGAGTGAGGTGGTATCATGCGTTGCATTTTAGATGCAGCATATGGAAGAATTGTACTTAAATTTTCCTGCAATAACTGTAACCACTTGGACCTTGCTATTGCATCTTCTTGAGGTGTAGACAAGAATGGTTCGTTTGGGAATATTAATGGCATTGTTCTTCCCGTCATTAATTCAAATGGAGTATACTGTGTTGTAGAGGAAACGGTTCCTCTTATACTCATAAGAACAAAGGGTACTGCATCAACCCATGTATTTCCTTTGTCTAATAACATTTTTGCAATTCTTGTCTTAATTGTTCGGTTCATTCTTTCCACAATGCCTGCAGATTGTGGGTGATATGATACATGGAACTGTTGTTATACTCCTAGAATAGCACAAACTGTCCGCATGATTTTTCCTGTAAAATGACTTCCTCTGTCAGAGGTAATCATTCTTGGGATCCCCCAAGTACAAAACACATGATTTACCAATGCCCTTGCGGTAGACAGAGCATCATCTTTCCTGACAGGTAAGATCTCTACCCATTTTGAAAATACATCCACCACCACTAATGCATACCTGAGTCCATGTTTACCTGAAGGTAGAGGACCAATGTAGTCTATCTGTAATGTAGACCAAGGACCATCAGCAGGTGCAATTCGTAAAAGTGGAGGTTTTTGTCCTTTAGGTCGTGGGTTGACTTGAGCACAAATGAGACATGACTGAACAACATCTTGAACAGTCTTCTCCATTTTGTCCCAATAAAATTTCTCTTTGAGAACTCCTAACAATTTTTCCTGACCCAAATGACCTAAACTCTCATGATTGTATTTGGTGAATTCCATTTGTAAATGTTTTGGGACAACAGGACGCAATTCCCCCTGACAGTCATGACACAAAACCCCGTTTTCACAAACAAAGGGAGGTTTTGGATCAACCTGAGAAGCAGCAAGGGACGAATCATTCGCTTGTTCTTCTGCAAAAGAAGGAAAATGCGTGTCTGTTTTCCTCACTGGTAAAGTGTCACGAGGGTATCAAGAGCCACGTCTGACTCCGTTATACCCGGGGTCAGGAAGTCGCAGCGGGTGGCTGCGCGCTCTATATCTAAAGATCACGTTGTTTCTTAGTGATTGTTTTCTGTGTTTGCCTTGCTATCCTTTTTGTCTCACTCAGGGATCCGTAGCTTCTCCTCCTCAGCTGTTTCTTGTCTGCCACTCCCAACCTCCTTATATTCTCCCCTCACACTTCTCTAGTTGCCAGTTATAGGGCTTCCTGCCTGGACAGCTATACTGACCCACTGGAGTTGTGAATCCTGGTTGTCGTTCCAGAGTGCTACCCTCCGGATCCCTGTTGGACTTATTGTTGTCTCCTGTTGTCGCCCACCTGGGATTATATGTTGAGTCCGTGTTGTCTGTCCTCCCCTTGGTGTTTTCCCTTAGAGCTAGTGGTGCGGACTAGTGTTCCCACCGCCCTGTTCACTATCTAGGGCTCAGCTCAGGGAAAGCCAGGGCTTTAGGCACGTGATCGGCGTACGGGTGAGGAACCCGTCTAGGGACGTCAGGGCAGCCAGGTGCCAGCCGCAAGGTGAGTCAGGGGTCACCACCTTCCCTCTCACTTGGGCAGGGCCTTCCTCGTTCCCTCCCTCTGTGTCACGTATGTGATAGTCACGCCGACCGTGATATTATAACTGGCCCTTACTTTTTGAGAAAAAAAAAAAAAAAGTATATAATTATTATTTTTTTTTTTTTCTCTACTTAGAATCCAATATGGATCCTATTGATGCCTTGGCAGAACAGCTTCAAGGCCTGTCTTTGGAGGTGGCAGGATTGAAGGCGTCTGTTCTCCAACAACAGCAGCTAATGCAGCAGACCGCACCCTCAGCGGTTGCTATGGGTAACCAGGTTGTTACAGAACCCAAGGTTGCTCTTCCTGACAGATTTTCTGGGGGAAGGGACAAATTTGCGACGTTCCGTGAGGCCTGCAAATTATATTTTAAGTTGCGCCCTTACTGCTCAGGTAATGAAGAACAGCGGGTAGGGATTGTCATTTCCCTGCTTCAGGGGGATCCGCAATCCTGGGCGTTCTCGTTACCCCCTGGTTCTCAGGCTCTTCGGTCAGTGGAGGGATTTTTTGGGGCTTTGGGTCTCATATATGATGACCCTGACCGAGTCGCCCTGGCTGAGTCGAAGTTACGGAGACTCCTACAGGGAGATCGGTCAGCAGAGGAATATTGCTCAGAGTTCCGTAGGTGGGCTACGGATACTCAGTGGAACGACCCGGCTCTCAGGAGTCAGTTCTGCTCTGGGGGGGTTAAGGATGCACTGGCGCTGTATGAGACCCCCCTTTCCCTTGATGCTGTTATGTCCCTCTCTATCAGAATAGATAGACGTCTTAGGGAGAGATCGAAAATTCCTGAGCAATTGGTTACCTCTCCCAAGCAACAGTCAGCCTGTACTGACTTAGATGAGCCTATGCAGCTAGGCGGAACTTCTCGTCAGGTCCGTCCTCCCGAGGTTCGCTGTAGGGGGGGGGCTTGTTTTTTCTGTGGGGGGAAGGGTCATTTCATTAATGTCTGTCCCTCCTTTCTCAAAAACAAAAGACCGTCGGAAAACTACTAACCCCGGGCTGTGCGGAGGATGTCAGCCGGGGGGTATACGTTTCCTCCATACGAACATCTCAATTTGTGTTACCAGCGGTCATTGTTTTTGGTGTTAAGACGGAGTCTATTTCTTTTTTTCTAGACAGTGGAGCAGGGGTAAACTTGATTGATGCCCATTTTGCCCGCACTATGGGTTTGTCTCTCTGTACGCTGCAGAGACCTATTCCCGTATTCGCTATAGATTCTGCTCCTCTGTCTCAGAGAAACCTCACCCACATTGTTCATAATTTACACCTTCGGGTAGGGGACCACCATAATGAGTGTCTTTCATGTTACGTTCTGGAGGGCCTTCCCTCTCCGGTGGTATTGGGTCTTCCCTGGTTGGTAGCGCACAATCCAGTGGTGGATTGGCAGGCCAGGGAGATATTGGAGTGGAGTGAGCATTGCAGAGAGAATTGCTTAAATAACAATTGCTTAATCGCCTCCATAGCTCCCCTACCTACATTTATTTTGGACTTTGAGGACGTTTTTTCTGAAAAGAGTTGTCAGAAGCTACCACCTCATCGTCCTTATGATTGCCCGGTTAACCTGATTCCCGGGGCAAAATTACCCAAGTCCAGGTTGTATAATCTTTCGGGTCCCAAGAGACAAGCTATGAAAGATTATATCTCCGAGAGTCTGGCTAAGGGACACATCAGACCCTCTTCTTCACCCGTGGCTGCAGGGTTTTTCTTTGTTAAAAAGAAAGATGGGGGCCTGCGTCCTTGCCTAGATTTCCGTGAGTTAAACCAGATAACCATCCGTGACCCATACCCTCTTCCTCTCATTCCTGACCTTTTTAATCAGATTGCGGGTGCTAAGTGGTTCTCTAAACTTGATCTTAGGGGGGCCTACAATCTGATTCGTATCAAGGAAGGGGATGAGTGGAAGACAGTTTTTAACACCCCTGAGGGGCATTATGAAAATCTAGTTATGCCTTTCGGTCTGACCAATGCCCCTGCTGTCTTCCAACATTTCGTTAATGATATTTTTAGTCATCTCATCGGCAGGTTTGTAGTCATATACCTAGATGATATCTTAATTTATTCGGCTGATCTGAAAACACATGAGGTGCATGTCAGGCAAGTACTGCAGGTCCTACGGACGAATAAATTATATGCGAAAATTGAAAAATGTGTCTTCGCCGTTCAGGAATTACAGTTCCTGGGATACCTATTATCTGCTTCTGGTTTCCGCATGGATCCTGGGAAGGTCCAGGCAATTTTAGATTGGGATCTTCCTGAGAACCTTAAAGCCCTACAACGGTTTTTGGGTTTCGCTAATTTCTATAGAAAGTTCATTAAAAATTATTCAGTGATCGTTAAACCCCTTACCGACATGACTAGGAAGGGGACTGATTTTTCCAAATGGTCTGACGCCGCTAAAGATGCATTTTCCTCTCTAAAGGAGAGGTTTACCTCGGCACCTGTTCTAATTCAACCTGATGTCTCCCAGCCTTTTATTGTCGAGGTAGATGCGTCAGAGGTGGGAGTGGGGGCTGTATTGTCTCAGGGTCCGTCTCCTGGCAAATGGCGTCCTTGCGCCTTCTTTTCCAAAAAATTATCTTCTGCAGAGAAGAATTATGATATTGGAAATAGGGAACTGTTGGCGATTAAACTGGCGCTTGAAGAGTGGCGTCACTTCTTAGAGGGAGCAATCCACCCCGTCACGGTGATTACGGATCACAAAAACCTTCTGTACCTAGAATCGGCTAAGCGTCTCACCCCTAGACAAGCTAGGTGGTCGCTATTCTTTACCAGATTTAACTTTGTAATCACCTATCGTCCTGGGGCAAAAAATACCAAGGCAGACGCATTATCTCGTAGTTTCCCTGGAGGGGGTAATATTAGTGATCCGGTACCTATTTTACAAAGAGGAGTGGTTGTCTCTGCTGTACACTCTGTTCTAGAGGGAAAGGTGTTAGAGGCCCAGGGGGACGCCCCGGCCTCTTGCCCCTCAGAGAAATTGTTTGTACCGTTAAACCTGCGTCTTGAATTATTAAAAGAACATCATAATTCGGCACTTGCTGGGCACCCGGGTAGTAAAGCAACCTTGGAGCTATTATCTCGTCGTTTTTGGTGGCCAAGGTTGCGTCAGGATGTAATGGATTTCGTGTCTACTTGTTCTATTTGTGCACGCGCGAAAGTCTCTCATACACGTCCAGCAGGGTCTCATCTGTCAATGGATTTCATCACTGACTTACCGTTGTCGGCGGGTAAAACAGTTATCTTGGTAGTAGTAGACAGGTTTAGCAAAATGGTACACTTTATTGCGCTACCCGCACTTCCTAATGCTAAAACTCTTGCTCAGGTGTTTATCAGTGAAATCGTGAAGCTTCACGGGGTCCCTTCCGATGTGGTTTCGGATCGGGGAGCCCAGTTTATTTCTAAGTTTTGGAAAGCTTTTTGTTCCCGTTTGGGGGTTCACTTGTCCTTTTCCTCAGCTTTCCATCCTCAGTCGAATGGACAGACTGAGCGTACCAACCAAAACCTAGAAACATATTTAAGGTGTTTTGTGTCTGAAAACCAAGAGTTGTGGTCATCATATTTACCGTTAGCTGAGTTTGCCATAAATAATCATTATCAGGAGTCCACTGGCAAGTCACCATTCCTTGGTGCATACGGTTTTCATCCCCAATTTTGTACTTTCAAAGAGGGGGGGTCTTCTGGGGTTCCCGAAGAGGAAAGGTTTTCTTCATCTCTTTCATCGGTATGGCAGAAGGTGCAAGTTAACTTGAAAAAGATGAGTGGTAAATATAAATGCATGGCCGATAAGAAACGGTCGCCAGGTCCGGACCTAGGAGTGAATGACTATGTGTGGTTGTCTACTAGGAATATTAAGTTGAAGGTTCCTTCTTGGAAACTGGGCCCTAGGTTCATTGGTCCCTATAAAATAGTAGCCGTCATTAACCCTGTGGCTTTTCGCCTGGAGCTACCTCAGACTTTTAAGATCCATAACGTCTTCCATAAATCGTTACTCAAGAAGTATGTTCCACCTCTAGAACCATCGCCGCTGCCACCTCCTCCTGTTATCGTGGCTGGTAATCTGGAGTTTCAAATAGCCAGAATTGTTGATTCTCGTCGGGTCCGCCGCTCTCTTCAGTATCTGGTGCATTGGAGGGGTTACGGTCCCGAGGAAAGAATGTGGGTTCCAGCGTCAGAGGTAAACGCCAACAGGTTAATTCAGGCTTTCCATGCCTCTCATCCGGAGAGACCTGGTCCTGAGTGTCCGGAGGCCCCTCGTGAAAGGGGGGGTACTGTCACGAGGGTATCAAGAGCCACGTCTGACTCCGTTATTGTTTCTTAGTGATTGTTTTCTGTGTTTGCCTTGCTATCCTTTTTGTCTCACTCAGGGATCCGTAGCTTCTCCTCCTCAGCTGTTTCTTGTCTGCCACTCCCAACCTCCTTATATTCTCCCCTCACACTTCTCTAGTTGCCAGTTATAGAGCTTCCTGCCTGGACAGCTATACTGACCCACTGGAGTTGTGAATCCTGGTTGTCGTTCCAGAGTGCTACCCTCCGGATCCCTGTTGGACTTATTGTTGTCTCCTGTTGTCGCCCACCTGGGATTATATGTTGAGTCCGTGTTGTCTGTCCTCCCCTTGGTGTTTTCCCTTAGAGCTAGTGGTGTGGACTAGTGTTCCCACCGCCCTGTTCACTATCTAGGGCTCAGCTCAGGGAAAGCCAGGGCTTTAGGCACGTGATCGGCGTACGGGTGAGGAACCCGTCTAGGGACGTCAGGGCAGCCAGGTGCCAGCCGCAAGGTGAGTCAGGGGTCACCACCTTCCCTCTCACTTGGGCAGGGCCTTCCTCGTTCCCTCCCTCTGTGTCACGTATGTGATAGTCACGCCGACCGTGATATAAAGCTTTCAAAGATTCAATTTCTTTCTTCAACTCTCCTGTCATAGCTGCTTCCTTAGCCAATGTGTCTACAGTGTTGTTTCCAATAACTAACTCATGTTCGCCTTTCTTATGTGCTGGGACTTTGACTATAGCATAGCTATTAGGATTTTTTGAAGCTATTTTAAATATGTCCTTGAGTGTATCACTATGCACCAGGACCTTGTTAGAGGAATCTACAAATCCTCTCCTCTCCCACACTGGTAAATAGTCTGTCAGTGATCTCACGACATATGAGCTGTCACTATAAATGACCAATGGATTCTTGTTTTCTTTCTCATCAATTGTCAGTACAGTCTTGACTGCTTCTAATTCTGCTCTCTGAGCTGAATAATGTCCTGGCAGTCTATGCTGAACTACATATCCTCTTTTAGGATACAAGATAGCATAACCTGTATAATACTTTCCCCCTGAACAGTATCTTGAACCATCAACAAATACTGGTTCATCACTGTTCTCTGCATCTCTCCTAAACAAGCTAGGATATGATTCATAAAATGTTTCTGAACATTCATGAGTTTTCCCTTCATACTGCATTAATTGAGGAAGTACATACTTGGCCTTGTGATCAATCTCAATTTGTTTTGATGATAAGGACAACAACCAATGTGCAAATCTTTGATTTGACACACCTGGGAGGTTTTTCTCAAGGAGAAGTTTTAGTGAGGAGTGAGGAGTCTGCAGAATGATTTTGTTAAATCCAACAATGTGTTCTGTTGCCTTAACAGCAAAATAAACACCCACCAAATGTTTTGCACAAATTTCAAACCCTTTTTCCACAGGTGTGAGAAGCTTAGAGAAATAGCCCAAAATCTGCCATTCTCCCCCTTGCAACTGCAAGAGTACAGCTGACACAGCCGTGTCTGAGGTGTGAACCTGCAAAGCAAAAGGTGCCTGAGTCATAGCTGTTGACAATGCTGGAGACTTTTGCATATCTCTCTTTAGAAGTTCAAAAGCCTTCTGTTGTTCCTCTTCCCATGGTCCAAAAGAGTCATCATCATTATTTTTCAAGAGATCATAAAGAGGTTTAGCTTTTTCTGCAAAGCCTTCTATGAATTCTCTGGAAAAGTTTACCAGACCCAAGAAATGTCTCAGAGCCTTGTGTGATGTTGGAATGGGAAGAGAAGCAATAGCTTCAACCCTTTCTTGAAGCGGCTGTCTCTTTCCTGGACTGATTAACACTCCAAGATATCTCACTTCATTTTGCAACAGATTGACTGACTTTCTTGGTGTTCAATTTCAAACCTGCTTCGTGCATCAACGAAAATAATTCTGCTAAGAGAGATAAATGCAACTCTCTATCCTCAGTGGCTAAAAGAATATCATCAACATATTGCAACAGACAATCGGGTCTTGAAAATTTGGACAATACTTTTGCAACTGCCTGATGAAATATGCTAGGTGATAAATGTGCTCCTTGAGGTAATCTGCAAAATACATATTGTTCATCCATGAAACAAAATGCAAACTTGTATTGACAGCTCTTTGCAAGAGGTATGCTGAAAAAACCATTACTGATGTCTAAAACAGAGAAAAACTTTGCCTTAGCATTCAGTCGTGCCATCATGTCATGAGTATCTGCAACGATGGGTGCCACATTTGGGGTATACTTATTCAGCAATCTTAGGTCCAATAACATTCGGTATGAACCATCAGGCTTCACAGTACACCACAGTGGATTGTTTGTTACTGAATTTGCCTTTCTAATGACGCCTTGATCAAGCAGTTCCTGTATGATTTTAGACATGGGACCAATTGATTCAGGTGGCAATTTGTACTGCTTTTGGGGAGGAGGGTCTCTCCCCTCCACATTGACTAATACATCTTTCATTGTGCCCACATCATTCCTGAATTGTGCCCACAAAGAAGGATAACATTGTACAATTTCTTTAAGAACTTCATCATCACCAGTTTCTGGCCACAAATGTTCAGAAGAAACAACTTCGGTTAGGCAAACAGTACCAACATGACTGTATTCAGTGGGATCAATGACTATAGGTTTAGATCCATCAACATCTTTCCAGATCACCTTATTTCCTAAGTCAATGACCCAACCCCATTTTTTCATTAGGTCAGTTCCTATGATGTATTCAGAATTAGTACTATGCCAAATGTCTATTTTAGTTTTCAGATAGCCTGGTATTTCCAAATTAACATTCTGTGCTAAAGTCGCTTTAGTTCCGCTCTTTCCACTAAAACCAACAATTGTACAAACAGGTGCATTTGGAGTTAGAGGTAAATCCTGATTAGTCACACTTAATTGAGCTCCTGTGTCAATGAGAAATGTCACCTCTTTGCCCTGTAAGGATCCCCTTACAAAAGGTCTCCCACACTCATCTAATGAAACTGGAGCTACTAATTCCAAAGGACGAGGGGTCAGAATTCGTTCTAGTCATGGGGAAGGTAATAAACCAGTTGTCTCCTCACTCTCATTACCATCAGATTTCCCCTTGTACGAATTATTCAATGTTAATTCTCTAATTTGTCTTATTAAAGGTGCATATGGTGATTGTGACTGATCCTGCTCTGGAGAAGGAGCAGTTGGCACAAAACCATTTTCTTTCCCTGCATTCTGTGTCTCATTTAGGAATTTCCTACATTGCCATTTTAAATGTCCTATTTTTCCACAATAATAACAAGTAACTTGTCCTCTTTGAAATGACACCTTTCCTTTCTGTTTATATTGGTCTCTTTTCATGGGAGGGTTTGATTTAGGACGATTTGAATTTGTTACCTGATTTTCATCCTTTTTTTGGACTGCAGCAACTTTGACCCTTATACTACTTTGTTTTATCGATCTCCTTTTTTGATCAATAAATGTTGCCGCTTCCTGTAACGTAGGCTTTCCTAGTGCTAACTCCCTGGAGACTGGATCAAGATATTTGAACCGTTTTACAAATGACTTTATCATTGCAATGGGTTCAGAATCATCCTCAATTTCCTTGACCATTCTATACGCCTGTTCAAATTTTATCAAGAATGCAAATGGATCATCCTGTAAAGTGGGCTTTAACATGTCAAGGATTTCAAATGTAGGAGTAGATTCTCCAGTAGTAAATAAAAGTAGTTGCCTCAATCGATCTGCTGGGGAACTATGTATTATTTCACGCTCATCATTTACTCTTGGTGTGGTCTCTAATCTCCTTGCCATATGTGAGGGAAGCCATAATTTAAATACTTTGTTTTTCTGTTCATTATTTAGATTGAACTTATCAGTATAAGATTCAAAGATATCAGCATTGTGAAATGCATCCATCTTATCACTATAAGCTGGGATATCTTTACAATTTTTTATTAACTGATCATGTATTTTTAAATTTAACTTGGATGCCCTGTCATGTAATTTCCTCCTCCTGACTTCTTCAGCCTCTATGTCTTCATTTGCATCAGCTGGACTAGTGTCTGGAATGTAGGACGCACCCGTATCTATGCCACTTTTTGTAATAATAGAAACTTTTTTCGTACGATGGCATAATTTTGATATGAGCTGTGTCCTAGTTTCCATCTGATCTTCCAGATCTTCAATGTGTTGTGCCAAAATTTGACACTTTGGACAATCATTAAAATCATCCTCTTCTATGTGTTCCTGTGTGTCTGTATCATGTGTGTCTTTCTTATTCACACATATACTATGTGTCTGAGTCTGTGGCTGCCTATCTTCAAGAACTAATGTATTGAATATTTTCACCATATGTAATACATTCCTGAGCTTCTTCTGCAATTTATCCATACACAACAACTGTTTGTCAATTCTTATGTTTTCTTCTTCACATTGATTATATAAACTTGCCCATAATTGTGCATTAGTATGACTACTTACAACTTTAAACTCCAATTTACTTTTATCTGAATAAGAATTAAGAAATTCCATTACTTACTCAGGTATCGTGTCCTTGATGTCTCGTTCTTACGTCTTGTTCCCACAGTCAATGGAAGGATCTCTGTGTAGTGTCCCCTTCTTACGTCTTCTTCCCACAGTCAATGGAAGGATCTCTGTGTAGTGTCCCCTTCTTACGTCTTCTTCCCACAGTCAATGGAAGGATCTCTGTGTAGTGTCCCCTTCTTACGTCTTCTTCCCACAGTCAATGGAAGGATCTCTGTGTAGTAAATTCTTTCCTCCAAGACCTTCGTCTGTATTACGTCTGGGAAGTGACACTTGCAACAGATGTGTGGCTCAACTCTTCTTCTGTAGGTTCGTTGTTGTTGTTTTCCTGAAGCTTGTAATAATAATAATTACTCTCTTGGGCCCACCTCTTTACAAACTGAAGGAATTCAACAAAACTCCTGGCTGGCTCGCCAATGTAGAATAACGTCCAGCATTTCTCTATTTTTCAAGAAATGCTTTAGAAGGAGCCCAACAAAATGTGCAAAGTTCGTGATGAAAGATAAAAATTAGAAGAATTTAATTCTCATAAAAAGAAAGTTACAAAGTTTAGAAAGAGAAAAATATAGCACAGCAATAAGTCTTGAAAGTTAACAAGCAAGCAATTAAACAATAAAAATGAGTGAAAAAGTAATTCCCTTAAAGTAATGTGTATGTGTGAATGTGTGTGTGTGTGTAGAGAGCAACAGGTGTCTGGTCAAAGAATGCTCTGCCTATGTCATGAAACAAAGCCATTTTATAGTCTAACTCTCCATTGAGGTGTATTGTATCCTAAATTTAGCATTGTAACAGACATATATGGTTAACAAGTAAAATCCCTTACATCATGGTTTTCTAAGTATACCTTATTTGTAAAGCTAATAATAATATGCTGAGAAGGAGGATTCCTAATCTTCCCAAATGCTATTGTCGTCTCAACCTGTCAAAAATTGACATTCAACACAAGTGCTGACCTCTCATGGTCCTTGAAATAACCCTAGCCTGCTAAAGAGTGTTAATATGTTATTTTACAGGTGGTGGTAGTGTCATGGCGTGGGCATGTATGGCTGCCAATGGAACTGGTTCCCTTGTATTTATTGATGATGTGACTGCTGACAAAAGCAGCGGGATGAATTCTGAAGTGTTTCGGGAAATATTATCTGCTCATATTCAGAAAAATGCTTCAGAACTCATTGGACGGCGCTTCACAGTGCGTATGGACAATGACCCAAAGCATACTGCAAAAGCAACCAAAGAGTTTCTTAAGTGAAAGAAGTGGAATGTTATGCAATGGCACCTGACCTGAATCCGATTGAGCATGCATTTCACTTGCTGAAGACAAAACTGAAGGGAAAATGCCCCCAAAAACAAGCAGGAACTGAAGACAGTTGCAGTAGAGGCCTGGCAGAGCATCACCAGGGATGAAACCCAGCGGCTGGTGATGTCTATGCGTTCCAGACTTAAGACTGTAAATGACTGCAAAGGATTTGCAAGCAAGTATTAAAAAGTGAAAGTTTGATTTATGATTATTATTCTGTCCCGTTACTTTTGGTTCCTTAACAAGTGGGAGTCACATATGCAAACAGTTGCAATTCCTACACCCATTCATTATCAAAACATTTTAAAATTGCTCACAACAGTGACCCATCAGGTTTGAAATTTGCTGCTATAGATAAAGTATCTAGAAGTTGGAGAGGGGGGAATTACATCAGTAAGATGTCGAGGATGGAAACACAAAGGATTTTTGAAATGGAAACCATGATTCCGGGAGGATTAAACGCGGAATATGAATTATTTGGTTTCCTGTAGGGTCTGGCCGGGGGCCTCCCGTCGAGGGTGAGCCCCTCCGAGCAAGTTCGTAGCTCGGTGGGTCTCCCCCTTGACGGTGGGCCTTCCCCACATCAAAACACTTGATTATTGTGTACGAAAGTCCATTGAGGTATTCGAGTGTTCTATACGAAGTCTACATGAAAATACCATACAACATGAAGACCTCATTTTTCTTATAATTCTCTTACCTGGTTCTGGTTTTAGACATTTATACACCATATTTCATCAGCTTTCTAAATTTATATTTATATTTTTATATATATTTTTATATTTTTATTTTATAGCATGATGCGGTTTTCTTTCTAATAAAGGAAATGTTTAGCAGACTGTGATGTATATTTAATATGTATATTTAATATTTTTATTCCGAAAATATCCCTTTAGGACAATATTATAGCAGCCAGTAGCGAAAACGCAGCATAAACGCACTGATACCGCTTTGATCCAAGTTGCGTTTTATATACTAATGGAAAGATCACCCACGAAACTAACACTGTATGGACGGATATACAGATGAGTGATTGCAAACAATGAAACATTGTATCCGACACTTGACACAATTAAAGTGGAAAATGAAACATATATGTGAGATAGAACCACCCAGGTCATTTCCGGAATGGAATCTATGCCGGTGTTTACATTTAACACCATTACTCTATAAAAGAGGCTTTTTTGGGGGGGTCCGATTACCACTGAAGAAGGGGACATCACGAAACGCGTCTGGTCAGACCCCCCACTTGAACGTTAGTGCACTTTAATGATTCTGTGATAGACCGGTGCGAATATTTGTTTGAAATTCTGCGTGAGAGGTGGTACTAAGACGGAGTCCGTGTTCAAACCGGCGGGCCCACGTGCAGTGATCCACCAACACGGCAAACAAACATCTTGCAGGACATAAGGACAATACTCCATTGTGGTCCGCAGGACGGTAGAGGTCGAAATTCCCTGTAAGACTGTTCTGATATTAAAGCCGGCTCAATTGTTACAAGTTACAATACTTACCTTTAGCGGGATGCCGCTAAGCTAGTAACACAGCGGGACGCCGCTGCATATAGTCTGGGCAACATCATGCTAGACACAATTTGATTCAGTGACTTTGTTGTTTATGGCCCACCGCTGAAGGCTGTTACTGTTTGTTATATGGACATGGAAGATTTTGCTCATGTCCGCTGCTGCTGTTTGGAATGAATACAGGAATTTAACCTTCTTGTGACTATTATTGTCAACATTGTTGTCACAACTGACAAATGCCGCTACATCTATTCCCCCACTTATGAACTGGGAACTGGTTTTAATTAGCAGTTTCTATCATATTTATTAATGTACTGATTTAATGTTATTTTTTTACAGGTGGTCTCCCATTTAATTGTTTTATCTATTGATTGCCTATAGGAATATTGGTTGTATTTTAGCCGCACGTGTTTTTAAATATACCTATACTATTTTAGATACACTATATACTATTGCATCCAATTCTATTAAAACTTAGTGACCCAAATTCCCAGGTGTGCCCAGTTTTTCATATATTTTCCAAGTCATTCATTTATAGTAGTGGGGTGATACTACTGGACTGTGAGCACCCTAGTTGGTGGACCAGCAACCCTGTGCGTCCTACTACCATTTACTGATTCAATTCCTACACCGTTCACCTGATTTGGATGTAAATACCCTCAAATTAAGGCCTCATGCACACGACCGTTGTTTTGGTCCGCATCCGAGCCGCCGTTTTTGCGGCTCGTGTGCTGTCCGCATCCGTTGCACCGTTCCGTGGCCCAGCAAAAAAAATATAGCATGTCCTATTCTTGTCCGTTTTGCGGACAAGAATAGGCATTTCTACAATGGGCCGCCCGTTCCGTTCTGAAAATTGCGGAAGGCACACAGGCGGCTTCCGTTTTTTGCGGACTGCAAAAAACGGCACGGTCGTGTGCATGTAGCCTTAAGCTGACAGTCTGCAGTTAAAGCATATCTTGTTCGTTTCATTTCAAATCTATTGTGGTGGTGTATAGAGCCAAAAATGTTAGAATTGTGTCGATGTCCCAATATTTATGGACCTGACTGTACTTTTATCCTGCGTAATACACCAAGACCCATCCTCAACAAATCAAAGAACAAAAACAAGTGTTCGGCTAGAACATGGACTGTCAGTGTCACGGATGATATAGCAGATAGCTGGTTATGGATAAACCTCTGACTGGCTTGATCCCAAACTAAGGAGCATAAAGGTGACCCCTATAAAACCCTAAGAGCTCACCCTGACTGCTAAGCACATACAAAAGGTCTCAAAGGTAGACGATTGCATGCCCTCGTACCTCGACTGTGTGACACCTGAAAACCCTATAATAGTGAGGGGACACGACCACCGGCTCCCTGCACTTAATACGGAGGGAGTCAGGGTCACCTAGAATCAAGCCAGCAAAGAAACACAATACAAGAAAGGACTTATCTGAACAAGCAGTAACAGAAGTCTCCAGCAGTGATCACTTCAATCCAGGAAGTAGTATAAACCGCAAAGTGAGGCAGTATGTGAGGGAATATAAAGGGAGGCAATTAGTGTGAATAGGTGGCAGCTGGGAGAAGGAAAGGAGATGACAAAGTGAAACCAAAACAAAGAACATCATGCAAGAGGTACAGAAGAACGTCTGCCAGACAGTTTTTCTTCAGAGTCTGAATGTTTGCAATCTAATTCTGAGTATGATGATCCCTCGACTGAACATGAAGCCGATATTTCGTCCAATAAGATTTCGTATTATAAAAAATCAAAAAATAAAGGCAAAGATGATAAAAGTTCAAAAAACGATCCAGAAGAGGGGGCCGCAAACACAAGAAAGCCGCACATCATGGCCACACGACATAACAAGAAATGAACCCCACTGTGGGTGCTGTTAATGATTTTGAAGTTATTAATTTATCAGATGAGATATTAACTGACAACCAGATCGATATATTGAGACTTGGTTTGAACTTTGCTCCGACCCATGATTTTGATCTGTTCTCAACCCTCATGGATATAAATAAATTTATTAGAGATCTCACGGTCAAGAGACATTTCCATGGGTCTGAGGATATGTCCAACCAGCTCTCACATCCACAGCATTGTATTAATGAGTTTACTAGTATGTCTTTTACTGAACAATTGTCTCTGGTTAATTTGATTGAGCTCCAGTCAGATTCGGATGGTAGCACTGCGACTTCCGAGGTTCCAGAATTTCGAACTGGGAACTTGCGATTCTACCCTCTGAATTCACGCACACCAGGAATGGACCTTTTCCAAGAGGTTGTTGAGAAACAACTTCTCTCTGTCCAAAAAAAAGCTAGTTCCCAACGAAATAATTTGTCCAAATCCCAAAGAAATGCCCTTCTTGAATAAAGAGATAAAAGCAATATTATTGTGAAAATGGCAGACAAGGGGGGCGCAGTGGTGGTATTGGACAAAATGGTTTCTAAGCAACAAATGATAGATATTGTTCTGGACACCTCCACTTATAAACAATTGAAAATCGATCCAATTATTGATTTCCAGGTACAATATCTCGCTCTTTTGGACAAGGGCAGAGACTTAGGCTATTTTAGCCATAAACAATTTTTGTACCTGCAAGTGGAGTTGCCCATTACACCCATCATACATTCTTTACCCAAAATTCATAAAGGGTGAAATCCACCCTCACTGCGCCCCATTGTCTCTGGCATCGGTTCTTTGACTGAAAAACTAGGAGAGTGGTTAGACGCGATTTTACAGCCCCTTGTCAAACGAGCACCAGGGTATATTAAAGATACTGGAGATGTTCTTAGAAGTTTTTATCAGAAAAAATGGTCTTCCAGTTTCACCTGGCTCACTAGTGATGTTTCTTCGCTCTATCCTTTCATCCCCCATGACGTGGCTTTATTCGCACTGGAATTTCATTTGCACAAGTACAGCCATCACAAGTTGCATTTTATAGATTATATTATAGAAGTCACTGAATTTTTATTGACTCATAACTATTTTTCTTTTGACGGTCTGTTCTTTTTGCAAACACGGGGAGTTTCGATGGGGACTAAATTTTCCCCCTCCCTAGCGAATTTAACCATGTCTTACTGGGAGGAAAGGTATATACACTGCTCAAAAAAATAAAGGGAACACTTAAATAACACAATGTAACTCCAAGTCAATCACACTTCTGTGAAATCAAACTGTCCACTTAGGAAGCAACACTGAGTGACAATCAATTTCACATGCTGTTGTGCAAATGGGATAGACAACAGGTGGAAATTATAGGCAATTAGCAAGACACCCCCAATAAAGGAGTGGTTCTGCAGGTGGTGACCACAGGACCACTTCTCAGTTCCTATGCTTCCTGGCTGATGTTTTGGTCACTTTTGAATGCTAGCGGTGCTTTCACTCTAGTGGTAGCATGAGACGGAGTCTACAACCCACACAAGTGGCTCAGGTAGTGCAGCTTATCCAGGATGGCACATTAATGCGAGCTGTGGCAAGAAGGTTTGCTGTGTCTGTCAGCGTAGTGTCCAGAGCATGGAGGCGCTACCAGGAGACAGGCCAGTACATCAGGAGACGTGGAGGAGGCCGTAGGAGGGCAACAAACCAGCAGCAGGACAGCTACCTCTGCCTTTGTGCAAGGAGGAACAGGAGGAGCACTGCCAAAGCCCTGCAAAATGACCTCCAGCTGGCCACAAATGTGCATGTGTCTGCTCAAACGGTCAGAAACAGACTCCATGAGGGTGATATGAGGGCCCGACGTCCACAGGTGGGGGTTGTGCTTACAGCCCAACACCGTGCAGGACGTTTGGCATTTGCCAGAGAACACCAAGATTGGCAACGGCCACTGGCGCCCTGTGCTCTTCACAGATGAAAGCAGGTTCACACTGAGCACATGTGACAGACGTGACAGAGTCTGGAGATGCCGTGGAGAACGTTCTGCTGCCTGCAACATCCTCCAGCATGACCGGTTTGGCATTGGGTCAGTAATGGTGGGGGGTGGCATTTCTTTGGAGGGCCGCACAGCCCTCCATGTGCTTGCCAGAGGTATCCTGACTGCCATTAGGTACCGAGATGAGATCCTCAGACCCCTTGTGAGACCATATGCTGGTGCGGTTGGCCCTGGGTTCCTCCTAATGCAAGACAATGCTAGACCTCATGTGGCTTGAGTGTGTCAGCAGTTCCTGCAAGACGAAGGCATTGATGCTATGGACTGGCCCGCCCGTTCCCCAGACCTGAATCCAATTGAGCACATCTGGGACATCATGTCTCGCTCTATCCACCAACGTCACGTTGCACCACAGACTGTCCAGGAGTTGGCAGATGCTTTAGTCCAGGTCTGGGAGGAGATCCCTCAGGAGACCGTCCGCCACCTCATCAGGAGCATGCACAGGCGTTGTAGGGAGGTCATACAGGCACGGGGAGGCCACACACACTACTGAGCCTCATTTTGACTTGTTTTAAGGACAGTACATAAAAGTTGGATCAGCCTGTAGTGTGTTTTTCCACTTTAATTTTGAGTGTGACTCCAAATCCAGACCTCCATGGGTTGAAAAATTTTAATTTCCATTTTCTTATTTTTGTGTGATTTTGTTGTCAGCACATTCAACTATGTAAAGAACAAAGTATTTCAGAAGAATATTTAATTAATTCAGATCTAGGATGTGTTATTTTTGTGTTCCCTTTATTTTTTTGAGCAGTGTATATACCACTGACAATCCTTTTGTGGCGGCATTGGATTGGTATGGCAGGTACATCGATGATCTGCTCATTATCTGAAGCGGCGATGTGCCTGCCATACCTGATTTATCTCAATGACAATCCTTATAACTTGAGATTCACCCATTCACAGGACAGGTCCACGATTAATTTTCTCAATCTAACTCTTACGGTTATCCCCCATTTGAATATACATTCATCTACTTATCGTAAACCGGTTGCCGGTAATGCGATTTAGAGAGCTAACAGCCATCATCCCATGCATACTATTAAGTCTATACCGGTAGGCGAAATGTTGCGTGCCAGAAGAAACTGTAGTGATGATGCAGCCTTCACCATGGAATGCCGTACCATCACGTCACGTATGTTGGCAAGGGGCTATCCTAGTTGGATGATTAAAAGAGCCGAAAAAATAGCACAGATGAAAAATCGCAAGACATTTCTTTTCGGGAGGAGTGATAAGGTTGGGGACGGTGAGAATACAGCAGGTAGGAAAGATTGCAACAACCTGCATACCTTGGTTCTTACGTATAGTAACCAATTCCAGCAGGTTAGACAGGTGGTTTCGGAATGTATATCGATTCTACATGAAGATGACATTTTACATGGCTTACTGCAGGATGGCTATAGAGTGGTAGCTAGACTGTCTCCCACGCTTGCTTCTTCATGGTCTACTTCACTTTTCACTTCCATTCCAAAGAGAACCCAGGCAAGTACCTGGCTCAAATATACCGGGTTCACACGGTGCGGCAGTCATCCCTGCAAAATTTGCGATTATGTCCTGCCCACCAAAATGTTCCAGGATTCAGAACATACTTCAACTTTCCCCATTAGGTCTTATATAAACTGTAACACCACTGGGATTATTTATGTTATCTGATGTACACAATGTGACCTCCTTTATGTTGGAAGCAATATAAGAAGGTTGAAAAATAGAATCTTGGAACATTTGAATTATGTCACCAATTCTTCGTATGTCAATATTTCGAATGCAGATAGGCATTTTATTTCGGTGCATGATAGGAGCTTACATACTTTTTCCGCCTTTGGAATCGAGCGAGTTTCACCTTCTATTCGAGGGGCTAATTTCCAAAGGCGATTAATATAGAGGGAAGCCTTTTCGATTCTTCGATTAAAAACGAGGCTTCCGAATGGCTTGAACTTGAAAAAACAACTTATGTATTTGTATTAGGATCGAGTCCATTCCTGGTGTGCTTATACATTTATTTGTTAATTTCATTCAGAGGAGCAATTATGAAGTTATATCTGCCATGTTTGATATGCATTTTTTTGTTCTGTTTTTAACATTGGAAACCACTGTTCAGACTATGCGGTTTTTCAGGAATTTATTCTTTCCATATTTTTATGTGAGACTGGTTTATATATTTTGTTATTCCTGATTTAGACACAAGAGCCTGAATAGTACACATTTTAAGTGCATGTATTTAGTTTTTACACACTTTTAACTTACACCAATATTAACTTCAGATTTTCCTATTGGCTCTGGTTCCGGTGTGTTGCAATCTACTGCTTCTAATCACCACCTGGAGATGGGAGGAGTGGTTGTGACCAGCCCTTATAGCCATCGCCATTTCGAATTCTGATCAGTCATGATTAAGAACACGTTTGTTCGAAACGCGTAGACGATCACTTGGAACACTGAGGTGATGCTGTCACTGTATGGATCTGTACTATATTGAATAAAGGAACCCGCAATATTTTCAACTTCGATGCTGGATTCATCTCTTCATTCCTGTACTTTTATCCTGTCCTCACTGGCACAGTACTTGGTAATTCACATGTCATCATAACATGGCATATAATCACAGCTGCGGGTCACATAGCACACTTAAGTGCTGGAAGACATTGGCATGCATAAACATAAAATTTTAGCAGCTGGCATGTACTAGCAAAAGACACATTAAAATTCAACAATTCAACTAGGTGAAATTGGCACCAAAACCAGGACAAACAGTAACTGATAGCAACAGTTACTGTAAAGGATACGGCTTTCTTTGCAAGAGTTATCTCCAATCCTCACAGATCCACTAATATTGTTCTACAATAAAAGGTTAATACATTTTGTAATACACATTGGGGTTTATAAAAGCATGTAAGAACAAGTCAGTGCTGCCCATAGCAACTGATTAGATCCCATTTTCCTTTTTAGTCCAGCTCCAAAATCTTATTGGTCGTTAACGGCAATTTTTAATTTTCTAAATATTCCAGTGCATAAGGTGTGATCCTCTGAAAAATCCACGTGTGGATTGCCATATTTTATGCTATGTGTAAATATGGCCTGATAACATGATTTATAACCAGTCCATGGGCTAAGTGAAGATCAGAGTCCGACCTCTGAAACCCCTACTCATCGCTAGAATGGGGACACATGATCCTGGTTTTCTCCTTCTGTGATTGGCCTATATTGACTTGTACAAATTTATAGATGATGCGGGTGCAGTACGACCACATGGTTAGGTCTCTGCATGTGGTTTTTGAAGCTAAAACAAGGTCATATCTGTCCTGTATACTTTCTCCCCTTTTATGATCCACTCCTGATTTTGGCTTCCAAAACTGCATCAGGAAACCAGACTGCTGGGTCGTACCCTGAGGCTTAGGCTACTTTCACACTCGCGTTTGGTGTGGATCCGTCTTGTATCTGCACAGACGGATCCGCACCAATAATGCAAACGCTTGCATCCATTAATAACGGATCCGTTTGCATTATTCATTAAAAAAAAACTGTATGTCAAAACGGATCCGTCTTGACTTACATTGAAAGTCAATGGGCGACGGATCCGTTTTCAATTGCACCATATTGTGTCAGTGAAAAACGGATCCGTCCCCATTGACTTAGATTGTCAGGACGGATCCGTTTGGCTCCGCATAGTCAGACGGTCACTAAAACGCTGCAAGCTGCGTTTTAGTGACCGTTTAAAAAACGCAATGGAGGCCAAACGCAGCCTAATTGATGTATTCTGAGCGGATCCTTATCCATTCAGAATGCATCTGGGCTGAACTTATCCGTTTTGGGCCGCTTGTGAGAGTCCTGAAACGGATCTCACACACGGACTCAGAAACGCCAGTGTGAAGGTAGACTAATTCTGCCACCTCTACCCTTAAAACTGAAATACCATTATCTACAAATAGATGTAGAGTGCACATTTGAATAATTAGAACATACTTTAAACGTGTGGAAATATCCCATAATTACCAGTGTGATTTTCCTTATAGCCATTTTTTGTGTAAATACCGTAGGAAATATTTGTGTATTTAAAAGAATCATAAAAAAGGCTTTGCTAATTTTTACTGTTTTAACAGCCAAGGTGTGTTCTTGTTGCAGAGAAGGCTGTTCATACATCCTGGTCTACATCCTAGAATTATACCTCCCCTTTAGATAGGTGTATTGAGTTTTCCCTTAAACACAGGTCACACGCCTTTTTGCTTTATATGCTTGTAATTTTTTATCCTGACCTTATTGTGTTTTAGGGAAATTAATCTGTAAAATATCTCAAAACTTTGTTTTTTCCTCAGTGTCTACATTAATAAATTCAGTGGTGGAGAACAGGCCATCCAAATAGTTTTTTCATGGTAGCTTTATATACTATGACTTTCAGGATGTTCATTCTGAGAATAGATTTGTTGGTCATGATGCAGGGGAGGGGGGATATATTCCGTCATAGCACCATACTCAGTGGACCGGGGATCAGCTGCTGACATTCATAATTGTATATATCTGGATACTGCATCCATATTATCTCCAATAAGACATCTATAACCTCAGAAATCAGTTTTGGGAGATCCATGTCTGAACTGTAATGCTGATAGTATATGAGTAGCCTATATACAAAGAACAAGGCTGTATACTGTAATCCAGGTATTCCTCACCAATAAGAGAAACAAAGAATGCAAAACAAATTGAAAGCATATTAACATTAAAATGATCGATCTATCAGATTGGTGGGGGTCGGACAGCTGGGACCTACCGATCAGCTGTGTGCATGTGCCATCTCCCTTCTCATGTCTATGGCAAACAGGAAGAGAGACAGAAGACGGTAGGTGCCTTCTCTTCATACAGCTGATCAGTGGGGTCCCAGGCGTTGGACCCCCACTGATCTAACATTGATGACTCATCCTGAGGATAGGTCATCAACATTAAAAGCCTTGAAAACTCCTTTAAGACTGGCGTTTTAGAGGCACCGGCTTCTACATAACTTTGGCGTGTCCAGCGCTAGTCTAAATGTAAGACAGCTTCCTTGCTGTCTTAGGCCCCTTTCACACGGGCGAGTATTCCGCGTGGATACGATGCGCGAGTTGAACGCATTGCACCCGCACTGAATCCCGAACCATTCATTTCTATGGGGCTGTTCACATGAGCAGTGATTTTCACGCATCACTTGTGCGTTTGAGTGAAAATCGCAGCATGCTCCTCTTTGTGCGTTTTTCACGTAACGCAGGCCCCATAGAAATTAATGGGGTTGCGTGAAAATCGCAAGCATCCGCAAGCAAGTGCGGATGCGGTGCGATTTTCACGCACGGTTGATAGGAGACGATCGGGATGGAGACCCGATCATTATTATTTTCCCTTATAACATGGTTATAAGGGAAAATAATAGCATTCTTAATACAGAATGCATAGTAAAATAGCTCTGGAGGGGTTGAAAAATTTTAAAAAAATTATTTAACTCACCTTAGTCCACTTGATCGCGCTGCCCGGCTTCTCGTCTGTCTCCTTTGTTGAACAGGACCTGTGGTGAGCATTCATTACAGGAACAGGACCTGTGGTGACGTCACTCCGGTCATCACATGATCCATCACCATGGTAAAAGATCATGTGATGGATCATGTGATGACCAGAGTGACGTCACCACAGGTCCTGTTCCTGTAATGAATGCTCACCACAGGTCCTGTTCAACAAAGGAGACAGACGAGAAGCCAGGCAGCGCGATCAAGTGGACTAAGGTGAGTTAAATAATAATTATTTTTTTAACCCCTCCAGCGCTATTTTACTACCATGTTATAAGGGAAAATAATACAATCAACAGAACACCGATCCCAAGCCCGAATTTCTGTGAAGAAGTTCGGGTTTGGGTACCAAACACGCACGATTTTTCTCACGCGAGTGCAAAACACATTACAATGTTTTGCACTCGCGCTGAAAAATCGCGCGTGTTCCCGCAACGCACCCGCACATTTTCCCGCAACGCCCATGTGAAAGGGGCCTTAGGGTCCATTCACACATCCGTGTGTGTTTTGCGGATCCACAGACACGGACAGCGGCAATGTGCGTTCCGCATTTTGCGGACCGCACATTGCCGGCACTAAGAGAATATGCCTATTCTTGTCCGCTATTGCGGACAAGAATAGGACATGTTCTATTTTTTTCAGGATCGGAATTGCGGACCCGGAAGCGCGGGTCCGCAATTCCGGATCGGGGCCGCACTTCATGCGGCCCCATAGAAATTGATGGGTCCGCAATTCGGTTCCGCAAGATGCCGGACGGAGACCCCTTCCCCGCCACTTTTTTAGATCTGGCGTGAGTGGGGAAAACTTACAGATTGCGTCACAAATAACCTTTGCACCGCAATCTGCGCCAGAAATACGCCTAGATAACTTCAATTATGAAGAGAATCACGTCTGTATTTGTCACTAGGGCAGCAGAATTTAGGAGGCAGCATTAAGATGGGTCAGGCTACTGTCTGTTATCCAGGATTTGTTTTTAACCCCTTTTACCCCGGGCCAGTTTTCGTCCTTCTGCCCAGGCCATTTTTCGCAAATCTGACGTGTCACTTTATGTGGTAATATGGGGGCTTATAAAAGCATGTAAGAACAAGTCAGTGCTGCCCATAGCAACTGATTAGATCACATTTTCCTTTTTAATCCAGCTCCAAAATCTTATTGGTCATTAACTGCCTCCGGACCACCTAACGCACGAATGCGTCCTGGCGGCGGTCGATTCATTCCTCCTAAACGCATCCGTGCGTCATCTCGCGAGACGCGAGATTTCCTGTGAACGCGCGCACACAGGCGCGCGCGTTCACAGGATCGGAAGGTGAGCGAGTGGATCTACAGCCTGCCAGCGGCGATCGTTTTTTTAACCCCTAACAGGTATATTAGACGCTGTTTTGATAACAGCGTCTAATATACCTGCTACCTGGTCCTCTGGTGGTCCCTTTTGCTTGGATCGACCACCAGAGAACACAGGCAGCTCAGTAATAAGTAGCACCAAACACCACTACACTACACCCCCCCGGTCACTTATTAACCCCTGATCACCCCATATAGACTCCCTGATCACCCCCCTGTCATTGATCACCCCCCTGTAAGGCTCCATTCAGACATCCGTATGTTTTTTACGGACCCACGGATACATGGATCGCATCCGCAAAACACATACGGACGTCTGAATGGAGCCTTACAGGGGGGTGATCAATGACAGGGGGGTGATCACCCCATATAGACTCCCTGATCACCCCCCTGTCATTGATCACCCCCCTGTCATTGATCACCCCCCTGTAAGGCTCCATTCAGACATTCTTTTGGCCCAAGTTAGCGGAAATTTTTTAATTATTTTTTTTTTCTTACAAAATCTCATATTCCACTAACTTGTGTCAAAACATAAAATCTCACATGAACTCACCATACCCCTCACGGAATCCAAATGCGTACATTTTTTTAGACATTTATATTCCAGACTTCTTCTCACGCTTTAGGGCCCCTAAAATGCCAGGGCAGTATAAATACCCCACATGTGACCCCATTTCGGAAAGAAGACACCCCAAGGTATTCCGTGAGGGGCATATTGAGTCCATGAAAGATTGAAATTTGTGTCCCAAGTTAGCGGAAAGGAAGACTTTGTGAGAAAAAAAAATAAAATCAATTTCCGCTAACTTGTGCCAAAAAAATTAAAATTTCTATGAACTCGCCATGCCCCTCATTGAATACCTTGGGGTGTCTTCTTTCCAAAATGGGGTCACATGTGGATATTTATACTGCCCTGGCATTTTAGGGGCCCTAAAGCGTGAGAAGAAGTCTGGGATCCAAATGTCTAAAAATGCCCTCATAAAAGGAATTTGGGCCCCTTTGCGCATCTAGGCTGGAAAAAAGTGTCACACATGTGGTATCTCCGTACTCAGGAGAAGTTGGGCAATGTGTTTTGGGGTGTCATTTTACATATACCCATGCTGGGTGAGATAAATATCTTGGTCAAGTGCCAACTTTGTATAAAAAAATGGGAAAAGTTGTCTTTTGCCGAGATATTTCTCTCACCCAGCATGGGTATATGTAAAAAGACACCCCAAAACACATTGCCCTACTTCTTCTGAGTACGGCGATGCCAGATGTGTGACACTTTTTTGCAGCCTAGGTGGGCAAATGGGCCCACATTCCAAAGAGCACCTTTCGGATTTAACAGGGCATTTTTTACAGATTTTGATTTCAAACTACTTTTCACACATTAGGGCCCCTAAAATGCCAGGGCAGTATAATTACCCCACAAGTGACCCCATTTTGGAAAGAAGACACCCCAAGGTATTCCGCAAGGGGCATGGCGAGTTCCTAGAATTTTTTATTTTTTGTCACAAGTTAGCGGAAAATTATGTTTTTTTATTTTTTATTACAAAGTCTCATATTCCACTAACTCGTGACAAAAAATAAAAACTTCCATGAACTCACTATGCCCATCACGAAATACCTTGGGGTGTCTTCTTTCCAAAATGGGGTCACTTGTGGGGTAGTTATACTGCCCTGGCATTTTAGGGGCCCTAATGCGTGAGAAGTAGTTTGAAATCAAAATCTGTAAAAAATGGCCTGTGAAATCCTAAAGGTGCTCTTTGGAATGTGGGCCCATTTGCCCACCTAGGCTGCAAAAAAGTGTCACACATCTGGTATCGCCGTACTCAGAAGAAGTAGGGCAATGTGTTTTGGGGTGTCTTTTTACATATACCCATGCTGGGTGAGAGAAATATCTTGGCAAAAGACAACTTTTCCCAGTTTTTTTATACAAAGTTGGCATTTGACCGAGATATTTATCTTACCCAGCATGGGTATATGTAAAATAACACCCCAAAACACATTGCCCAACTTCTCCTGAGTACGGCGATACCAGATGTGTGACACTTTTTTGCAGCCTAGGTGGGCAAAGGGGCCCACATTCCAAAGAGCACCTTTAGGATTTCACAGGGCATTTTTTACACATTTTGATTTCAAATTACTTCCCACACATTAGGGCCCCTAAAATGCCAGGGCAGTAAAACTACCCCACAAGTGACCCCATTTTGGAAAGAAGACACCCCAAGGTATTTCGTGATGGGCATAGTGAGTTCATGGAAGTTTTTATTTTTTGTCACAAGTAAGTGGAATATGAGACTTTGTATGAAAAAAAAAAAAAAATCATCATTTTCCGCTAACTTGTGACAAAAAATAAAAAGTTCTATGAACTTACTATGCCCATCAGCGAATACCTTAGGGTGTCTACTTTCCGAAATGGGGTTATTTGTGGGGTTTTTCTACTGTCTGGGCATTGTAGAACCTCAGGAAACATGACAGGTGCTCAGAAAGTCAGAGCTGCTTCAAAAAGCGGAAATTCACATTTTTGTACCATAGTTTGTAAACGCTATAACTTTTACCCAAACCATTTTTTTTTATCAAAGACATGTAGAACAATAAATTTAGAGAAAAATTTATATATGGATGTCGTTTTTTTTGAAAAATTTTACAACTGAAAGTGAAAAATTTCTTTTTTTTGAATTTTTTTTGTTAAATTTCGATTAATAACAAAAAAAGTAAAAATGTCAGCAGCAATGAAATACCACCAAATGAAAGCTCTATTAGTGAGAAGAAAAGGAGGTAAAATTCATTTGGGTGGTAAGTTGCATGACCGAGCAATAAACCGTGAAAGTAGTGTAGTGCAGGGTGTTTAAGCTAGGGGAGCTGAGGTGGTTAAGGGCAATTTTTAATTTTCAAAATATTCCAGTGCATAAGGTGTGATCCTCTGAAAAATCCACGTGTGGATTGCCATATTTTCCGCTATGTGTAAATATGGCCTGATAAGGGTACTTTCATACTTGGGGCAGAGGATTCCGGCAGGCAGTTCCGTTGCAGGAACTGCCTGCCAGATCCAGCAATCCGGACACAAACGGATGCATTTGTCAAACGGATCCAGATGCGGATCCGTCTGACAAATGCATTGCAATACCGGATCCGTCTTTCTGGTTGTCATCCGGAACAATTGTTCCGGTAATTATATTTTTCACATTTTTAAAGGTCTGCGCAGACTGCAAAATCGGATCAGTTTTTCCAGAACACTTGGGGCTGGATCCGGCATTAATGCATTTCAATGGAAAATAATGCCAGCATTCCGTCAAGTGTTCAGGATTTTTGGCCGGAGAGAAAACTGCAGCATGCTGCAGTATTTTCTCCGGCCAAAAAACATAGGAGGGACCGAACTGATGGATCCTGATGCATACTAAACGGAATGCTCTCCATTCAGAATGCATTAGGATAAAATTGATTAGTTTTGAGCCCCTGTGAGGGAACTCCATACCGGAAAATAAAAATGCTAGTGTGAAAGTACCCTAACATGATTTATAACCAGTCCATGGGCTAAGTGAAGATCAGAGTCCGACCTCTGAAACCCCTACTCATCGCTAGAATGGGGACACATGATCCTTGTTTTCTCCTTCTGTGATTGGCCTATATTGACATGTACAAATTTATAGATGATGCGGGTGCAGTACGACCACATGGTTAGGTCTCTGCATGTGGTTTTTTGAAGCCAAAACAAGGTCATATCTGTCCTGTATACTTTCTCTCCTTTTATGATCCACTCCTGATTTTGGCTTCCAAAACTGCATCAGGAAACCAGACAGCAGGGTTGTACCCTGAGCCTAATTCTGCCACCTCTACCCTTAAAGTATAACTGTCGTATTTTTTATATTTTTGGGATTATTGGATTGTGGTGATTAATATCACCTTGGTGGCACTATTTCAACTTTTCACTGTGTATTCAATTACCCTTTAATTCCGCAGTTTTGTTCCCTGTACTGCCTACTTTTACCTGTGCTTAAAATAGGGTTGCTAGGCATGGTCCGTCTATCTATTGAAGGACGGAGCACGCTGCGTGCAAGGTCACATTACTGACAGCCAGGGACTGTAAGTAAATGATTAAAGCCAGGTCCTCCCCAGCAGCTGATAACAGTGCCTGGGCTGTGTGCACTTCTCCCTGTCCCTGCGCTTGGCAGACGCTCCCTCACTCAGCAGAGCTGGAGAAGTAGAGTTGAATCAGCGCAGACCAGGGAAGGGAGATCTGCCATCTGCTCAGTGTATAAATGAAAGCAACATGTGGTGAGAGGACCCCTTTGTGCTGCAGGAGATTAACCCTTTAGGGGGGAGGGCTCTGGTTACTGACACTTTTGGGGGGCTATTGTTACTGGCTAGTGAGGCCAGGCGGGATTAGCCTCAGGGTGAGGGCAGTGGCGGCCATCTTAACTGAATAGTGAAATTGCAGTTTTATGCAGACTGTTTGCTAAGGGCTAAATCTTATTAAATATGGGGTAAGTCAGTCTAATAGTAACTGATTCTGGAATATCATGTTATTAGTAACTACATATATGAAAATTGAAATTAGGGTCTAAGTGTGACAGTTATCCTTTAAATCTGAAATATTATTATCTACAAATAGATGTAGAATGCACAGTTTTTGCCCTTCTACCCAGGCCAATTTTTTTGCAAATCTGGCATGTGTCACTTTATGTGGTAATCAGTGGCGTAACTACCGGGGAAGCAGGGGAAGCGGCTGCTTCGGGCCTGGCGCCCCGGCAGCGTGTGTGACAGTTTATTTTCAAGTTAGTTAAAGGGCTTCTGTCACTCCACTAAACTCATTATTATTTTTTTTGTCTCCTTAAAATCCTTATGCTGCGATTTCTCAATATATAGGGCTATTACTCAGTTTGGTTCAGTAGTTCTATAAAAAAACAGACTTTTATAATATGCAAATTACCTCTCTAGCAGCAGGTAGGGCGGCTACCTGCTGCTAGCAGCCGCATTCTCCATTCATAATGACGCCCCCTCCTCATGTTGATTGACAGGGCCAGCGGACGCGCTCGTTCTCCGCTGGCCCTGTCTGCATTCAAAATATGGCGCCGGTGCCGTCCCTGTCTTGAGTCTGCGCAGGCGCACTGAGGGGAGGACGTTCGCTCGGCCGCTCCATCCTCAGTGCGCCTGCGCCGATGATGTCACATGTACACCCGGCGCAGGCGCACTGAGGATGGAGCGGCCGAGCGAGCGTCCTCCACTCAGTGCGCCTGCGCCAACTGAAGACCGGCGCGAGATTTAAAATGCAGACAGGGCCAGCAGAGAACGAGCGCGTCCGCTGGCCCTGTCAATCAACATGAGGAGGGGGCGTCATTATGAATGGAGGATGCGGCTGCTAGCAGCAGGTAGCCGCCCTACCTGCTGCTAGAGAGGTAATTTACATATTATAAAAGTCAGTTTTTTGATAGAACTACTGAACCAAACTGAGTAATAGCCCTATATATTGAGAAATCGCAGCATAAGGATTTTAAGGAGACAAAAAATAAATAAATGAGTTTAGTGGAGTGACAGAAGCCCTTTAAATATGATCGATTCTTGTTGTTCAGGGCCCCTTCACAGCAGCAGCGGCGGCGGACCAGGCCCCCTTGCTAATGTGATCTTAAAGGGAACCTGTCACCGGGATTTTGTGTATAGAGCTGAGGACATGGGTTGCTAGATGGCCACTAGCACATCCGCAATACCCAGTCCCCATAGCTCTGCGTGCTTTTATTGTGTAAAAAAACCGATTTGATCCATATGCAAATTAACCTGAGATGAGTCCTGTCCCTGAGATGAGTTAGGGGCAGGACTCATCTCAGGTTAATTTGCATATGTATCAAATCGTTTGTTTTACACAATAAAAGCACACAGAGCTATGGGGACTGGGTATTGCGGATGTGCTAGCGGCCATCTAGCAACCCATGTCCTCAGCTCTATACACAAAATCCCAGTGACAGGTTCCCTTTAATCTTACTGTCTCCTGAAGTCTCCTGATGTGTCTGGGATTCGAACCCACGACCTTCATGTATCAGAGGCAAAGCATTTACCCACACAGCCATAAGCTGCATTGCAACTGATTGAAAAAATATGAGACTTCTACTGTTGTAGCTGGCTAAGTGTACATCTATACACATGACAGCTGCCCCAACACACCCAGCACTGCTATATCTCTATATATGATAGCTGCCCCAGCACACCCAGCTCTACTACATCTAATACACATGACAGCTGCACCAGCACACTCAGCTCTACTATATCTCTATATATGACAGCTGCCCCAGCAAACCCAGCTCTGCTACATCTATACACATGACAGCTGCCCAAACACACCCAGCTCTGCTACATCTATACACATGACAGCTGCCCCAGCACACTCAGCTTTGCTATATCTCTATATATCTATCTACTGTATAGCAATACTTAGAGATATATAGATGTAGCAGGCTGGGTGTGCTGGGGCAGCTGTCATATATAGAGATATAGTAGAGCTGAGTGTGCTGGTGCAGCTGTCATGTGTATTAGATGTAGCAGAGCTGGGTGTGCTGGGGCAGCTATCATATATAGAGATATAGCAGAGCTGAGTGTGCTGGGACAGCTGTCATATAGAGATATAGCAGTGCTGGGTGTGTTGGGGCAGCTGTCATGTGTATAAATGTACACTTAGCCAGCTATAACAGTAGAAGTCTCATATTCTTTCAGTCATTGGCAAGGCAGCTCTTATGGTTGTGTGGTTAAGTGTTTTGCCTTTGATACAGAAGGTCGTCGGTTCGAATCCCAGCAGAAACTTTTCTGAAATACAAGCACTGACTCCATATATGGACATACAGGGCGGGACACAGGAAGAGGCTGCATCGCATCACTGACATGGAGGTAAGTATAAGTGTTTATTTATTTTTTTATACCCTAATGTTACTGCCATGGGGGGAGCGGGAGGCACTTGATACTGGCACATGGGGAGGGGGGTTGGCACCTGATACTGGCACATGGGGGGGATGGGGGTTGGCACCTGATACTGGCACATGGGGGGGTTGGCACCTGATACTGGCACATGGGGGGTGAGAGAGGCACCTGATACTGGCACATGGGGGGGGGAGAGGGGTTGGCACCTGATACTGGCACATGGGGGGGAGAGAGGCACTTGATACTGGCACTTTTTTTGGGGGGGTGGCACTATGATACTGGGACATGGGGGGGAACGAGGCACTTGATACTGGCACATGGGAGGGGGGGTTTGGCATTTGATACTGGCACATGGGTGGGGGGAGAGAGGCACTTGATACTGGCACGTGGGAGGGGGGTTTGTCACTTGATACTGGCACGTGGGAGGGGGGTTTGGCACTATGATACTGGCACATGTGGGGGGGAGAGAGGCACTTGTTACTGGCACTTTTTTTGGGGGGGTGGCACTATGATACTGGGACATGGGGGGGAGAGAGACACTTGATACTGGCACGTGGGAGGGGGGGAGAGAGGCACGTGATACTGGCACGTGGGAGGGGGGTTTGTCATGTGATACTGGCACGTGGGAGGGGGGGTTTGGCACTATGATACTGGCACATGTGGGGGGGAGAGAGGCACTTGATACTGGCACTTTTTTGGGGGGGGAGATGGCACTATGATACTGGGACATGGGGGGGGAAGAGAGAGGCACTTGATACTGGCACATGGGGGGGAGAGGCACTTGATACTGTCACGTGTGGGGGGGGGGTTGGCACTTGATACTGGCACATGGGTGGGTTTGGCACTATGATACTGGCACATGGCGGGGAGAGGCACTTGATACTGCCACTTTTTTTGGGGGGGAGATAGCACTATGATACTGGGACATGGGGGGAAGAGAGAGGAACTTGATACTGGCACATGGGGGGGTTTGGCACTATGATACTGGCACATGGGGGGTGGGAAGGAGAGAGGCACTTGATACTGGCACATTGGGGGGGAGATGGCACTATGATACTGGGACATGTGGGGGGAGGAGAGGGGCACTTGATACTGGCTCATGATGGGGGGGCATCTATGGGGACACTTACTGGCACATTATTGGGGGGCATTATGGGGGACACTAGGCCGGCAGCCTATCAGAGGCTGGACACTGAGGGCATCTACTGGGGCACTATATATGGGGCATTTTATACTGGTACATTATGGGGGCACTAGCAGGAAGGGGGGAGAGGAGCACTATGGGGGAATTTACTGGGGGCACTATATAGGGGTATTTTATACTGGGACATTATGGGGGCACTATGGGGACATTAGCTCAACTGGGGGCATTACAAGGGGGTATTTTTGCACTGTCACATTATAAGGAGAATTATTTCTACTGGGGGGCATTATGGTGGGCTTTATTACTCCCCCATGGTATGACCCCCTAGTAGCAGCATAAGCCTCTCCCTGCTCTGCTATCCCTCTGCCCCTTCTCCAAATCCTTATTATGAAATCTTTCTCATTAGGATAAAGCACATCAGCTCCACCGAGCTCCCGGCCAAAGTGTTGAAGTGGCGTCCGAGATCCCCAAGGGCCAAGCCAAGTAACTGTAAGTTTTCATATGAAATATGTTTATGTTATACACATATACCTCTACACTGTGTCCCACAATATACATTATACCACTACACTGTGCCCCACAATATACAGTATACTGCTACACTGTGCCACACAATATACAGTATACCGCTGCACTGTGCCACACAATATACAGTATACCGCTACACTGTGCCAAAGGAGTGGGGTTTACACAGGAGGAGGAAGGTGCGCTGGGGGGCCCTTACAAATATTTGCTGTGGGGCCAAGTCACTTCTAGTTACGCCCCTGGTGGTAATAGCTTTGGAACACTTATTTATCCAAGCCATTCTGAGATTGTTTTCTCGTGACACATTGTACTTCATGATAGTCATAAATTTGAGTCAATATATTTCACCTTTATTTATGAAAAAATCCCAAATTTACCAAAAATGTGGAAAAATTCGCAATTTTTAAAATTTATATTTCTCTGCTTTTAAAACAGAAACTGATACCTCATAAAATATTTATTACTTAACATTCTCCATGTGTCTACTTTATGTTGGAATCACAAAGCGACCACGGCACTCTGTCTAGGGAAGGTAGGTGACGGGTGCACGTCTAGGTACGTTCCTGGCTCCACCTCTTGGAACTGATAGGTAATAAAGTAATTGTAGACAGCACTCCAATATGAGATAATGTTTTTTTATTTTGCCGGACATAAAGGTCCTTTTAGGACTGGAATGAAGACAACGTTTCGGGCAAATTATATGCCCTTCATCAGGCTAGTAGCGTGAGTAGAATCACATGTTGGCATCATTTTATAAATGTCATTTTTTATTTTTTTTTGGGATGTTAGAAGGCTTAGAATTTTAGAAGCAATTATGAAAATTTTTAAGAAAATTTCCAAAACCCACTTTTTAAGGACCAGTTCAGGTCTGAAGTAACTTTTTGGGGCTCACATGGTGAAAACCGCCCATAAATAACCCCCATTGTAGAAACTACACCCCTCAAGTTACTCAAAACTGATTTTACAACCTTTGTTAACCCTTTAGGTGTTCCACAAGAATTAAAGGAAAATGGAGCAGCCTTTCCATTTTAATCCATTTTTTTTCTTTAAAACATCAAGGGTTAACAGCCAAACAAAACTCAATATTTATTACCCTGATTCTGCGGTTTTCAGGAAAAACCCCACATGTGGTCGTAAACTGATGTAAGGGCACATAGCAGGGTGCAGAAGAAAAGGAGCGCCATATGGTTTTTGGAAGGCAGATTTTGCTGGACTGGTTTTTAGATGACATGTCCCATTTGAAGCCCCCCTGATGCATCCTTACAGTAGAAACTCCCAAAAAGTGACCCCATTCTGGAAACTAGGGGATAAGGTGTCAGTTTTATTGGTACTATTTTGGGGTACATATGGTTTTTAATTGCTCTATATTACGTTTTTTGTGAGGCAAGGTGACCAAAAAATGGCTGTTTTGGCACCGTTTTTATTTTTAACAACATTCATCTGACAGGGTAGATCATATGCTATTTTTATAGAGCAGGTTGTCACGATGGGAGTGGGGGAAACTCCCCACCGTACAATGAGGATGGTAAATGGGAAGACAACTAAGCCAGGACACCGAGGACAGGGAGCAGGTCACCTCCTAATGCTTCCCTAATCCTCGCCCTAACTCCTCACCATATGAGAAGACCTGGATGGTAGGATGGCTCATATCCAGGAACCTCGGACCCTGAGTCGCCCTGATAATCCCTCATAATAGGGAAGAGGCAGAGACAACCTGTTCATCCTAGACACTGATAAACAGGAGTTTCCCCCAGCCTAATTGCAGGGAAAAGTGGAGACCATAAACATCAACTGGATCGGCAGGTAAGAACACAGAACATGAACCTGAGAAGGCGATCATATGGAATATGTTAAGTCTAAAACATAACTTTTAATACACATGGATAATATAGGTGTCCCTGAAAATATATACAATATACATTACATAAAGGTTGCAGTAGGAAGAAAAAATGGTGCACGGCGGCACCTGTGATAAACCAATTGTCCTACCACAAACCAAGGTTCCAGAGCTCCACTGTCCCAAGAAGGAAGCTGGATACAATATAAGCTATCCCTGAGTAACAGAAACGTGGTGGTGTTAGTTTGACAGAGAAAGGGGAAAAGTGTCCCGAATTATGCCCTAAGCGGGGGGTACTGCTCTGGCCCTATAAACTAGATATATGTAGCAGCCTAACAGCAGAGCACCCGCCCTGATAAGGGCGACCCTGTCAGGAACCTTGCCCTGGAATAGAAAGCCCTAGTACGCCCTGCTCCTATCTATCCCTACATGCATGTTTCACCTTCAGAAGAAGGACTCATCAGGGAAAACATAGGGAGCTGAGCAAAAAATATGTGATCAGGAATCGTGGTGTTGGCCGTAATATAATGCCCAAAACCTTCAGATCCCAGATGATATAGGAGCTGAGTCCAGGTAGGGAGTGAGCTCAAAGAAAGCAAGATAAGGGGCGGTATTGTGGCATGTGGTGATAGCCACAGTCCACCCTGACTAGGGGCCTAGTATAGATGGGCGATGATAACCCTGACTTACCAGCACAGGCCCTCGTCTTTTGAAGGAAGCGCCATCCTGAAACGAGGCCTGGCTCTTTCCCTGGGACGCGGCGATCGTGGATGACGTCACCGCGCCTTGAACGCACTTGCGCATGCGCAGTTCGACTGACAGTGTTGCTGGGTAACCGGGACGCGTCTCCGGCAGCAGTCAGTTAGGCGATCCTCTAGATGAGCGGTCGCAGTCAAAGGAAGTGGTATTCAAGGCTTTTTTGTACGTAGATAATTGAAAGCTCATTGTGTCAAGCAAAAATGAACACATGCAGTTAGCCCACATCATGGCCGCAGAAGGAAAGTTCGAGATATGAGTCGGCAGTCCACGGGATGAGTCCTACTGCCGCACCTATATTCTGTGGTGTATATAATAATAGGCTATCGCATGAATCCATGCAGCCTGTATACATCTGTAACATCCTAGAGTATGTCACTAAAACTCTTTCACCCTGCTTCATAATGTTAGGTGTACATGTGTATTTCCATCTGATGTAATATAACCGTGCATTCCCAATGTATGTATTTCTATGCCTGTATTTTATATATTTGCTGTAATTCTCGATGTACACCAGCAGGTGGCAGCAATATGTAGGCAGACCATAGCTAGTTAATAGACCTAGACTGGAATAGTTCACTCCAGGCTAGCTCCCCCCTTTCTGAGGAGGAGTGGAATGTTCCCACATCCTACTTCAGGGGGAGGAAAGAAAGTTATAGGCAGTGTACCAGCCACCCCCTGTTGGGGTAGGCTGTGTTGATAGGAGCTCCCAGAAACAGGGACCCCAACCAAGGATCCAAGCCTCTGCTGAGGCCCAAGATCAACCTTCCCAGCCTGAGTCCCTTACCTCAGCTAGTGGACAAAGAAAGCAGCCAACTACAGAACTATCAGATCTCCAGGAAGCCACCATCATGCCCTGCAAGCAGTCCTGTAAGTAAAGATTCCAAGACAAGGAGAAGATAAGTACCTCCACAGCTAGTCAGACCCAAACTAAGCAGACCACAGACAGAGCAGAAGATACATACCTGCCAGATTCTATAGGCGTATGTACCAGATGCAGAATATATGTAAATTCCTGCTACATATTGCCAATACCTGCTGGGACTCTAGGCTATTGCTGTACATTGTATGGATCAAAAGCTGCATGTCATATCATCAAGTAAAGACAAGTTGGACCCTATTATCTGTGTGGAATTCCATCATTCCTCCATTACTCCTATTAACAGCACTCAATTTTGTTGCATGTGAGCCAGGATACAGGAGTCCAGCCGTACCAATGTAGGAGACACCGTGGACACTACCAAATCTGCTATACAGAGACAATATCCCCCTCTGGCATTCCTTACCTAGTACGTGAGCTCATACCATCTTAAAGGGCCCTGCTACAGTACCTGCGCAAGCTGCAACTGGCGTCACGAACTTATATACATATATACTGACCCACTGCATAGCATGCCCACTGACCCAGTGTCCTGCTCATTGCACATCCTTATTAGTGCAAGGAATCAACTTAAGGGCTAAATGAAGCAGCTATAATTTAGTTGCTCATTTAGTCCCAAAGGGGACACAGTTTGTAAATGGAAGGTCCACTGCGCCTCATGCTGTAGTAGATTACGGTGCCAGTCCCCCCCCCCCTCGTATAGGGGGCTGGACTACCTGGATACCTACAGCTTTCATACATTTGGGGTTGCCTTGGTGATACTCATGTATGTGTCTAAATTTTTTAAGAAAATTTCCAAAACCCACTTTTTAAGGACCAGTTCAGGTCTGAAGTAACTTTTTGGGGCTCACATGGTGGAAACCGCCCATAAATAACCCCCATTGTAGAAACTACACCCCTCAAGTTACTCAAAACTGATTTTACAACCTTTGTTAACCCTTTAGGTGTTCCACAAGAATTAAAGGAAAATGGAGCAGCCTTTCCATTTTAATCATTTTTTTTTCTTTAAAACATCAAGGGTTAACAGCCAAACAAAACTCAATATTTATTACCCTGATTCTGCGGTTTGCAGGAAAAACCCCACATGTGGTCGTAAACTGATGTAAGGGCACATAGCAGGGCGCAGAAGAAAAGGAGCGCCATATGGTTTTTGGAAGGCAGATTTTCCTGGACTGGTTTTTAGATGACATGTCCCATTTGAAGCCCCCCTGATGCACCCTTACAGTAGAAACTCCCAAAAAGTGACCCCATTCTGGAAACTAGGGGATAAGATGTCAGTTTTATTGGTACTATTTTGGGGTGCATATGGTTTTTAATTGCTCTATGTTGCGTTTTTTGTGAGGCAAGGTGACCAAAAAATGGCTGTTTTGGCACCGTTTTTATTTTTTACAACATTCATCTGACAGGGTAGATCATATGCTATTTTTATAGAGCAGGTTGTCACGATGGGAGTGGGGGAAACTCCCCACCGTACAATGAGGATGGTAAATGGGAAGACAACTAAGCCAGGACACCGAGGACAGGGAGCAGGTCACCTCCTAATGCTTCCCTAATCCTCGCCCTAACTCCTCACCATATGAGAAGACCTGGATGGTAGGATGGCTCATATCCAGGAACCTTGGAGCCTGAGTCGCCCTGATAATCCCTCATAATAGGGAAGAGGCAGAGATGACCTGTTCATCCCAGACACTGATAAACAGGAGTTTCCCCCAGCCTAATTGCAGGGAAAAGTGGAGACCATAAACATCAACTGGATCGGCAGGTAAGAACACAGAACAACACACTTACCTGCCGCTACCACCACGACTGGAACCTGAGCATAAGTACTGGAGCCCACACACCAAACAGGACACCGTACCAACAGCACGCACAGGTATCCAGCACACCAGTTACTACCTGGACCCCCATGCAGCAAGATGCACGGCGGCCCCAGGCAGCGCTGCATACAGGCTTGTGATTCCCCCTCCGGGGAACCCTGAGCCCCCCTTACGCATGCACAACACACAGGGAACATGTCTAGCAAACCTGCTGGACTACAAACACCCAACAGACCAGACATTTAACAACAACTAGACAAGACTACAACTACCCATACATAAACATCAACAAACATATGCAAGGGTAGTGAAGGGAAGGTAGACAACGAGATGACATAGAAGTCATCAGAGAGACATCGATGTCCCACTAGGTGGCCCTCAAGGACTGGACAGATAAAACACCCAGGAAAGGAGCAAAGCTCGAGCACCCACAAAGGCTGGAGTACAACTGACTCCAGCCTGTAAGCCACAAGTGATAAAACCCAAGTGGGCACACCCAGCCAGGAAGTTAACCCCTCCAGCACCAGACAGGGGAGGAACCAGGAGAAGGGGAGAAAAGCCCATACATGCTGCAAACAACAACACGTTGCCCCTGGCAACCAACATGTAAGGCAAATGTGTCACAGCGCACAACAAAGACCGTGACACAGTTTGTTACGTATGCAATGTTATCAAATATGTCTACTTTCTTTCTTCGTTTGCTTCAGTTTTTTCTTCGTTTGCTTCAGTTTTATGCAATGTTATCAAATATGTCTACTTTCTTTCTTCGTTTGCTTCAGTTTTACATAAAGAACGCCTTATGTTTATATTTCTGCCGATCGTCTTGTGCAGGAACTAGTTTATTTGCAGGAAGAGTTGGCGTTTTTATTGGTACCATTTTTGATAATTTATTGTTACACTTTTTGGGGCAAAGTGACCAAAAAGTTGGTTGTTTTGGCAGTTTTTATTTATTTGTTTTTATAGCGTTCACCTGAGGGGTTAGGTCATGTGATATTTTTATAGAGCAGGTCGTTACAGACGTGGCGATACCTAATACTTCTTTACACAATAATAGCATTTTTGAACCAAAAAGTTTTTGTGTCTCCATAGTCTGAGAGCCATAGCTTTTTTATTTTTTGACCGATTGTCTTAGGTAGGGTCTAATTTTTTGCTGGATGAGGTAACAGTTTGATTGGTACTATTTTGGGGGGCATATGCCTTTTTGATCGCTTGGTGTTGCACTTTATGAGATGTTAGGTGAAAAAAAATTGCTTTTTTGGCACTGTTTTTATTTTTTATGGTGTTCACCTGAGGGGTTAGTTCATGTGATATTTTTATAGAGCAGGTTGTTACAGATGCAGCAATACCTAATATGTCTACTTGTTTTGATTTATTTCACTTTAACACAATAATAGCAGTTTTGATGCAACAAAAAAAAAACATATTTTAGTGTCTCCATTGTCTGAGAGTTTTTGACCGATTGTCTCTTTTTTTTGAGGGATGAGGTGACGGTTTTATCATTACAATTTTGTGGGACATATGTGCAACGAGCAGGACACTGGGTCATTGGGGCTGCTATGCAGTGGGTCAGATTTAGGTGTAACTAAGTTCGTGACGCCAGTTGCAGCTTGTGCAGGTACTGTAAAAGGGCCCTTTAAGATGGTATAGCTCATGTACTAGGTTAGGAATGCCAGAGGGGGATATTGTCTCTGTATTGTGTCAACGGTGTCTCCTACCTGTAGTACGGCTGGACTCCTGTATCCTGGCTCACATACAACAAATTGAGTGTTGTAAATAGGAGTAATGGAGGAATGATGGAATGCCACACAGAGAATAGGGTCCAACTTGTCTTTACTTGAGGTTATCGTATGCAGCTCTAGATCCATACAATGCTACAGCAATAGCCTAGGGTCCCAGCAGGTATTGGCAATATGTGGCAGGAATTATATCTATATTCTGCATGTGGACATACGCCTTTAAGAATCTGGCAGGTATCTGTCTTCTGCTCTGTCTATCTTATGCTTTGTTTGGGCCTGACTAGCTATGGAGGTACTTATCTTCTCCTTGTATTTGGAATCTGTACTTACAGGACTGCTCGCAGGGAATGGTGGTTTCTTCCTGGAGATCTAGTAGTTCTGAAGATGGCTGCTTTCTTTGTCATCCAGCTGAGGTAAGGAACTCAGGCTGGGATGGTTGCTTTAGGCCTCAGGTTAGGCCTGAATCCTTAGTTGGGATCCCTGTTTCTGGGAGCTCCTATTCACACAGCCTACCCCAACAGGGGGTGGCTGGTACACACTCCCTAGAACTTTCTGTCCTCCCTCTGAAGTAAGAGTGGGAACATTCCACTCCTCCTCAGAAGGCGGAAGCTAGCCTGGAATGGTATATTCCAGTCTAGGTATACTAACTGGCTTTGTTCTGACTACATATTGCTGCCACCTGCTGGTGTACATTTGGAATTACAGCATATACATATTAAACACAAATGCAATGTCAGATTACATAGGATATTAACACATTCACATCTTAACATCATGAAGCTGGGTGAAGAGAGTTTAGTGACATACTCTGGGATGTTACATACCCGCTTACTTTAAGTGAAGCTGTCCTCGGCGTATATTATAATGAGAGGAACAAGCTCTGGGTACCCAATTAATACAAAGTGCTGCATGAATATACACATGACATACGAAGACAAAACAGTTAACGGTTTCCTCGAGGTTCCTGCCCGCTAGCATAAGGTGTCCAACACACAGTTTCCTTATCTTGGTATAACCAGGTAACCTATAACTGCACAAAGCATGCATCGCTGACTGACTTTGTATGTTCTGGCTTCTAACGATTCCCGAAGCAGCAGGGGTACCTGTGAAACTAGACCTGTCAGGACTTACCATCTGGTCCTACCCTGGTTACCTATGGGTATACTTCACCGGGTGTAGGCCATTGGTGTACAACGTCCGTATGTAGACAGTCCGTATAAAGGGGGGAGAGAACAAGAGCTGTAAAAAGGCACACTTTAGGTAAGTTGCTACATTTTTTGTTAAGTGCAATGGTAAGTGCAATCATTTGGAACAGTGCATAAATTCACATTGTGGCACCTGGAAGGATAATACACACAATGGGCAGGATAGCTTGAACATTATATAACATTTGTAAACTGGTTACAATGGCATAAATTATTA
This sequence comes from Bufo bufo, assembly GCF_905171765.1. Classification (NCBI taxonomy): domain Eukaryota; kingdom Metazoa; phylum Chordata; class Amphibia; order Anura; family Bufonidae; genus Bufo; species Bufo bufo. The sequence continues at coordinate 259,775,553 of NC_053393.1, forward strand.
AATAGCATGACAATGAAGTGCAAGCTTTTATGTTGCAAACATTTTATAAAATAGTGCAAATTGTATAAGTGCAAGGATAGGCTCAACAATAACTTGAGTCCGTATTCCTGGAAGTGCTTGAAGTAGAATCCTCTGGAATCTGATAAAAGTTCCTTTGCAATCTACAGGGCAAAGAGTTAATTGTAATCCAAAGGGTTAAAATGACATAAAATAGCAGCAAGCTATCAAGTAACCTGAGAAAGGGGATAAAACGTCCAACTTGGATGTAAGGGGTTAAAGTGCTGATGGGGGGAGTCCTTACTGACATGACCATCTGGATGAGGACAAACCTGGCAACCTGGAACACAGACGGTTAAAAGCACACAACAATGCCAACAGGTCCTCACCCGTCAGGTTATCAGTCCATGGAGTGGCTCCCAGAACAAAGTCACTGGTGGTTGTTTCTTGTAGTGGGGTGTCGGGGGGCGGTAATAATTAAATTAAGAATTATTCATTATGGTCATTAAAATAATTAACCATAAAAAAAATTAATTTATAAAATTTGTTATAAATTCTTAAAATCATGACCTGGCGAATTGTAGACAACCTAATTGATACAATTCACATCTGAGTCCGACTATTTCCTCAGATAAATAAGTTCTTTTTGACGTGAGATGACGTTAATGATAAAATGTAGTTTTGCATTATACAATAATACACAGGTATTATAAAAATATGCAGATTTATTGGTTACAAGGTTATAAACATATATAAGTAAATAAACACAATGATACATGCAAATGAATATATATAGCGTTAATAATACATGTGAGTGGAAATAACTTGTTACATTATAACCAAGCTATTATTAGGTTAGGATATCAAAGTACACTGCTCAAAAAAATAAAGGGAACACAAAAATAACACATCCTAGATCTGAATTAATTAAATATTCTTCTGAAATACTTTGTTCTTTACATAGTTGAATGTGCTGACAACAAAATCACACAAAAATTAAAAAATGAAGTCAAGTTTTTTAACCCATGGAGGTCTGGATTTGGAGTCACACTCAAAATTAAAGTGGAAAACCACACTACAGGCTGATCCAACTTTGATGTAATGTCCTTAAAACAAGTCAAAATGAGGCTCAGTAGTGTGTGGCCTCCACGTGCCTGTATGACCTCCCTACAACGCCTGTGCATGCTCCTGATGAGGTGGCGGATGGTCTCTTGAGGGATCTCCTCCCAGACCTGGACTAAAGCATCTGCCAACTCCTGGACAGTCTGTGGTGCAACGTGACATTGGTGGATAGAGCAAGACATGATGTCCCAGATGTGCTCAATTGGATTCAGGTCTGGTTAACGGGCGGGCCAGTCCATACCATCAATGCCTTCGTCTTGCAGGAACTGCTGACACACCCCAGCCACATGAGGTCTAGCATTGTCTTGCATTAGGAGGAACCCAGGGCCAACCGCACCAGCATATGGTCTCACAAGGGGTCTGAGGATCTCATCTCGGTACCTAATGGCAGTCAGGCTACCTCTGGCGAGCACATGGAGGGCTGTGCGGCCCTCCAAAGAAATGCCACCCCACACCATTACTGACCTAATGCCAAACCGGTCATGCTGGAGGATGTTGCAGGCAGCAGAACGTTCTCCACGGCGTCTCCAGACTCTGTCACGTCTGTCACATGTGCTCAGTGTGAACCTGCTTTCATCTGTGAAGAGCACAGGGCGCCAGTGGCGAATTTGCCAATCTTGGTGTTTTCTGGCAAATGCCAAATGTCCTGCACGGTGTTGGGCTGTAAGCACAACCCCCACCTGTGGACGTCGGGCCCTCATATCACCCTCATGGAGTCTGTTTCTGACCGTTTGAGCAGACACATGCACATTTGTGGCCTGCTGGAGATCATTTTGCAGGGCTCTGGCAGTGCTCCTCCTGTTCCTCCTTGCACAAAGGCGGAGGTAGCGGTCCTGCTGCTGGGTTGTTGCCCTCCTACGGCCTCCTCCACGTCTCCTGATGTACTGGCCTGTCTCCTGGTAGCGCCTCCATGCTCTGGACACTACGCTGACAGACACAGCAAACCTTCTTGCCACAGCTCGCATTGATGTGCCATCCTGGATAAGCTGCACTACCTGAGCCACTTGTGTGGGTTGTAGACTCCGTCTCATGCTACCACTAGAGTGAAAGCACCGCCAGCATTCAAAAGTGACCAAAACATCAGCCAGGAGGCATAGGAACTGAGAAGTGGTCAGGTCACCACCTGCAGAACCACTCCTTTATTGGGGGTGTCTTGCTAATTGCCTATAATTCCACCTGTTGTCTATCCCATTTGCACAACAGCATGTGAAATTGATTGTCACTCAGTGTTGCTTCCTAAGTGGACAGTTTGATTTCACAGAAGTGTGATTGACTTGGAGTTACATTGTGTTGTTTAAGTGTTCCCTTTATTTTTTTGAGCAGTGTATATATATATATATATATATATATATATATATATATATATATATGCAATCATTTAATGCTTTGCTAGATTATGAGTCTAGATTCTTCTGCAGGTAGAATGAAGCCTCACAATATCCTAAGACTACATCTCAATATGGAGATGATCAATTAATTTAATCATTTATTTATTCGCCAATCTAGATGGTATAATTTCACCCACACTATCAAATTAGTCTTAATAAAATGAAATATCATTTTCTGTATCTCTTACCAAGTCCTAGTATGAATCTCACTTCTGCTCCTAGGAAAGCTGGGTGGTCCATCCTAGCGCATCTCATTATGGCTTTCATCTCGATAGACCCCTCTAGAGAGCTCCACTTCTCTCTTTTCCTTTTTTAATCTCCAGCTCTTGCCTTTTTTTTCTCTTGCTAGCCTCTTCATACACGAGTAATTATTCCCCCCCTTATCTAAGAATCATCCCCTTTAAATTAAGGATTCCCAATCAGGTAAGGTGCGTGTACTCGCATGCTAATAACATCATGATGTAATATCAACTCCTAATATGGTATAGAACAAATAATGAAATAATATAATGTTGTCCATCTGCCTCCAGATGGCACTGCGGTACTGTAGATGAACATCCCAACTTTTAAGCATTAAAATTAAATATCTAATAATATGTTCACAGGACCTCGTTGACCTTTCTCACTAAATCATTGAGGAAGGTCTTTTCCTGACATTTTTAATTACCTATATCCTGGACTTGTTGGAGTTGACTGTCTTCTCCTATCTTTTTGAAATATAGGTTGACTTGATGAAAATTTTATATAGCGGCTTTGATGCTTGGCATCGGAACTTGTACATTTCACTTATCTTCATCCATGAATAACTATTATTTTGAAATGGCATTTACTTCTCCCAGACACCCAATTAACATAAACTTACTTGTTTCTGTACCTTCTACAATACCTTCTAAATGGTAAATACATGGTATGACATATATATAAATCGATACATTGTTACACATAGATAACAGATTATATGAATTATTGATTAACATATGTTGTAAACTAAATATACCATGCAGAGATATATATATAATATAATTATGAATATATAAATTTAACCTCATACAGCAGGTGTGCCCCAAGGATATGAACCCTTATCAAGTAACCTTGTTCCCTCCAGACATACATGTCTTGGGGAGTTGACTTACTCCTTAACAGATGGTCTCATATCTTTAGCAATAACTTTTAATACAATGTCCGTTTATGTTCACAATTATTATTATTTTTTTTATAAACTGAACTTGCCATGAACTCATCTTGGTTTTTTCAGCCATATAATATAACTTTGGTTCAGGCTGATCTTATTCTTAAAGGCAATGAGATGAGCATTCATTTTGATTATCATGTCATTAGATAATATTGTATACGTATGAAAATGCACAACAGGGGACACCTTACAGGTAGGTGTCTAGCTCCTCGTCACTACTGGAGCTGCTGAACCTCATGAGAGGAACATCTTGCCTCTGCTGGTGGCTTAGGGTAGTGTTCACTGTGGTGCGCCAGCGACCTCTACCTGTCACAGTAGGGATTGGCTGTACAGCCAACCTGGAGAATGTAGCTGTTGCTTGCTGCAAACCGGGATCCACAGTCGGTGCAGGAAGGGGAAGAACTTCAGGCTTCAATGGCTCAGGAAGTGCTGGAACATTAGCCTGTGGCTGCTTCCATGGGAGCGTATAGGGTGGCATGAAGCAGGGCTGGACCTTAGGGTTAAAGGTAAGGACGCTGTAGTTTATTTGTCCGACCCTCAGGGTTGGTGGCGGTGACAAATCCGGAATGAGAGGTACAGGGGCTGGTTGAGGCTGTTCCCTGAAGACTAGGCAGCCATCTGGAGTTTCTTGGAGACATCTGGTCTTTGCCGCAGAGCCTGGATCTTCCTGCCAGGTCTCTGGGGTGATGGCAGGGGAGAGAGGTTTCTGGAGCAGGGTGATTCCAGCCTCAAATAGTCCTTGCATGGACCGCATGGGGGTGTATTCCACCTGGTCCCCAATGTACAAGTTACGCCTCTCTTGGGGCAAGTAGTGACGCTTCACTGATCTGCGGCCTACAAATACCTCTGTGCCCGAATGGTTATCTTGGAGGAAACACACGCCTCTTTCTACAGAGAACCATAGGACGGTTCCTGTACGCCTGGTCAGGACGGGATCTCCGGACTGGGGGCTGTCTAGTACCTCCTTCACCCACTCTTCTATGGCTGACTTGTATTCCCAGGCCGTCTGGGCAAATGCGGTGATCTCATGGGGTACCTCTGGGTTGAGGCTGCTGAGCTGGCTGTAGCTGGGCGGTGGAGTGGAATCCCTGGCCGCCTCCACCGCACCAGTAGGTGGCTGTGGCTTGGTAGGCCGCAGGTTGATTGGCGGTGATGGGGTCTCTGGACGTGGCGGTGGAGCGGACATGGACCGGGCCTGGGCCTCAGGGAGCGGGGTAGCTCCTACCTGATGTCGTGGCCGGGCAGCCGGTTCCGGTGTCCTCCGCTGGTCCTCTCCGGATTCAGGCGCCATCTGGATCACGGCCTTCTTCTCTGCTGGTGGAGTGACGTCAGCGACGGCCTCTGCGGGAGCGGGCACGATGTCTACATCTATCCGGGCAGGTTCGTCAGCTTCCGCGGGTGCACTATACACGGCGGAGGGATCCACGGCCTCCTGGTACTCGATTACCAGAAAAGTCCAGCAATAAAGATATCAGTATTATATCAAATCAGAGTATTTGTATAGAAAACAGAAAGTCCAGCAAGGGTACCCTGTTATAACATAAGATGGCTCAATTTAATAAGAAATATAGAAGTATACATAAACACAAGAAATCTAAATATTAAATCCGAGGTAAGAGGCCAGTATACAGCGAGATGCACTGGGTAAGTGGTGGGGAAGGAAATCCCTAGCACTGACACCCTAAACTGGTCCTCTGCCCAGGGACGTCTCCTGATGGTGGGGACGCCCTGTCCACGTGCCTATTCTCAACCTCCTGGCTGTCCCTAGTAAGGTGAACAGTGGAGGGAGATAGGTGAAGAGTGGTATCCTAACGGATAACTCGGATAACTAGCACACAATAGGAGATTTAGATAGGTGTCCACTGTATTCAGCCCTCGTGACAGTCTGCCAGGAGGTACAGGGTCCACCAAGAGGATAAAAAATATACATACAGACACACGCACAAATAAACACAAATATAATGACAATAGATGACCTACAACCCCGACGCGTTTCACCCACAGCAGTGGGATCATCAGGGGGTGATAAGGGGTAGGTATACTGAGGACCGGAAGCTCGTGACAGTGGCAATAGCAGGTCCAGTCCAATGATATGTGCATAAATAAATGCGTTGATACATGAACACTTATAACGCAAAAACAGACCCAAGATTAATAAGTAGTTGCCTAATGGCGGATTACATACGGTAAATCAGCGGCACGGTTAGTGAATTCAAACGCCTAGATGCAGACTGCAAATCTGAGATTGGTGATGGCATTAGGATCACATAGAGATAATTTGCAAAGAGGCTCATGCAGCGGCATAAAGAATAATCCCCCCGAACCTACCTAGTGAGCACTCCAGGAATATGATCACAAAGTTCGTAGCTCCTCAGGTGTAGGGCTACCCGCCAGGAAGATACATGTTGCCGCCGTAGGAGTGGGAAGGTGGGTCTGATTACCAGGTCTGGAACGCCGCTGTCAGGAACCGGGACTTCATCGATCACCTCAGGCATCTCCGATAGCTCAGGTAGGCTAGATGCAGCAGGGATCTGGAGCGCAGGGGTATTCACGGCCTCCTGTCGGGCAGCCAGAGCTGAGGGTCCGCGTCTCTGTATTAGCTGAGAGACCCGGATCTCCATAGGCTGTGCTGGGTACACGTCCTCCCCATCAATGGCCATGGCATTCCATCTGGGTCGTTGATAGGCCATCTTCACTGTGCTCCGGCACACGCTGATTGCTAACACTAAAGGAGGGGCACAGAGGGTGGAGCTTTTATCACCTCTGGCCTGATCATAGGAAAGTCCATAGAGGGCGTTCTCCAAGTTTCCCGCTCCTGAAGGGGCGTATTCGATATCTTTGCGCTTTCCCTGAGGGGGCGTAGTCATATTTTCCCGCTTCTGGGGGGCGTATTCCTCGTTTTCGCGCTCCTGGGAGGGCGTTTCTTGATTTCTTTGTCTTTCAGCATGAAGATGCAGCGCCATCTTGGAACGAATATGGCGAATCTCCACAATGCCGAATTAACACTTTGTGTGCAGCAGCGCACGTGCAGCGCTTTCTTTGGCACAGCAATGCAAGTAAGCAAGTCACTTTTTAAGCTGTTTTGGTACAATCTTCAGCCCTGATTGTTATACTGTGAACATGCAGTTTTTTAAGTCCGTTTTTTAGCGCAATTAGATGCGGTTCTGTTGCTAGGGATGGACACACAATTTAATCCGATCCTGTTCGTGACGCCACTTGATGCAACGAGCAGGACACAGGGTCATTGGGGCTGCTATGCAGTGGGTCAGATTTAGGTGTAACTAAGTTCGTGATGCCAGTTGCAGCTTGTGCAGGTACTGTAATAGGGCCCTTTAAGATGGTATAGCTCATGTACTAGGTTAGGAATGCCAGAGGGGGATATTGTCTCTGTATTGTTTCAACGGTGTCTCCTACCTGTAGTACGGCTGGACTTCTGTATCCTGGCTCACATGCAACAAATTGAGTGTTGTAAATAGGAGTAATGGAGGAATGATGGAATTCCACACAGAGAATAGGGTCCAACTTGTCTTTACTTGAGGTTATCTTATGCAGCTCTAGATCCATATAATGCTACAGCAATAGCCTAGGGTCCCAGCAGGTATTGGCAATATGTGGCAGGAATTATATCTATATTCTGCATCTGGACATACGCCTTTAAGAATCTGGCAGGTATCTGTCTTCTGCTCTGTCTATCTTCTGCTTTGTTTGGGCCTGACTAGCTATGGAGGTACTTATCTTCTCCTTGTATTTGGAATCTGTACTTACAGGACTGCTCGCAGGGAATGGTGGTTTCTTCCTGGAGATCTAGTAGTTCTGAAGATGGCTGCTTTCTTTGTCATCCAGCTGAGGTAAGGAACTCAGGCTGGGATGGTTGCTTTAGGCCTCAGGTTAGGCCTGAATCCTTAGTTGGTTTCCCTGTTTCTGGGAGCTCCTATTCACACAGCCTACCCCAACAGGGGGTGGCTGGTACACACTCCCTAGAACTTTCTGTCCTCCCTCTGAAGTAAGAGTGGGAACATTCCACTCCTCCTCAGAAGGGGGAAGCTAGCCTGGAATGGTATATTCCAGTCTAGGTATACTAACTGGCTTTGTTCTGACTACATATTGCTGCCACCTGCTGGTGTACATTTGGAATTACAGCATATACATATTAAACACAAATGCAATGTCAGATTACATAGGATATTAACACATTCACATCTTAACATCATGAAGCTGGGTGAAGAGAGTTTCGTGACATACTCTGGGATGTTACATATGCCTTTTTGATCGCTTGGTGTTGTACTTTTTGTGATGTAAGGTTACAAAAATGGCTTTTTTTGACATGGCATTTTTTTTTTACGGTGTTTATCGGACGGGGTGGATCATGTGATATATTTATAGAGCCGGTCGTTATGGACGCAGTGATACCTAATATGTGTGTTTTTTTACTTTTATTTCAATTTTTTATTATAATATCAGGGGAAAAGGGCGTTATTTTTCTTTTTTTAATTGAAACTTTAATAACACTTTTTTTGCTTTTTTTTTTTTTTACTTTATTTCTGTCCCACTCTGGGACTTCAACTTTTGAGGGTCTGATCCCCTCTGCAATGCATTACAATACATCTATAATGAGTAATACACTAACAGGTTGCCTAGGAGACCCAGCCTGGGGTAGGATCTCCTCGGCCCCCGTAGATGGCAGGTCCCTATGCCATGCGATTCATTGGGCAGCTTGTGCATGGCATCGCGCTGCCTTGTCACCCATTGGGTCCTTGCCACAGCAGCTCAGGGATCCGATGGGCTCCCTCACCCGCCGCATGCACCTTCTATGCGATGGTCAGCGCTGACCGCGGCATAAAAGGGGTTAATCCGCCAGCATCGTCTTTTATAGCGATGCCGGCGGATACAGCAGGAGCCCGGCTATCAGGGACTCCCGGGCCACTGCAGTGATCGGGCGAGCACCGCTCCGGTGCCCGCCCGACCACCATGACATAATTGTATATCAAAATGCAACATGTCACTTGCCGCCATGACGTATTATTACTTCATATGTCGGGAAGGGGTTAATTTGCAACCATGCCTGGAATAACTGTGGAAAAGTCCATGCTTACATCCTGCTGCTGTTTCAGCTCCCCGGCGCTCTTCTCTGGTCTTCTGGTCCCCGTCTGCATGGATTGGTTCATGTGCGCAGCTGCAGCCAATGACTGGCCTCAGTGTGACATTTTCCTCCACATTTTGCAGAAATTAATGCATAGCGGACTGTGCAAACTGAAAGTAGCAATTTTTCCAAACATACGGCATTTCAACTTGTGGCATCATAAGCCATCATACCCCTTAGGTGGGTTCTACTGGTTCAGAAAGGAAAGACCACCAAACTGCCGTTGGGCTTTTGAAGCATGGATTTTGATGGATTGGGTTATCGGTACCATGTTGCTTTTGAAGCACCTTCAAGGTACCAGTACAGTGGAAACCCCTAAGAAGTGACCGCTTTATGTAACTACATCCCTTGGGTTTCTCATCTAGGGATGTAATGAAAAGTAGTAATCCTGTTTGGGGCTTTACTGGAATTCCAGTTGAATCATTTAGGGGCATACATAAACTGCAGAGTATATTATGGAATAATATTTTGTGTGGAGAATACATATTCCGTCACTGGTGATCAGGGTATTTTTTACAGCGTACACCATGTGATATAAATGACATGTTATCTTTATACTGTGTGTTGGTATGATTACGGTGATACCAAACATATTTTCATGGCCTACTACAAATAGACAATAAAATAAATATTTTTTTTAAATAATGGTATTCGTCACCATTTTTAAAGAAATATACATTTTTTATTTCTCTTTCAGCTGAGCTACATGAGGGCTTATTTTTTGCGGGCTGAGTTGCCATGTTCATTGGAACTACTATGGGGTAAATACAACCCCCACCTTGAGGAAATTCTACAGAAAGCAGTGAGTAGTAGTGAGTAGAGTAAGCTGAGGTGTGGGGAAGCACTGCTTCAGGGCGAAGTCATGTGCAGGCTCCAAATGGAGCAGCAGGCAGGGCCTGTCCTTCCTGCTCCAATCTCCTTGTAGTGCAGGTCTGGATTTCTTGAGGTGGCGGGAAGCACTTCCATACTGCTGGTTTGGTGTTCAGCCTCTGATTGTAACAGCCGACTGAACCCTGCTGCTGTGCCACCAATCTCTTTGTTCTACAGAGGAGAGGAAGGAGAATTGCTAGACTCCCTCTGTCTCTGCTATGCGGCTGGTGAACTGTGCCCCACTCCTCCCCTGGAAAGATGCTGATTTCCGAGCAAGTCAGATGTGGGGCAGGGAATGAATGGATTGAAAAAATATATTTTTTCCCTGTCTGCTGATGCCACCCCCGGCTAGGTGCCAACCTAGGTACTGGACCTCTAGTGCCTAGTGGCAAATATGGATCTCTACAGACAGGTTTGCTGACCGAGGCCACAGCTCTTTGTTCAACATACTTTGTACTGTGAATGCCACATGAACTCAGCACAAGGATATGTGCCACGTATGGAAAGTCATCCCTTTTCTGCTGAAAGAAACAATACTCATGCTCAGCTGAGCAGACCATGGTACTGCTATGGAGCATGAGAGAAGGGAGTGGAGCTAACCACCTTCTTTTGTTCCTGACATGAAAACCCTGCATTTCCATGCAGCCACCACTATGGGAAGCAAAATGCAAAAAAAGATTTAGCAAATTCCATTGAGGAAAAGAGTGATTTAAAAATCGCTATGCATTGAACTCTCCGTAGTGGTGGCTTTTGCCAGATAATTGTACAATATGCTGTATGGGGAGATTCATCAGGATATTTATGTCATTTATCCAGCGTAAATGCATTGAGAAATATTGTGCCCTATTTATGAGTGTTTATTCCACTAGCATAGGAAACCCAAAGCCATCTTATTTCTAGTCTGTAAAGAGTGGACGCTGGCAGCCACTGTGCGCAATCCACATTCACGTGGTTTATCAACGTGAACACTACCTTGGATGCATCCTCTTAAGATAGGGCCAGGGACTATTAATAGGATTCAGATATATTGGGCAGACTAGATGGGCCAAATGGTTCTTATCTGCCGACACATTCTATGTTTCTATGTTTCTCTTCTGCTAAACACCGATTTCTTTTATTTGTCATAGTGGCCGTTTTGGCAGCTTGTGTATATTGTCCACGTGGCAGTAAATATTGTTCTGTAGATTAACACACTCAATTAGATGGAACCATGCTTGATAGGACAAGGTGTAACAGGTCCAAATGGCCATCTACGATCATATCCATATTGCAGTATGTCACATGCTTCAGTTTATCCCTCACCTTTAGGCTACGTCTACACGACGACATTTGTCGTGCGACAGATAGGGCACAACTACACTGCAACATTTGTAGCGCAACATTTTGTTGCACCAATGTCGCGTGACAATTTTTATAATGGCAGTCTATGGTGTCGCACTGCAACATGCAACATGCTGCGACTGCGACGCAACAGTCACAGAAAAATCCATCTCGAATGGATTTTCTGTGACTGTTGCGTTGCAGTCGCATCATGTTGCATGTTGCAGTGCGACACCATAGACTGACATTATAAAAATTGTCGCGCGACATTAGTGCAACAAATGTCGTCGTGTAGACGTAGCCGGGGTTGTCGCATGAAAAATATTCAATATTTCTCAAACCAGCACCTGGAGATGAATACTTTTGTAATTGAATGTAATTAAAAATTTTGTATAGCCACTGAGTTATTAAATAAAATGTATCTGTATAGCGCCACCTGCTGTTTGTTCTTTTTCTAATTTCTTTGTCCAGCTCAATGAGGTTGGAATACATGCTCAGCCACCAGCTGCAGCAGAAAGGACATGTCCCTATGCTAACAGCTTGAAATAAATCTAGCGGAACAATTGGAGCAGTGAATGGAGAGATCTCTGGATCCATGTGAGGTACAGGGCTGGTTCTAACTTGTGGGAATGAGACTGCCCTGTGCTATATGATGTCTGACATTACTCAAGGAAAACTCCTTCATCTCTTCAGTATGGCTTCAGGTGAAGTGATTTCAGTACACCTCCCCTGCAGGGGTAATTTTCACATCGATTTCCTTTGGGTACGACCACATGGCGCTCTGTATAAAAGGTCACGCCATTTTTTGGCTTGGAACATCCCAAATTTGCCAGGACTCTCTGAAAATTCAGGACTGTTGCCAGCTATGCAGGGTCATTCAGTATTTCAGGCCAGTGTATGACCTTTTTGGTAATGTATGTACTATTTACCGGTGTCCTCTATATTCATCTGCATATTCTACATGTCATACACTTAATATTAGTGAAAGCTCATTATACACTGCTGTCCATCTTCCCTATTCCTGAAAAAAGAGGGTATGATGTGGACTCATTATTCTGATAAAACACGGTACACAGCAGCTTGGAATACAAAGTGATGGCTTCCATGCCATTTGTCCTCGCATCACTCTGTAGCCTTTCTGCTTTGCTTTCGCAGTTGCAGCGTCCTCGCCGGCCTCCGTAGTTCTACGTAACAGGAAGTAGGTGCAGGGAATGTGACTTGCGCAGACGAGGGCCTGTCATAGAGTGCGGGTTATATGTCTTACGTTCGCTGTGAATTGCTGGCAAGTCAGTAGAGGTTGCAGACTATGGCGCTGGTCTATGAGCACTTGAAGCTGTGAGTAGAAGCCTTTTGTTCGGTGTGGTGGGTTAGCTGCTCTCACTGTAGGAATTCTTTCCATTATTGTGCGGTTGCCCTCCTCTCAGCCTGGGTCCTTCATGAGCCTTCTTCACATGTCATGTCTTCTGATGTGGTGGCTGGTGCAGCTGGCACATCTGATCCTAGGCTCCTGCCCAGAGACAAGCAGCTATTAGAATAATACTAATACAAATGTGTGTATACTGCATGTGGCTGCAGTAACCAATCACTGGCCTCAGTGGTCTTGTGTTGTGTACCGCTGAGACCGGTGATTGTCTGCATCGGTCATGCACTGGCATGTCATCACTTCAGCCAAAACATTACATCATGTTCACAGTGGCAGGGAGGACATTTTGGAACAGTCCGTAAAATTAGGTGACTTTTTTTCCTGTGTCCGTGAAAAGAAATAGACGTGTTCGTGATTTGTATGAGGCTGGTGATACTTGACTAGATTATTTTGGCGGTAATTATCATTATTTTACAGTTCACAGGAAATGCTGGTGATGAGTTGTTGTCAGTATCATGAGCTATGGACATCATTCTCTATCAATCATTATGGTTTTCCAATTTGTCCATAAAAAATTCTGTCTGTGATTTTGGGATAAGTTGTCCAGAAAAAAGTAAAATTCTGGTTGGCAACCCTGAGGGAGGACAGGTGCGGTGACACTGGAACAAAGGGGGGTCCTGGAGAGTGAGTAATATAAAAAATAAATAAATATGAACTTGGGCAACCCATTTAACCTATTAGTCACCACCCTATTTTGACCCTTAGTGACCAAGCAATTATTATTTTTTTTGGCGGGACAAGTATTTTTAATGGTGCCATTTTGGGTTGCACATAACTTACTGAGTAAGGCCGAGTTCACATCAGCGTTCAGCCTTTCCGTTCTCCTGCTCCGTTATAGGAGCAGGAGAACGGAAAGGACAGATTCGGCACATAACTGAGCCTACGGACCCCATAGACTATAATGGGGTCCGTTAGGTTTCCGCTCAGAAGATGATTTTGGAGCGGAGACAAAAGTCCTGCATGAACAACTTTTGTCTCCGCTCCAAAATCATCTTCTGAGCGGAAACCTAACGGACCCCATTATAGTCTATGGGGTTCGTAGGCTCCGTTCGGCTTAGTTATGTGCCGAATCTGTCCTTTCCGTTCTCCTGCTCCTATAACGGAGCAGGAGAATGGAAAGGCTGAACGCTGATGTGAACTAAGGCTACTTTCACACTTGCGTTCAGAGCGGATCCGTCTGGTGTTTGCACAGACGGATCCGCTCCTATAAGGCCTCCTGCACACGACCGTTGTGTGCACCCGTGGCCGTTGTGCCGTTTTCCGCTTTTTTTCGCGGACCCATTGACTTTCAATGGGTCCGTGGAAAAATCTGAAAATGCACCGTTTTGCAGCCGCATCTGTGATCCGTGTTTCCTGGCCGTGAAAAAAAATATGACCTGTCCTATTTTTTTCACGGCCAACGGTTCACGGACCCATTCAAGTCAATGGGTCCGTGAAAGAACACGGATGCACACAAGATTGGCATCCGTGTACGTGATCCGTGGCCGTAGGTTAGTTTTTATACAGACGGATCCGAAGATCCGTCTGTATAAAAGCTTTTTCAAAGCTGAGTTTTCACTTCGTGAAAACTCAGAACCGACAGTATATTCTAACACAGAAGCGTTCCCATGGTGATGGGGACGCTTCTAGTTAGAATACACTACAAACTTTGTACAAGACTGCCCCCTGCTGCCTGGCAGCACCCGATCTCTTACAGGGGGCCGTGATCAGCACAATTAACCCCTTCAGGTGCGGCACCTGAAGGGGTTAATTGTGCTGATCACGGCCCCCTGTAAGAGATCAGGGCTGCCAGGCAGCAGGGGGCAGACCCTCCCCCCCCTCCCCAGTGTAAATCTCATTGGTGGCCAGTGCGACCCCCCCCCCCTCCCTCTATTGTAATTATTCGTTGGTGGCACAGTGTGCGCCCCTCCCCCCTTCCTCCCTCTATTGTAATTATTCGTTGGTGGCACAGTGTGCGCCCCCCATCGGCCCCCCCTCCCTCTATAGCATTAACAACATTGGTGGCCAGTGTGCGGCCTCCCATCTCCCCCCCCCCCCATCATTGGTGGCAGCGGAGTTCCGATCGGAGTCCCAGTTTAATCGCTGGGGCTCCGATCGGTAACCATGGCAACCAGGACGCTGGTTGCCATGGTTACTTAGCAATAGTACAATAGTAGAAGATTCATACTTACCGGCTGCTGCGATGTTCGTGTCCGGCCGGGAGCTCCACCTACTGGTAAGTGTCATTGCTAAATGAACTGTCACTTACCAGTAGGAGGAGCTCCCGGCCGGAAGCAGACATCGCAGCTCCCAGGTAAGTATGAATCTTTTACTATTGTACTATTGCTAGTAACCCGCTGCCACCAATGATCGTGGGGGGAGGGGGGGTAGATGGGAGGCCGCACACTGGCCACCAATGTTGTTAATGCTATAGAGGGAGGGGGGCCAATGGGGGGCGCACACTGTGCCACCAACGATTACAATAGAGGGAGGAAGGGGGGGGGGGGCGCACACTGTGCCACCAACGATTTATTACAATAGAGGGAGGAAGGGGGGGGGCGCACACTGTGCCACCAACGATTTATTACAATAGAGGGGGGCGGGGGGGGCGCACACTGTGCCACCAACGAATTATTACAATAGAGGGAGGAAGGGGGGGGGCCGCACTGGCCACCAATGATATTCAAACTGGGGAGGGGGGAGGGGGGGTCTGCCCCCTGCTGCCTGGCAGCCCTGATCTCTTACAGGGGGGATATGATAGCACAATTAACCCCTTCAGGTGCGGCACCTGAAGGGTTAATTGTGCTGATCACAGCCCCCTGTAAGAGATCGGATGCTGCTAGGCAGCAGGGGGCAGTCATGTACACAGTTTGTAGTATATTCTAACTAGAAGCGTCCCCATCACCATGGGAACGCCTCTGTGTTAGAATATACTGTCGGAAATGAGGTTTCACGATCTAACTCATATCCGACAGTATATTCTAACATAGAGGCGTTCCCATGGTGATGGGGACGCTTCAAGTTAAAATATACTATCGGATTGGAGAAAACTCTGATTCGATGGTATAAAAGGGACTCCAGACTTTACATTGAAAGTCAATGGGGACGGATCCGTTTGAAATGGCACCATATTGTGTCAACGTCAAACGGATCCGTCCCCATTGACTTGCATTGTAATTCAGGACGGATCCGTTTGGCTCCGCACGGCCAGGCGGACACCAAAACGACTTTTTTTTCATGTCCGTGGATCCTCCAAAAATCAAGGAAGACCCACGGATGAAAAAACGGTCACGGATCACGGAAAAACGGGACCCGTTTTTGCGGACCGCAAAAAAATACGTTCGTTTGCAGGAGGCCTAATGCAGACGTTTGGATCCGTTCAGAACGGATCCGTCTGCATTATAGTTCAGAAAAAATTCTAAGTGTGAAAGTAGTTCAGACGGATCCGTCCAGACTTTACATTGAAAGTCAATGGGGGACGGATCCGTTTGAAATTGCACCATATTGTGTCAACTTCAAACGGATCCGTCCCCATTGACTTACATTGTACGTCTGGACGGATCCATTTGGCTCCGCACGGCCAGGCGGACGACCAAACGCTGCAAGCTGCGTTCGGGTGTCCGCCTGCTGAGCGGAGGCTGAACGCTGCCAGACTGATGCATTCTGAGCGGATCCGCGTCCACTCAGAATGCATTGGGGCAGTACGGATCCGTTCGAGGCCGCTTGTGAGAGCCTTCAAACGGAACTCGCAAGCGGAACCCCGAACGCTAGTGTGAAAGTAGCCTAACTTTTATAAAAAAAAATTTGGGGGGAGGGGGATGGGGAAAAAAACCCAGCAATACTACTTTTACTACTTTTGCTCAGTAAAAAAAACATTTAGAAAGAAAAGAGAAATGTTTTTGCGTCACCACATACTTATACTTATTTTTTATTTTCGGTCTACAGAGCTGTGTGAAGGTTAATTTTTTGCGGGTCGACTACTAGTTATTGGTATCATTTTGAAGTACATAACACTTGCTGCTTCTCTGGGCCATGAAAGAACATCTCCACACCTGTGATCTTATTAGCGGGTGATGCTAGGGAGGCTTGTCCTCATGGCGGCCTGCTATTGGCTGACACCCCCCCCCCCCCTATAATGCTTGGTTGCAGTAGAAATAATAATAAAAAAAATTGTTCCAAGATTTGCTTGCATTAGTTTTACAGCAGGATCCAGTGCACTAGTAAAGATATAGCGCATTTCTATGTTGCAGGTAGCCATTATGGGATTATGGACATAAACCAGCAAAGGATGAAAGAAGGGGCACATTAGTGCTTTCTGTGTGTGGCTCGGCAGCTGTCACATTATATCTGCTCGGTCAATAGGTTTTATCTCTTTATTCAGTGCTTTTTAATGGGTTTGTGGCTTTATACTAGTTTTCCACAGTGTTTATTTCTTTTCATATTGGGAATCATAATGAAAGTGGTCTGGTAGAATTTTCTATGGCCACCAGGTGGCGCATGTGCGTGTAGTTCTCGTGTATAAGCAGTCTTTCCACATTCACCCTCCTTTGATGCAGCCAGGAACGGATCATAAAGAACAGACTCGTATAATGGGTCGGCTGAGGCTCAGTTTACATCTGCAGCCGAGGTTCTGTTTGAATCCTCAGCTGTAGTTTGTGGCAAAAATGCAGCAAAATGACCAATGCATGCAGCTGCATTTTATGTTCAGCACTAGGGATGAGCGAAGCGAGCTTCAGATCCTAGATCCAAAGTTGCTTCGCTTAAAACTTTGTTTTAATGCTGTGCAGAGATCCTCCGCCGTACCGCAATGGTTTTTAAGTTGAAAAATCAAATCTCAAGTCCTTCAGTGATAGCAAATTTGCCTTGCTGCAGCCCATACATTTTAATGCTGTATGGAGACGAATCTCCGTACAGCATTAAAACAAAGCTTTGAGTGAAGCAACTTCAGATTTAGGATCCAAAGCTTTCTTCACTCATCCCTATTCAGCAGCATGAGAGAAAACATAAAGGTAACCTGACAGAACCCACTATAGTCAGTAGGGTCCATTTAGCGCTGTTGGTCTCCATCCTAAGCCACTGTTTTTTGTTTTTAATTTTTCTCATCCTACACCAGAAAAAATGCCTCAAGGGTGTGAACCTAACCGTAGTCTTCTTTTTTATATATCCACGCTCCTGACTTTGACATCAATGAACTGTAAAAAAAAACAAAAAAAAAACTTGAACCTGGAAACCCAGCCTAAAGCTTCTTTGTTTATTTTTTTTAAAAAAAGGACTTATACGTATGTGGATTTTTATATACGGAAACAAGATGTTAAGTGCAGACCTTTTGTGCTGCTGATTTTTTTATATATATATTTTTTTTCCATGTTCCTCTGGCAAGTTGAATAAGAAAGATTTATCTCGGAGTACAATGGAGGCAAAGCTATTTTCTATCTTGGATTGTTTTCCCTCCGTTTAAGTTTAAACAGGTTGTCCGGGGTTTTGATATTAATGGCCTATTCTCCGGATAGGTCATTAATATTATTATTATTATTTTTTTAAATCTTTTTATTAAAAATAAAGTAAGTTTGTACATCAACATCATAACGTGCACAAGTAATATTGCAACACAAAAAGGTAGTGTTCAGGAGTCCATTACATTTGGTCTGAAGACCGGCAATTCTGTAAGATCCAAAACATGTTGTAGAGACAAAACACAAAACTTGCTCAAAAAAGGGAGACAACATGCCTCGAGGGAGAGGGTAGTCAGTAATGAGAAGCTTATAGCAAACGCAACTCAACCCTCCAGGCATGAGACATCATGGCCAATCCCACTCGATGCCCAACTTTTTAAATATATAAACGTACATTAGAAGCAAGGTCTCCTAAACAATTGAACACAGTCAAACACAAATCTCCATAAAGAGGGTAAGGCTACTTTCACACTTGCGTTCAGAGCGGGTCCGTCTGGTGTCTGCACAGACGGATCCGCTCCTATAATGCAAACACTTAGATCCGTTCAGAACGGATCCGTTTGCATTACCATGAACAAAAAAAAAAAAAAAAAAAATGATTTTTTTTTTTGTTCATGATAATGCAAACGGATCCGTTTTGACTTTACATTGAAAGTCAATGGGGGACGGATCCGTTTGAAAATTGAGCCATACTGTGTCAACTTCAAACGGATCTGTCCCCATTGACTTACATTGTAAGTCTGGACGGATCCGTTTGCCTCCGCACGGCCAGGCGGACACCCGAACGCTGCAAGCTGCGTTCAGGTATCCGCCTGCTGAGCGGAGCGGAGGACAAACGGAGCCAGACTGATGCATTCTGAGCGGATCCGCATCCATTCAGAATGCATTAGGGCTGGACGGATCCGTTTGCCTCCGCACGGCCAGGCGGACACCCGAACGCTGCAAGCAGCGTTCAGGTGTCCGTCTGCTGAGCGGAGGACAAACGCTGCCAGACTGATGCATTCTGAGCGGATCCGCCTCCATTTAGAATGCATTAGGACTGGACGGATCAGTTCGGGGCCGCTTGTGAGAGCCTTCAAACGGAGCTCACAAGCGGACACCTGAACGCTAGTGTGAAAGTAGCCTAAAGCGGGGAGTAGGGGGATTAAATGGAGTCTGTCACCTCCATATGGCCATATACAGTGCTTACATTGCCCTATAGCACACCTATACTTGAATGTTATGGTACCTTTTGTCTTTAGACTTGCAGAAGCTGGAAAAACGAACTTTAATTGATATGCAAATGAGCACTCGCAAGTGCCCAGGGGCGGCGTTCACTGTGTTGGTGCCCAGGCTGCCCTGCCTTTTTTTATTGTTTCCCCGCCACAGTCTCTGCATATGCCCGCCCTCCTATTCCCTTGCGTCATCCTAAGGTCTGGCCGAGATCCCGCGACTGTGCACTGCCTCGCCGGGCCGGAGCATGCACACTGCGATGCCCATTGTTGGCACGGCATCGATTTAACTACTGCGCATGCTCCGGTGAACGGCTGGTTTTGTGCTGTTCACCGGAGCATGCGCAGTAGTTAAAGCGATGCCGTGCCAACAATGGGCATCGCAGTGTGCATGCTCCGGCCCGGCGAGGCAGTGCACAGTCGCGGGATCTCGGCCGGACCTTAGGATGACGCAAGGGAATGGGAGGGCGGGCATATGCAGAGGCTGGGGCGGGGGAACAATGAAAAAAGGCAGGGCAGCCTGGGCACCAACACAGTGAACGCCGCCCCTGGGCACTTACGAGTGCTCATTTGCATATCAATCAAAGTTCGTTTTTCCAGCTTCTGCAAGTCTAAAGACACAGGTACCATAGCATTAATGTATAGGTGTGCTATAGGGCACTGTATATGGCCATATGGAGGTGACAGACTCCCTTTTAAAGAGAGTGATGTCTGATAATATTGTGTCACAAACAGTCACAGGTAACATTTTAGATCCTGATTTAGGGCTCTTTCACACTTGCGTTGTCCGGATCCGTCGTGTCCTCCATTTGCCGGAAGTACCCGCCGGATCCGTAACACCGCAAGTGAACTGAAAGCATTTGAAGACTGATCCGTCTTCAAAATGCGTTCAGTGTTACTATGGCAGCCAGGACGTTAATAAAGTCCTGGTTGCCATAGTAGTAGTGGGGAGCAGTATACTTACCGTCCGTGCGGCTCCCGGGGCGCTCCAGAATGACGTCAGAGCGCCCCATGCGCATGGATGACGTGATCCATGCGATCACGTCATCCATGCACGTGGGGCGCCCTGACGTCACTCTGAAGCGCCCCGGGAGCCGCACGGACGGTAAGTATACTGCTCCCCCGCTCCCCACTACACTTTACCATGGCAAACAGGACTTTAGCGTCCTGGCAGCCATGGTAACCATTCAGAAAAAGCTAAACGTCGGATCCGGTAATGCGCCGGAACGACGTTTAGCTTAAGGCCGGATCCGGATTAATGCCTTTCAATGGGCATTAATTCCGGATCCGGCCTTGCGGCAAGTGTTCAGGATTTTTGGCCGGAGCAAAAAGCACAGCATGCTGCGGTATTTTCTCCGGCCAAAAAACGTTCCGGTCCTGAACTGAAGACATCCTGATGCATCTTGAACGGATTTCTCTCTATTCAGAATGCATTGGGATAATCCTGATCAGGATTATTCCGGCATAGAGCCCCGACGACGGAACTCTATGCCGGAAAAGAACAACGCAAGTGTGAAAGAGCCCTTAGAAGGCTCAACAAAAATATGTTGTCAAATCTATCTAACTTATCTGGTAACAAACTATGCCCGTAATCTTTGTCTGGCATCTAACAGAGGTAATGAGTTAGGGGTTCGTGCATATTTGTTATGCTTCAGGGATAATATACTGCTCAAAAAAATAAAGGGAACACAAAAATAACACATCCTAGATATGAGTTAATTAAATATTCTTCTGAAATACTTTGTTCTTTACATAGTTGAATGTGCTGACAACAAAATCACACAAAAATTAAAAGATGGAAATCAAATTTTTCAACCCATGGAGTTCTGGATTTGGAGTGTCACTCAAAATTAAAGTGGAAAAAAACACTACAGGCTGATCCAACTTTGATGTAATGTCCTTAAAACAAGTCAAAATTAGGCTCAGTAGTGTGTGTGGCCTCCACGTGCCTGTATGACCTCCCTACAACGCCTATGCATGCTCCTGATGAGGTGGCGGACGGTGTCCTGAGGGATCTCCTCCCAGACCTTGACTAAAGCATCTGCCAACTCTTGGACAGTCTGTTGTGCAACGTGACGTTTGTGGATAGAGCGAGACATGATGTCCCAGATGTGCTCAATTGGATTCAGGTCTGGGGAACGGGCGGGCCAGTCCATAGAATCAATGCCTTCGTCTTGCAGGAACTGCTGACACACTCCAGCCACATGAGGTCTAGCATTGTCTTGCATTAGGAGGAACCCAGGGCCAACCGCACCAGCATATGGTCTCACAAGGGGTCTGAGGATCTCATCTCGGTACCTAATGGCAGTCAGGCTACCTCTGGCGAGCACATGGAGGGCTGTGCGGCCCTCCAAAGAAATGCCACCCCACACCATTACTGACCCAATGCCAAACCGGTCATGCTGGAGGATGTTGCAGGCAGCAGAACGTTCTCCACGGCGTCTCCAGACTCTGTCACATGTGCTCAGTGTGAACCTGCTTTCATCTGGGAAGAGCACAGGGCGCCAGTGGCGAATTTACCAATCTTGGTGTTCTCTGGCAAATGCCAAACGTCCTGCACGGTGTTGGGCTGTAAGCACAACCCCCACCTGTGGACGTCGGGCCCTCATGGAGTCTGTTTCTGACCGTTTGAGCAGACACATGCACATTTGTGGCCTGCTGGAGATCATTTTGCAGGGCTCTGGCAGTGCTCCTCCTGTTCCTCCTTGCACAAAGGCGGAGGTAGCGGACCTGCTGCTGGGTTGTTGCCCTCCCACGGTCTCCTGATGTACTGGCCTGTCTCCTGGTAGCGCCTCCTTGCTCTGGACACTACGCTGACAGACACAGCAAACCTTCTTGCCACAGCTCGCATTGATGTGCCATCCTGGATAAGCTGCACTACCTGAGCCACTTGTGTGGGTTGTAGACTCCGTCTCATGCTAATAAATAAAAGAATGTAGGCTCCAGCACTCACTTTTGTTGAAGTGTCTTTTTCTCCGTACTTTATTGGCAAATATTCACAGACATGTAGGACACAGTAACTCTCCGGTGTATTGGCTGTTGACGCGTTTCGAAAACTTCTTATTCGTAACAGTGGTGTGCGTATGATGTTCTCAGGTATAAATAGCCATATGAGTGTGTATAATTAGATGTAGGTTCACTCCCACTCCAAGGCATGGAAAAGGGGAGGAGAGGATGGAGGTGGATCATTTTAACCACTTCCCAAAACACTAATTGCTATTAGTCATCACCTGGAACATCAGACTCATTCCAACTCAAATCTGACATACAAAAGTTAACATTAAAAACATTATAGTAGGGTTGCATAGAAATAATTCTTTCGCCGCTTACCCATTGTTTCTCATATTGTTAGCATAAAAACTAGGGAACATACAGATAAAAGAAAGAGGAACTCTGCTATGTGCCTCCTGCGTTTTGTAGGTACCTATTCACATTGGGATTCCGGGAAAAACCACACCCCGCTTTTCTATGCTCTCCTAATAGAAATGCATGATTTCCCTTCTCATATTCAAACCTTTTGGATACCTTGTCTCCAATTTGAATATCCAGAAAGCCTCTCTGAGATTTACTAGGTGCCTGATATCTCCTCCTCTAATAGGGGTTTTAACATATTCTATCGCATATGCTTTGCACTGCGATTATGTTTGTCTATAAAATGTCTTGCGGCATTTGATATGTTGGTGTATGAGGGGTTGTCTACATAGTTTAAGTGTTCCAGAATTCTGTTTTTAAATTTTCTTATAGTACACCCTACATACATTTTATCGCATTGTTCACAGATGATCACATAAACTACAGCTTTTGTATTGCAGTTAACCGCCTCACGTCCGCCCATAGGATATAAACGTCCTATGGGTGGACGTCTATTTCTGACAGCACGTTTTAAAACGTCCTGTCAGAAATAGCAGCTGCACGCTAATCGTGCAGCTGCTGATCGGGTTGCCCGCTGTCAGTGACAGCAGGGCAACCCTAAGACAAGGCAGGGACAGTGCCCAGGTGTCCCTGCCTTCACGATCGCTGCAGACACAGCGCTCACCGAGCGCTGTGTCTGCAGAGCAGGAAGCGCTGTGCGCTTCCTGTTCCGGCCCGGCGGTCATGTGACCGCCGTGACCGGAGAGTGCAGGGGCTGTGTGAGGTCTCTCAGAGACCTCGATCAGCCCTGCTCTGAGGCTGTACAGCGCAGGATTGCTGCTGTACAGCCTCTATAGGGGTGCATTTGTCCTGTAACTGGGGCTACTATCTCAGCCCCAGTTACAGGAGAAATCAACTGTGAAAAAAAAAAGAAAAAGTGAAGTAAATGTCCCCCAGAGGTCTTGTATGACCTTATGGGGGACGAAAAGTGTAAAAAAAAATAAAAAAAATAAAGGGTTGAAAAAATAAAATAAAATAAAGTTTCACATGTAAAAAAAAAAAAAGTTCCCAAGTTAGGAATAAAAAAAAAAAAATTAAAATAGACATATTTAGTATTGCCGCGTCCGTAAAAACCAGCTCTATAAAAATATCACATGACCTAACCCCTCGGATGAACACCGTAAAAAATAAATAAAAAAAACTGTGTCAAAACAAGCAATTTTTGTCACCTTGCATCACAAAAGGTGCAACACCAAGTGATCAAAAACGCGTATGTCCCACAAAATGGTACCAATAAAACCGTCACCTCATCCCGCAAAAAATGAGCCCCTACATAAGAAAATCTCTCAAAAAATAAAAAAAACTATAGCTCTTAGAACATGGAGACACTAAAACATAATTTTTTTGGTTTCAAAAATGCTATTATTGTGTTAAAGTGAAACAAATAAAAAAAAGTATACATATTAGGTATTGCCGCGTCCGTAAAAACCAGCTCTATAAAAATATCACATGACCTAACCCCTCGGGTGAACACCGTAAAAAAAAAAAAAAAAAAAACTGTGTCAAAACAAGCAATTTTTGTCACCTTGCATCACAAAAGGTGCAACACCAAGTGATCAAAAACGCGTATGTCCCACAAAATGGTACCAATAAAACCGTCACCTCATCCCGCAAAAAATGAGCCCCTACATAAGAAAATCTCTCAAAAAATAAAAAAACTATAGCTCTCAGAACATGGACACATTAAAACATAATTTTTTGGTTTCAAAAATGCTATTATTGTGTAAAACTTTAATAAATGAGAAAAAGTATACATATTAGGTATCGCTACGTCCGTAACAATCTGCTCTATAAAAATGTCACTTGACTGAACCCCTAAGGTGAACGCTGTAAAAATAAATAAATAGAAACTGTGCTAAAACAACCAATTTTTTGGTCACCTTGCCCCATAAAGTGTTATATTGAATGATCAAAAAATCATATGTACCCAAAAATAGTACTAATAAAACTGGCACCTTATCCCCTAGTTTCCAAAATGGGGTCACTTCTTGGGAGTTTCTACTGTAAGGGTGCATCAGGGGGCTTCAAATGGGACATGGCATCTAAAAACCATGTGGAGTTCCTTTCCTTCTGCGCCCTGCCGTGTGCCCATACAGCAGTTTACGACCACATGTGGGGTGTTTCTGTAAACCGCAGAATCTGGGTAATAAATATTGAGTTTTGTTTGGCTGTTAACCATCGATGTGTTAGAGAAAAAAATTGATTAAAATGGAAAATCTGCCAAAAAAGTGAAATTTAAAAATTTGATCTCCATTTTCCTTTAATTCTTGTGGAACGCCTAAAGGGTTAACAAAGTTTGTAAAATCGGTTTTGAATACCTTGAGGGGTGTAGTTTCTACAATGGGGTCATTTATGGGGGTATCCACTATGTAGGCCCCACAAAGTGACTTCAGACCTGAACTGGTCCTTATAAAGTGGGTTTTGGCAATTTTCTTAAAAATTTGAAGAATTGCTTCTAAACTTCTAAGCCTTCTAACGTCCTAAAAAAATAAAATGACATTTCCAAAATGATGCCAACATAAAGTAGACATATGGGGAATGTTAAATAATAAATATTTTATGAGGTATCACTTTCTGTTTTAAAAGCAGAGAAATTGAAATTTAGAAAATTGCGATTTTTTTTTTAAAATTTTTGGGTAAATTTGGGATTTTTTCATAAATAAAGGTGAAATATTTTGACTCAAATTTATGACTATCATGAAGTACAATGTGTCACGAGAAAACAATCTCTGAATGACTTGGATAAATAAAGGCGTTCCAAAGTTATTACCACATAAAGTGAGATATGTCCGTTTTGCAAAATTTGGCCTGGTCAGGAAGGGGGCAAAGGGCCCAGATGGGAAGTGGTTAATATAAGACTTGATATTGTATATCTGTGTATGATCCGTGTTAGCGAAAGTTTTAGTATTTTGTACATAATTACAAGTGCGGCACCGCTGACTACCGCAGCGTGTGAATCCTTTGTATGTTAGCCATGTGTTTGTTTGTGGATGCGTTTCACGTACAAACATTGATGGAGACAAGGAGTTCCCTATTGTGGGAGGTCTTTTTGATACTATTTTGCAACCTTGTTTGAGTACCGTGTCCAGTATATTATCCTCATATAGTACAGGCAGATACTTTCTTATTACATTTTGAATTGTGTTGAATTGTCTGCTATATGTTAAAACCAGGGTAGGTTGTTTAACTTTAGCATGCTTGTGTTCTCGGTTTATATCCCCATTTGTACACCCATCTTTATTTTTATTTTTGTATATATTGGGTATATATTTTGCAGTACAAAAGCTGTAGTTTGTGATCATCTGTGAACAATGCGATAAAATGTATGTAGGGTGTATTATAAGAAAATTTAAAAACAGAATTCTGGAACACTTAAACTATATAGACAACCCCTCATACACCAACATATCAAATGCCGAACATCAGACGCACACCACTGTTACGAATAAGAAGTTTTCGAAATGCGTCAACAGCCAATACACCG
Organism: Bufo bufo; assembly: GCF_905171765.1. Lineage (NCBI taxonomy): Eukaryota > Metazoa > Chordata > Amphibia > Anura > Bufonidae > Bufo > Bufo bufo. The sequence continues at coordinate 259,801,543 of NC_053393.1, forward strand.
GAGAGTTACTGTGTCCTACATGTCCGTGAATATTTGCCAATAAAGTACGGAGAAAAAGACACTTCAACAAAAGTGAGTGCTGGAGCCTACATTCTTTTATTTATTTGCTGTACCCTTCAAAGGAGGTTGAAAAACCGGGCACCGTGCACGCGGGTTTATCCATTCTGCAGATTAGAGTGAGCTGGTATCTGCACTTTTCTCCGTCTCATGCTACCAATAGAGTGAAAGCACCGGCAGCATTCAAAAGTGACCAAAACATCAGCCAGGAAGCATAGGAACTGAGAAGTGGTCTGTGGTCACCACCTGCAGAACCACTCCTTTATTGGGGGTGTCTTGCTAATTGCTTATAATTTCCACCTGTTGTCTATCCCATTTGCACAACAGCATGTGAAATTGATTGTCACTCAGTGTTGCTTCCTAAGTGGACAGTTTGATTTCACAGAAGTGTGATTGACTTGGAGTTACATTGTGTTGTTCAAGTGTTCCCTTTATTTTTTTGAGCAGTGTATAATGGATGTGATCTCCATGATAGGGTTATCATGGAGACCACATCATCAGGGACCAATAGTAATAGTCCCTGATGGTTAATGTGCTGTTTAGGGGCCATATTGCCCCGATCGGGGTGTTGGGGACTCGATTGGGGCGTTCTTCTATACACTCTCTCTCCTTTTCTGAGGAGAGAGAACTATTCCGGGGGCGGCGTCCAGCATATAGTTTGCGCATGCGCCGCCGCCATCTTTGTTGAGGTACTGGGGGGTGGGGTGAGGATCAGGACCCAGCTTTCCCTTATGGGGCAGCTGGGGGACCCGATCCTTGCACCTGAGACTTTCTCCCTCCTCTCTTATATGAGAAGCTCTACTAACGGCATTTTCGTTTATCGCCAGTAGCTGCGGTCAGCGAGCTCCTGCACTTTTTTGTAGCGCCAGCTTGGGCTGAAGTGCCACCGTAAAAAGGCGGCGCTCTAGCCCAAGGCCCCTTAGTGACCGCCATAAGAACACGTATAGGTGGTCACTAAGGGGTTAGCTGCTCAGCTGAAGAAGTAAGCAGTCTCTTGTAAATATGCCTATTGTTTACTACCAGTGTCATGGTGATAAGAGTAAGGCCTCATGCACACGGCCGTTGTTTTTAGTCCGCATTCACTTTAATGGGGCCGCAAAAGATGCGGACAGCACTCCGTGTGTTGTCAGCATCCGTTGCTCCGTTCCGTGGTCTGCAAAAAAATATAACTTGTCCTATTGTCCGCGTTTTGCGGACAAGAATAGGCAGTTATATCAATGGCTGTCAGTGCCATCAGCACGCAGACGCAATTCCGCGATTTGCGGACCGCAAAACTTACAACGGTCATGTGCATGAGGCCTAAGAGGTGGACAACAGTGGATATTGGTGTCGTGAAGGGGTAGTTGAACAGTGCAGCCACTGTCCACTGTCACTACCTACTTGCATGATCCGTCTTAAAGGGGTTGTCCGGGTTCAGAGCTGAACCCGGACATACAGTCCTGATCAAAAGTTTAAGACCACTTGAAAAATGGCAAATCATATTTAGCATGGCTGGATCTTAACAAGGTTCCAAGTAGAGCTTCAACATGCAACAAGAAGAAATGGGAGTGAGACAAAACATTTTTTGAGCATTCAATTTAATGAAAACAACGAATAAACTGAAACAGGCTGTTTTTCAGCTGATCCAAATTTTAGGACCTTTTAAAAGGCCAAATCTGTGTAAAGATGTGGATTCATTGTCATTTTCTGTCAGGTAGTCACACGTTGTGATGGCAAAGGCAAAAAAACTTTGCCTTTTTGAACGTGGTCGGGTTCTTTTACTGCATAAGCAGGGTCTCTCACAGCGCGCCATCGCTGCCGAGGTTAAATGATCCTGAGGGTTATGGAACAAAAAAGTGGAGGACCCAAAAAAAATGTCATCAGCACTGAGCCGGAGGATCCAATTGGCTGTCCGTCAAGACACTGGACGATCCTTGACCCAAATTAAGGCCCTTACTGGTGCTGACTGCATCCCCATAACCATCAGACGGCATCTGAGACTGAAGGGCTTCAAAAACAAAAAACGTCTTCAAAGACCTCGTCTCCTTGAACGCCACAGAACTGCTCGTTTGGACTTTGCAAGAGAGCACCAAACATGGGACATTCAAAGGTGGAAGAAAGTTTTAGTCTCTGATGAGAAAAAATGTAACCTTGATGGTCCTGATGGTTTCCAAGGTTACTGGCATGACAAGCAGATCCCACCTGAGATGTTTTCTACGCGCCACAGTGGAGGGGGCACCATAAGGGTCTGGGGTTTAGTTTTTTTTTGGAGGTGTGGTCCTAAACTTTTGATCAGCTGAAAAACAGCCTGTTTCAGTTTATTCGTTGTTTTCATTAACCTCTTAAGGACATAGGGCGTACAGGTACGCCCTTGTGCCCTGGTACTTAAGGACACAGGGCGTACATGTACGCCCTGTGTATTTTCGATCACTGCCGTGCGGCCGGCAGTGATCGGAACCCGGTGCCTGCTCAAATCATTGAGCAGGCACCTAGGCTAAATGCGCGGGGGGGTCCCGTGACCCCCCCATGTCGGCGATCGCGGCAAACCGCAGGCCGTATCGAACGGCTCTATAAAAATATCACATGATCTAACCCCTCAGGTGACCACCGTAAAAAAATAAAATAAAAAATGGTGTAAAAAAAGCCATTTTTTGTCATCTTACGTCACAAAAAGTGTAATAGCAAGCAATCAAAAAGTCATATGCACCCCAAAATAGATGCCAATCAAACCGTCATCTCATCCCGCAGAAAATGAGACCCTACTTAAGATAATCGCCCAAAAACTGAAAAAACTATGGCTCTTAGACTATGGAGACACTAAAACATTATTTTTTTTTTTTTAAATGAAATCATTGTGTAAAAAATTACATAAATAAAAAAAATTGTATACATATTAGGTATCGCCGCGTCCATGACAACCTGCTCTATAAAAATATCACATGATCTAACCTGCCAGATGAATGTTGTAAATAACAAAAAAAAAACGGTGCCAAAAAAGCTATTTCTTGTTACCTTGCCACACAAAAAGTGTAATATAGAGCAACCAAAAATCATATGTACCCTAAACTAGTACCAACAAAACTGCCAACCTATCCCGTAGTTTCTAAAATGGGGTCACTTTTTTGGAGTTTCTACTCTAGGGGTGCATCAGGGGGGCTTCAAATGGGACATGGTGTCAAAAAAACTAGTCCAGCAAAATCTGCCTTCCAAAAACCGTATGGCATTCCTTTCCTTCTGCGCCCTGCCGTGTGCCCGTACAGCAGTTTACGACAACATATGGGGTGTTTCTGTAAACTACAGAATCAGGGCCATAAATAATTTGTTTTGTTTGGCTGTTAACCTTTGCTTTGTAACTGGAAAAAAAAATATTAAAATGGAAAATCTGCCAAAAAAGTGAAATTTTGAAATTGTATCTCTATTTTCCATTAAATCTTGTGGAACACCTAAAGGGTTAACAAAGTTTGTAAAATCAGTTTTGAATACCTTGAGGGGTGTAGTTTATTAGATGGGGTCACTTTTTTGGAGTTTCTACTCTAGGGGTGCATCAGGGGGGCTTCAAATGGGACATGGTGTAAATAAACCAGTCCATAAAAATCAGCCTTCCAAAAACCAAACGGCGCACCTTTCACTCTACGCCCCGCTGTGTGGCCGTACAGTAGTTTACGGCCACATATTGGGTGTTTCTGTAAACGGCAGAGTCAGGGCAATAAAGATACAGTCTTGTTTGGCTGTTAACCCTTGCTTTGTTAGTGGAAAAAATGGGTTAAAATGAAAAATTAGACAAAAAAATGAAATTCTCAAATTTCCTCCCCATTTGCCAATAACTCTTGTGCAACACCTAAAGGGTTAACAACGTATGCAAAATCAGTTTTGAATACCTTGAGGGGTGTAGTTTCTTAGATGGGGTCATTTTTGGGTGGTTTCTATTATGTAAGCCTCGCAAAGTGACTTGAGACCTGAACTGGTCCCTAAAAATTGAGTTTTTGTAAATTTCTGAAAAATTTCAAGATTTGCTTCTAAACTTCTAAGCCTTATAACATCCCCAAAAAATAAAATATCATTCCCAAAACAATTCAAACATGAAGTAGACATATGGGGAATGTAAAGTCATCACAATTCTTGGGGGCATTACTATGTATTACAGAAGTAGAGAAACTGAAACTTAGAAATTTGCCAAATTTTTCAAATTTTTGGTAAATTAGGTATTTTTTTTGTGCAAAAAAAAAAAAATTTTTTTGACTTCATTTTACCAGTGTCATGAAGTACAATATGTGACGAAAAAACAATCTCAGAATGGCCTGGATAAGTCAAAGCGTTTTAAAGTTATTAGCACTTAAAGTGACACTGGTCAGATTTGCAAAAAATGGCCTGGTCCTAAGGTGAAAAAAGGCTGTGTCCTTAACCTCCTCAGGACCGCCGTACGCAGGATTGCGTCTTTGCGGCGGCCCTGCTCTTCTGGGTGGACGCGCCGGCGCGTCCTCTCGCGAGACGCGAGATTTCCTGTGAACGCGCGCACACAGGCGCGTGCGTTTACAGGAACGGAAGGTAAGAGAGTGGATCTCCAGCCTGCCAGCGGCGATCGTTCGCTGGCAGGCTGGAGATGTGTTTTTTTTAACCCCTAACAGGTATATTAGACGCTGTTTTGATAACAGCGTCTAATATACCTGCTACCTGGTCCTCTGGTGGTCCCCTTTGTTTGGATCGACCACCAGAGGACACAGGTAGCTCAGTAAATATGTTGCACCAAGCACCACTACACTACACCCCCCCCCCTGTCACTTATTAACCCCTTATTCACCCTTGATCACCCCTGATCACCCCATATAGACTCCCTGATCACCCCCCTGTCATTGATTACCCCCCTGTCATTGATCAACCCCCTGTAAAGCTCCATTCAGATGTCCGCATGATTTTTACGGATCCACTGATAGATGGATCGGATCCGCAAAACACATACAGGCGTCTCCCTGGAGCTTCCAGGGGGGGTGATCACCCCATATAGACTCCCTGATCACCCCCCTGTCATTGATCACCCCCCCCCCCCCTGTCATGCTGCATTCAGATGTCCGTATGATTTTTACGGATCCACGGATACATGGATTGGATCCGCAAAACACATACGGACATCTAAATAGAGCCTTACAGGGGGGTGATCAATGACAGGGGGGTGATCAGGGAGTCTATATGGGGTGATCACCCCCCCTGGAAGGCTCCAGGGAGACGCCTGTATGTGTTTTGAGGATCCGATCCATCTATCAGTGGATCCGTAAAAATCCACTGATCACCCCCCCCTGTCATTGATCACCCCCCCCTGTCATTGATCACCCCCCCCTGTCATTGATCACCCCCCCCTGTCATTGATCACCCCCCCCCCGTCATTGATCACCCCCCCTGTCATTGATCACCCCCCCCTGTCATTTGATCACCCCCCCCCTGTCATTGATCACCCCCCCCTGTCATTGATCACCCCCCCCTGTCATTGATCACCCCCCCCCCTGTCATTGATCACCCCCCCCCTGTCATTGATCACCCCCCCCCTGTCATTGATCACCCCCCCCCTGTCATTGATCACCCCCCTGTCATTGATCACCCTCTGTAAGGCTCCATTCAGACATTTTTTTTGGCCCAAGTTAGCGGAATTATTATTATTTTTTTCTTACAAAGTCTCATATTCCACTAACTTGTGTCAAAAAATAAAATCTCACATGAACTCACCATAACCCTCACGGAATCCAAATGCGTAAAATTCTTTAGACATTTATATTCCAGACTTCTTCTCACGCTTTAGGGCCCCTAGAATGCCAGGGCAGTATAAATACCCCACATGTGACCCCATTTCGGAAAGAAGACACCCCCAGGTATTCCGTGAGGGGCATATTGAGTCCATGAAAGATTGAAATTTTTGTCCCAAGTTAGCGGAAAGGGAGACTTTGTGAGAAAAAAATAAAAAATATCAATTTCCGCTAACTTGTGCCAAAAAAAAAAAATTCTATGAACTCGCCATGCCCCTCATTGAATACCTTGGGGTGTCTTCTTTCCAAAATGGGGTCACATGTGGGGTATTTATACTGCCCTGGCATTCTAGGGGCCCCAAAGCGTGAGAAGAAGTCTGGTATCCAAATGTCTAAAAATACCCTCCTAAAAGGAATTTGGGCACCTTTGCGCATCTAGGCTGCAAAAAAGTGTCACACATCTGGTATCGCCGTACTCGGGAGAAGTTGGGGGAATGTGTTTTGGGGTGTCATTTTACATATACCCATGCTGGGTGAGATAAATATCTTGGTCAAATGCCAACTTTGTATAAAAAAATGGGAAAAGTTGTCTTTTGCCAAGATATTTCTCTCACCCAGCATGGGTATATGTAAACACCCCAAAACACATTCCCCAACGTCTCCTGAATACGGAGATACCAGATGTGTGACACTTTTTTGCAGCCTAGGTGGGCAAAGGGGCCCATATTCCAAAGAGCACCTTTCGGATTTCACAGGTCATTTACCTACTTACCACACATTAGGGCCCCTGGAAAATGCCAGGGCAGTATAACTACCCCACAAGTGACCCCATTTTGGAAAGAAGACACCCCAAGGTATTCCGTGAGGGGCATGGCGAGTTCCTAGAATTTTTTATTTTTTGTCACATATACCCATGCTGGGTGAGAGAAATATCTTGTCAAAAGACAACTTTTCCCATTTTTTTATACAAAGTTGGCATTTGACCAAGATATTTCTCTCACCCAGCATGGGTATATGTAAAAAGACACCCCAAAACACATTCCTCAACTTCTCCTGAATACAGAGATACCAGATGTGTGACACTTTTTTGCAGCCTAGGTGGGCGATTTCACTGGTCATTTTTTACAGAATTTGATTTCAAACTCCTTACCACACATTTGGGCCCCTAGAATGCCAGGGCAGTATAACTACCCCACAAGTGACCCCATTTTGGAAAGAAGAGACCCCAAGGTATTTCGTGATGGGCATAGTGAGTTCATAGAACTTTTTATTTTTTGTCACAAGTTAGTGGAATATGAGACTTTGTAAGAAAAAAGAAAGAAAAAAAAGAAAAAATCATCATTTTCCGCTAACTTGTGACAAAAAATAAAAAGTTCTATGAACTCACTATGCCCATCAGCGAATACCTTAGGGTGTCTACTTTCCGAAATGGGGTCATTTGTGGGGTGTTTGTACTGTCTGGCCATTGTAGAACCTCAGGAAACATGACAGGTGCTCAGAAAGTCAGAGCTGCTTCAAAAAGCGGAAATTCACATTTTTGTACCATAGTTTGTAAACGCTATAACTTTTACCCAAACCATTTTATTTTTACCCAAACATTTTTTTTTTATCAAAGACATGTAGAACAATAAATTTAGAGCAAAATTTATATATGGATGTCGTTTTTTTGCAAAATTTTACAACTGAAAGTGAAAAATGTCATTTTTTTGCAAAAAAATCGTTAAATTTCGATTAATAACAAAAAAAGTAAAAATGTCAGCAGCAATGAAATACCACCAAATGAAAGCTCTATTAGTGAGAAGAAAAGGAGGTAAAATTCATTTGGGTGGTAAGTTGCATGACCGAGCAATAAATGGTGAAAGTAGTGTAGGTCAGAAGTGTAAAAAGTGGCCTGGTCTTTCAGGGTGTTTAAGCACTTGGGGCTGAGGTGGTTAAAGGGGTTGTCCGGGATCAAGCTTATTTTTTTTTAAAACCTCTTACTCACCTTTAGTAGCCAAGTCTATGTTCCCAAGGTGGTTTGAGGTATCTTTTACACTGGAGCATGGCTCCTACAGCCCAGAACACATTGTTTACATATCTGTTTATCTGTTGCTTCACTTCCTGCCGCACTGCATTGTGGGTCCCAGTGCAGGGCGGCATCTGCTGATTTCTCCTGTCTAACATCATGTCCCTGCACCCGCCCCCCTCATACATATTCATGCATCCTGCACAGCCTCCACTCCTCCTTCGATCCGCCCCCTCATACATATTCATCCTCCTGGCTTATATTCCTCCCCCATATGTACGCCCATAAACTTCTCCTTGCTCTATCTCTGGCATCTATCATGTGCTCAGTGTTTGCAGAGCTTAGAGACAATCGGACACCATCACACTGTAAGGGGCACGCTTCCACATGCATCCATAAACATACCGGACACAGTCACACTGTAAGGGACACGCTTCCACATGCATCCATAAACATACCGGACACAGTCACACTGTAAGGAGCACGCTTCCAAATGCATCCATAAACATACCGGACACAGTCACACTGTAAAGGGGATGCTCCCACATGCATCCATAAACATACCGGACACAGTCACACTGTAAGGGGCACGCTCCCACATGCATCCATAAACATACCGGACACAGTCACACTGTAAGGGGCACGCTCCCACATGCATCCATAAACATACCGGACACAGTCACACTGTAAGGAGCACGCTTCCACATGCATCCATAAACATACCGGACACAGTCACACTGTAAGGGGCACGCTCCCACATGCATCCATAAACATACCGGACACAGTCACACTGTAAGGGGCACGCTCCCACATGCATCCATAAACATACCGGACACAGTCACACTGTAAGGAGCACGCTTCCACATGCATCCATAAACATACCGGACACAGTCACACTGTAAGGGACACGCTCCCACATGCATCCATAAACATACCGGACACAGTCACACTGTAAGGGGCACGCTCCCACATGCATCCATAAACATACCGGACACAGTCACACTGTAAGGGACACGCTCCCACATGCATCCATAAACATACCGGACACAGTCACACTGTAAGGGGCACGCTCCCACATGCATCCATAAACATACCGGACACAGTCACACTGTAAAGGGGATGCTCCCACATGCATCCATAAACATACCGGACACAGTCACACTGTAAGGAGCACGCTCTCACATGCATCCATAAACATACCGGACACAGTCACACTGTAAGGGGCACGCTCCCACATGCATCCATAAACATACCGGACACAGTCACACTGTAAGGGGCACGCTCCCACATGCATCCATAAACATACCGGACACAGTCACACTGTAAGGGGCACGCTCCCACATGCATCCATAAACATACCGGACACAGTCACACTGTAAAGGGGATGCTCCCACATGCATCCATAAACATACCGGACACAGTCACACTGTAAGGGGCACGCTCCCACATGCTTCCATAAACATACCGGACACAGTCACACTGTAAGGGGCACGCTCCCACATGCATCCATAAACATACCGAACACAGTCACACTGTAAGGGGCACGCTCATATATATATATATATATATATTTCAAGGTAAACCTTATATACTGACCTGGCAAACAGTTAAAACCGATGTATAAGGCTACTTTCACACTTGCGGCAGGACGGATCCGACAGGCTGTTCACCCTGTCGGATCCGTCCTTCCGCTATTTTGCCGTGCCGCCGCTCCTTCCCCATTGACTATAATTGGGACGGGGGCGGAGCTCTGGCGCAGTACGGCAGTTCGCGGTGAGAGGCCGCCAGACTAAAAAGTCGGACATGCAGGACTTTTAGTCCGGTGGCCTTTCGCCGTGCACTGCCGTGCTGCGCCGGAGCTCCGCCCCCGTCCCCATTATAGTCATTGGGGACGAAGCGGCGGCACGGCGAAATAGCGGAAGGACGGATCCGACATGGTGAACAGCCTGTCGGATCCGTCCTGCTGCAAATGTGAAAGTACCCTAACCACAGGAAAGTGAAATGCACACACTGCAACTCCAAAAGGAGAATGTGCTAAAAAAATTCATTCCAAAACACAAGTACAGGGCTAAAAAAATGATTTTAAACTAGACAAAAGCAGCCTCATTACATAAATAGGATTATCCGTTAATTTCAAATCAACAAAAAAAAAAGGAGACTGATTACACTATTATTACCTTTTCTTTCAACTGAGCCATTGTTTTATTATCTTATTTTTTTTTACACAATCAACATGCCATTGTCTAATTGCAATCTATGCAATTAGCATGGTCATGTCATCCTGTGGTGAAAGGAATTCCTCCTTTCTAAAGTCTTCTGCCCCATTAGCTAGTAATTCTGATGGGAGGAGTTTTCTATGCTAACAAGCATAGTAATCCTCCTCCATTCATTGTAATGCTGAAGGGCGGTGACGTTACCGACTGGGGGCGGGGCTTATCGCGATCCTGGCCGGACAAGTTACCGCCCCTCCAACCTCTCTGCATTATTATCTAGACTGCCAGTGACGTCACCGGGCTCCCTGGCAGAGGAAGAGGAAGCTATGCTCGCCTGCTAGGGACCCGGTACGTCACTGAAGATAAGAAAAGACTCACTTCCGGGCATGAATTGAAAGGAGGAAAACAGGGCTTCAGCAATATGTTCTAAAGGTACCACATGCATGTTTGTAATGTTTATGTTATTAGATTACTAATAGACAAATGTCCCCAATCCCAGACAACCCCTTTAAGGGGTTAAATTGAATGCTCAAAAATGTTTTGTCTCACTCCCATTTCTTCTTGTTGCATGTTGAAGCTCTACTTGGAACCTTGTTAAGATCCAGCCATGCTAAATATGATTTTTTGCCATTTTTCAAGTGGTCTTAAACTTTTGATCAGGACTGTACCTCCATTTTCACCCAGGCAGCCCCCCTGACTTAAACATCGGAGCAGCTCATGCTCCGATGCTCTCCTTTGCCCTGTGCTAAATCGCGCAGGGCAAAGGCATTTTCAGGAGTTCCAGTGACGAACCGGGCTCTCCGGAAGCCTGGTGACGTCACCGGCAGTGATGGGCAGGCTTTAGCACTGCCCTAGCCAGTAAAACGGCCAGTAAAAGCTTCCGCCCGGCAGTGTGTTATTTCAAACAAAAGAGCCCGTGCCCTGCGTGATCTAGCGCAGGGCAATGGAGTGCATCGAAGCATGAGATGCTCCGATGCTAACATCAGGGATGCTGCCTGGGTGAAAATCTGGTTATGTCTGGGTTCAGCTCTGAACCCGGACAACCCCTTCAAGTGACTGCCACAAGTGGACAACACTCCCTTCTTAGCTAATTTCAGGGACCTAAACCAAGAGAAAACCTCAGATACAAAGTCAACAGGCAAAGCAGAGGTCACAACAAGCAGAGTCAAATACCAGGAGGTCATGTCAAAGAAACAGGAAAAGGTTAGTGATCCAGAGTAGCAAACACGCCGCTAGCTACTGAGGTTTAGAAAACCAATCGCAGGAAACTGTGTCCAGCAGCTGCCTGTTTAAATGGCCTGCCTCAGAAAGTAGGCGACATTGGCACAGAACCTGATAAGTTGAGCTGCCCCACTTTCATAGGGGCTGGTTGCCATAGCAATAGAGCACCGCCATCATATTGCGGTTGAATTCTCTGTGGGAGAACAGACTAGTAGGTACGTGACAACTGGGTTGTGGGCTTGGGGTTAATAAGACCCAGGGTGGCTGAGTTGTATATTCAGTTCCATTCACTTCTTTGAGGCAGCAAAAAAAAGTAGACAGCACACAGATGTAGAGATGAGCGAAATTGTGTTTCAAGTTCAGAGTACAAGGTATCTAAGAATTCTGTTATGGATTCTGCTACCACGGAATTCTTAGATAACCCACCCACTTAGATAATGACACCAGTGGCGTGTAGTGCTAAATTATCATTATATATATATATATATATATATATATATATATATATATATATCTCTATCAATAAGCTTCACCTAACCCCTTTCTGCTGACCAAACAGTAAGAATGTCCTTTCAGTGCTCCATAACAGTAACAATGCCCCTTAGTGCCCCTCAGACAGTATATCCCTTTAGTGTCCCTACAGAGTACCCCTAAGAACCCCCTCACAGCGGGGTTATCTCTTGCTGTCCCCACACAATATGTTGCTCCTTTAGTTCCTTCCCACAGAGTGGTGCCCCCTCATATTAGGATGATTCCTTAGGTGCCCCTCACAAAATGAGGCCCTCTAAAAAGCCCCCAGAATAAAGTGATATTCTCTTTGTGCCAACCCCCCACAGCATGATGTACTCTTTAATGCTCCCCATTACAAAATTGGTGCCCCTTAAGTGGCTTCCACACAGTATGATGCTCAGTTAAGTGATCCTGACACAGTGCTGTCCCCTCGAGTTCCCCCCACACCTTATGATGCTCCCTTAAAGGGATTCTGTCATCAGATTTTACCCCTCTAACTTAAACATATGCTCATGTCCAGACTAATACGAAGAATCCTAAGCTGGCCTTATTAAACCTCACTGTGGCTCTATTTGCCCCAAAAAACTGGTTTTTATAACCTGTCAATCACTTACTTAAGGTGCCCAAGGGGAGGTCCGTTAATACAGGGTGCCCAGCTGCACCCCTCGCCTTCCGGTGACCAGCGCTGCCTTCCCTGTTTTCAGCGCCGCCTTCTACAGCTCAGCGCCGCCTCCGCAATCCTCCCCATCCCTCTGCCAGATCCCGCGCCTGCATACTAGGCTCGGCCAATCTGCAGGTCATATCAGGGTTGAGCGAAGTGCGCATCAGGCCGGCGCATGCGCACTTTGCTCAACGAAGCTGCTGCCAGGAGTCCGCATGGGCACATCAGGCTGAGCCTAGTGCACAGGCGCGGGATCTGGCAGAGGGACGGGGAGGATTGCGGAGGTGGTGCTGAAGACAGGAAAGGCGGCGCTGGGCACTGGACGGCGAGGGGTGAAGCCGGGCACCCTGTATTAATGGACCTCCCCTTGGGCACCTTAAGTAAGTGATTAACAAGTTATAAAAACCAGTTTTTTGGGCAAATAGAGTCACAGTGAGGTTTAATAAGGCCAGCTTAGGATTCTTTGTATTAGTCTGGACACAGGGTGGATAAAAATCTATGATTTTTTTGATTTTAATCGGATTTTTTTTATATAAAATGCTTTTTGAGGAAAATATATTACCATCCAAAGGTTATTCCATCATGAAATAAAGATTCGTTTTTTAATTATGTAGAATAAGGCTGTACGTAGACTCCCATATTGTTGAATGGATTAGGCAGTGGCTGAGGGACAGACAACAGAGGGTTGTAGTCAATGGAGTATATTCAGACCATGGTCTTGTTACCAGTGGGGTACCTCAGGGATCTGTTCTGGGACCCATATTGTTTAATACATATTGCAGAAGGCCTCAATGGTAAGGTGTGTCTTTTTTCTGATGACACAAAGATTTGTAACAGGGTTGATGTTCCTGGAGGGATACACCAAATGGAAAAGGATTTAGGAAAACTTGAGGAATGGTCAAAAATCTGGCAACTAAAATTTAATGTTGATAAGTACAAGATAATGCACCTGGGGCGTAAAAACCCAAGAGCAGAATATAAAATCAGTGATACAGTCCTAACCTCAGTATCTGAGGAAAGGGATTTAGGGGTCATTATTTCAGAAGACTTAAAGGTAGGCAGACAATGTCATAGAGCAGCAGGAAATGCTACCAGAATGCTTGGGTGTATAGGGAGAGGCATTACCAGTAGAAAGAGGGAGGTGCTCTTGCCGCTCTACAGAGCACTAGTGAGACCTCATTTGGAGTATTGCGCTCAGTACTTGTCACGAGGGTGTCGAGGACCACGCCTGACTCCGTTATACCCGGGGTCAGGAAGTCGCAGCGGTTGGCTGCACGCTCTATTTAAGATAGGGCTGTTTTCCTTATGGTAGCTTTCTGGGTTTGCTTAGCAAACCCTTTTGGCTCACTCAGGGATCCGTAGCTCATTCTCCTCAGCTGTTCCTTGTCCAGCACTCCCAGACCTCCTTATATTTCTCTCTCACACGTCTCTGGTTGCCAGAGATAGAGCTTCCTGCCTGGACATCTATTCTGACCTTCTGGAGCTGTGTTGCTGCGTTCGCTGGTAGTTGGTCCAGTACGCTACCCTCCAGATCCCTGTTGGACCTTTTTGGTTTATTGTGGTCGCCCACCTGGGTGTATGTGTTTGTATGTTTTGTCTGTCCTCTCCCTGGTGTTTCCCTCTTAGTGATAGTGGTGTGGACTAGCGATCCCACCGGCCTGTTCACTATCCAGGGCTCATATTAGGGAAAGCCAGGGTTTAGGCACGCGATCGCCGCACGGGTGAGGAACCCGTCTAGGGACGTCAGGGCAGTCAGGTGCCAGCCGCAAGGTGAGTTAGGGGTCACCACCTTTCCCTCTCCCTTGGGCAGGGCTTTCCCCGTTTTCCTCCCTGTGCGTGTCGTCGGTCATTACAGTACTGGAGACCATATCTCCAGAAGGATAGTGATACTTTGGAGAGAGTTCAGAGAAGAGCTACTAAACTAGCACATGGATTGCAGGATAAAACTTACCAGGAAAGATTAAAGGACCTTAACATGTATAGCTTGGAAGAAAGACAAGACAGAGGGGAGATGATAGAAACTGCTAAATACATAAAGGGAATCAACAAGGTAAAAGAGGAGAGAATATTTAAAAGAAGAAAAACTTCTACAAGAGGACATAGTTTTAAATTAGAGGGGCAAATGTTTAAAATTAATATCAGGAAGTATTACTTTACTGAGAGAGTAGTGGATGCATGGAGTAGCTTTCCTGCAGAAGTGGTAGCTGCAAATACAGTGAAGGAGTTTAAGCATGCATGGGATAGGCATAAGGCCATCCTTCATATAAGATAGGGCCATAGTATTCAGTATATTGGGCAGACTAGATGGGCCGAATGGTTCTTATCTGCCGACACATTCTATGTTTCTATATGTGTAATTTATTTGGTAAATAAATTCCATTAATCCATTCACAATGTCATGCTCTTCCAGGGGGTTTTGTAAGATTATTGGGCCGTTTCTCTGCCTACAAGATTTTATCACAGATGCTTGGTTTACTTTTGCAGTTCTCAAAACTGAATTTGACTCAGCAGAGATCACATGCCTCTTCTTCACAGCAAAAATGTTATAACATGAACAGAGTTGAGAAAAATACCTTAATCCTAACTTCTACAAACCTATGAATGCAGAATCAACCTAATCAAACTAATATGAAAAGTTTTTAAATCTTCATCTACTTGCATATTATAAGTTATACCAGCAAGAATTAGTCTTTATGTAGAAAACTATGATTTAAATCAAGCCTTACTGACTAGTGATTTAAATCGTGATTTAAATCGTGATTTAAATCATTTTGATTTAAATCAAATCCACCCTGTCTGGACATGAGCATATGTTTAGGTTAGAGGGGTAAAATTTGATGACAGAATCCCTTTAAGTAGCAGCTGTGTCTGCCTTGATTGACCCCTTAGTGCATGTGCCTGCCTAGATGATTGGCCCCCTAGCAACTGTGCGTGCCTGAATGATTGGCCCCGTTTGGCTGCCTGCTGTTGTTGTATTATAAAAAATAAGATTCTTGGAAATCATCTGTATGTCTCCTACTGATCTACTTTGGATTCCACTGAAGGAGTCGATCCCGCTATCTCTCTGGTGCTGTCATGGGTTCCGAAAAATCTAATTACTGATGAGTGTAATTATTTTTGCCAGATGGAGAGTAGAACACTTGGTTATATTACAACCTTCAAAGGGACATGAGGTGATTTGAACACTGTTTTACCGCCACAAGAACATACTAGACCCCATACTTTTGCCCCCCATTCCCAGGACAAAGTGTTACCACGGTTCACAGGGAGACTGGCACCTGGATGAGCAACAGTTCACTCACTTTCTCCATGCACAGAGCAGTTGGTCCAGCATCAATTATTTACTGGTACCAAGAGCCTTGTTCCATACAGTGGCTGACTTAGAAATTACTGATTCGTCAATCTCAAATCATGCCCCAGTGTCACGTTCACTAGAAATGCCTTCCACATCTGGCGATTCTCAGCTTTCCTGACTGGATATGATGCTCTTAAAGGGAACCTGTCACCAGGATTTTGGGTATAGAGCTGAGGACCTGGGTTGCTAGATGGCCACTAGCACATCCGCAATACCCAGTCCCCATAGCTCTGTGTGCTTTTATTGCGTAAAAAACCTGATTTTACACATATGTAAATTAACCTGAGATGAGTCAGAGCTTGAAAATATGACTCTTCTATGGTCACACAAGTAAGATATGACTCTTATGTTAATTTTCATAAAAGGCGGGAAGTACAAAAATGCGTAATACTTATTGAATTCGTCTGCAAATGAAATTAAAAGTGTAATTTATATGTTCAGGGTAACACAATGAACATTTAGAAACGCTCCGTGAGGGTAGCATAGTAGAGGTGACAGGTTCCCTTTAAGTAATGGCTAGAATATGAGCACTTCAATGAGGGACACACAGATGCTACAGCATTGCTCTGGGCAGCGGCCAAAGTGGTCTTACGAGGCAGAATTAGAGTTTACACCTTATTTTATAAAACGTTTTGGAGCAGTATGAATATGCAAGTGTCGAGTTGTCATTCATGTACTTACACACAGAAAAACAAGTCGAGATCTGCAGCACACACCTATGACCTGTGGTTGGAGATGAAGGAGGCTAGCCAAGGGGAGAGATTTGGGCCATTATGTACTAGGGCAGGTATGGGTAAACTGCGGCTCTCCAGCTGTTGTAAAACTACAACTCCCAGTCTGCCTACAGCAGGGCATGATGGGATTTGTAGTTTTACAACAGCTGGAGAGCTGCAGTTTGCCCATCCCAGGACTAGGGTTGGGATAATACAGGACTGAGGAGAAATTAATGCTTTCTTTTCCCCGGCACCTCCACAACAGCACTGACAGGAGGGTGTCCCCGCACCCAGGACAGGAAACCACGCAGGAGCACATGATTTAAAAGGCCTCCTCCCCCTTACCTATCCAGTCATTGTTTCCTGTCCTCAGGATACATAGGAGCTGCTCCTGCAGTGCCAGGAAGATTCTCATTTCGCCCATCCTGTTTTTAGTTCCCCACGCTGTGGGAGGGCTGGTGCAGGGGACGGGTTTCCCGGGGACGTGCGTGCCTCCCTTTCTTGTCCCTCGGAGAAAGACCAGGCTAACGATTTTTTTCCCATGAGAAGAGAGAAATTGCGTGGGATCTATGATGTCACCAGACGAGATTCTCCTCGGGCAAGTGAATCTCGCGAGATTTCGGCGTACTTCCGGGAATAAGAGCGGGGCTGAGATGCCGGCATTTGTGATGAAGCCAGCCATCCAGCTCATGCTCACCACTTGCTAGACTCAAGTATTCCAGTGTTGGAAAACATGTCTGCCATGCTCGCTCCAGTAGAGGATGCCGCTAGAAAGCCTGGTGATCCCGCTGCCTCTGCCCTCAGCCCGGTAAGCCTCCTCCCCTGGGGGATGATTATGCTAACCCTGAATCACTATTGGGGAAGTATTGTTATGGGAAAAAAAAATTCACTCTGGTGAGGTGGTGGCCCTAAGTGCAAGTTTTGGGTTCATGGTCCTACTGCCCTTTATTTTATCTTTTAGGGCACTGAGTCCATGACTCCCAAGCCAGCCAGTGGGGAAGCAGGACGCAGAAAATGCGCCATTTGCAAAAAGCTTCTAACCTTCTAGCAGACGCCTCTGCCGACTTAGTCAAACTTTCCGCTAGATCAGCTGCACTTTCAAACGCGGCCCGAAGAACAATTTGGCTTCGATCCTGGTCAGGGGACGCAGACTCAAAGTCGCCGGTGTTTCATCCCCTGTGAGGGGGACAGATTATTTGTTTCTGGGTTAGATGACATCCTTGAAAAGGGGTCTGATAAAAAGAAAGGATTCCCCCTGGAAAATAGGTACTTTCATCAGAGACGGTCCTTTCAGAACCAAAGAAAGCCCAGCGTGGACTCCAAAAAGAAAGAGGGCTCCAGAAAGTAGCAATCTTCCAAAGGCAAGGGTAGAGGGTTCTTACTTAACCCCGAAAGTTCTTCTCGCTCCACCCAATGACGCCAGAAGTCGGGTAGGAAGCAGGTTAACGGGCTTCATTCCTGCTTAGGAACAAATCCATGCCTCTCCGTGGGTAATAAACACTCTGAAGGAAGGATTAAAACTGGAGTTCTTATCCCCTCCGTTAAATCAGTTCACAATAAACAAAAAGCGGTCTCCTCTACAAAAACAACTTTGTCTAGAGTATTCCTTAATAGAAAAGAAGCTACTCCTTCCTGTCCCAAAAGATCAATACGGAAGGGGGTTCTATTCTCCAGTCTTTTTAGTACCAAAACCAAATGGGTCCTTTCGGTTGATAATAAATCTAAACAGGTCGATTTATATACAAGAAGTTCAAGATGGAAACCATAAAATCTACCGTAAATCTGCTCCCTCAAGATTGTTTCATAGCAACAATAGATTTACAGGATGCCTACTACCATGTTCCAATATATCCACCCCATCAAAAATATTTACGAATCGCTGTTTTCATGGGAGAAAATTTGTGCCACTTCCAATTCAGAGCCCTTCCGTTCGGTCTCTCTTCAGCCCCAAGAGTATTTTCCAAAATCATGTCCGACATCATAAAACATCTCCAAAAAATTCAAATAACATATCTGGACGACTTCTTAATAGCATCTCGCTCAGAAGAAAGATCTTCCTTGGGGTTCTATTGGACTCTCATCTACTAATGTCCTTTCTACCCACAGAAAATAGGACCAAGTTGTTACTGGAGATCTCCCGTTTCTGCAGTCTAAGAACTGTCTCTCTCAGGAACATTATGACAGTTCTGGGCCTTCTCACTTCCACAATCCCTTCAGTCAGATGGGTTCAGAGCCATACTCGAGTGCTTCAGTCCTTCCTTCTTTCCTCGTGGGACGGAACAATCTCTGCCCTAGAAAAGAACATTTGCATCCAAATTCTGTAAAAAAAAATAATAATCCCTCGTGGTGGAAAGTAGGGAAAAACCTAAACACAGGGGTTTATTGGAGACAAAAAGATCAAATGATAATCACCACAGATGGCAGCAGATAAGGATGGGGAGGCCATGCAAATGGGAAGATAGTACAGGGCAGATGGGGCCCGGATATGTTAAAAGCCTCTTCAAATCTAAAAGAGCTTGCGGCCATTTACAAAGTCATCACTTCTCTAAAAACGCCCTCATCCTCCAAACACGTAAAAGTGTTATCGGACAAAACCACAGCGGTCGCTTACCTCAACAGGCAGGGCAGAACAGAAGCCACTCCCTAGCAGCCGTAGCTCGCAACATATTTCTCTGGGCAGAGAGAAATCTTCTGTCCTTATCCGCAGCCCATGTCAAGGGAGAACAAAATTTTGTAGCCGATTTCCTCAGTCGAACAACCTTGAAGGAAGGGGAATAGTCTTTTAAATCCCCAGGTGTTCCGCAAGATCTGCGAAAAGTGGGGAAATCCGGACTTGGATCTGTTTGCCACAGGGGACAATAGGCAGACTGAAAAATGTTGCTCCCGGCAAGATCAGCCACTTTGGATAGATGCCCTATCCCACCCTTGGCCAAACACACTTCTGTATGCATTCCCTCCTTTCAGTCTAATAGCAAGAACGCTTATGAAAATAGAGGAGGAACAGTCTCAGGTGATCCTCATTACACTGTTTTGGCCAAGGAGGGCCTGGTTTCCCCTGCTCCTCAAACTGCGGGGGTGTTCTGGACCTTGCCACAAATCCCGGACCTTCTCCATCAGGGTCCGATTTATCATCCAGGACTAAAACAGCTCAACCTGACGGCCTGGAAGTTGAACGGTCAGCCTTAAAAAAGAAAGGATTGTCAGATGAGGTCATTTCCATTCTTATGCTGAGTCGTAAACCAATTGCCTCAAAAATGTATTTAAGAACCTGGAAAGCCTTCCTTCTCTAAAAATTCTCTTTTTCTCGAAATACCTCAAATACTTGAATTCTTACAATCTAGTTTGAACAAAGATCTTCAACCCACCACTCTAAAAGTAAAAAATATCTGCCCTCAGCGCCTTCTTAGATAAAAAATTAGTTGACTCACCCCTTAAGCGCTTCATTAAAGGGGCTACAAGAAAGTTACCAACTGTCTGTTCTGTAATTCCACCATGCGATCTAAACTTGGTCCTCTCAGTATTGATGGAGCATCTGTTTGAACCAGTGGACAAAATTTCCTTGAAGCTACTAACCTACAAAACTGTATTTTTAGTGGCAATAACCACCGCAAGAAAGATTGCGGAAATGCAAGCCTTTTCCTGTAGACCACCTTGCCTAACTATACTGGACGACTGTACAATCCTAATGCATTGCCCTTCGTTCCTTCCCAAAGTGGTCTCTAGATTTCACTGTGATCAGGAAGTCTCGTTACCTTCATTTTGTCTACACCCAACTACCAAAAAAGAGAAGAACTTCCACAACCTGGATGTTAGGAGGACTGTGGCTTACCTAAAAGCCACAGAGTCCTTCAGACTCTCAGATCAACTTTTCCTTCAATACCAAGGTGCCAACAAGGGAAACGGGGCCAGCAAGTTATCTATAGCAAGATGGATTAGAGATGTCATTGGAACAGCTTATATCAAAAAGGATCTCCTTCCTCCTACAGGAATAAGAGCTCACTCTACAAGGGCCGTGTCTGCCTCGGTCTCCTTAGACCAGATTTGCAAAGCGGGGGGGGGGGGGGGAGAAATTACTCTTACCGGTAATTGGTTTTTCCAATAACCTCCACAACGGCACAGAATTTTTTCCCCTCCCTTGTGGATTTATATTATGTGATGTTATGCTTATATTATGTTATTCTTTTGTCAAATGATGTAATTTGATATTTAATTAAAAAAAAAATATTTTTGCATCACTTCAGAGTACTCTCTTACTGACTGGATAGGTAAGGGGGAGGAGGCCTTTTAAATCATGTGCTCCTGCGTTGTTTCCTGTCCTGTCCTGCGTTGTTTCCTGTCCTGGGGGACACCCGTTATTGAGGTTATTAGAAAAACCAATTACCGGTAAGAGTAATTTCTACTTTCATACCGTAATTACTTTCAGGACGGGCAGACCTTTCCAGATACAGTGTCCTTACCAATTTTATCAGACTAACAAAGAGAACCATTGAGTGGGGATATTTCAGAGGGGAGACAAAAAATTTGATCTCAAGCCTTCTTATTGGGAAGACTCCATGACTGGATGGCTTCTCTTGGGAGTTTGACAAGGCAGCAGGGGATCAGAAAACTCCCTCACTGGTTTCCCTCTTGATGGGAGATATTCTGATGGCATCAAAAACTGTATACATTAAATTATTGCTAAAGCCAGGTAAAGATTTGCTGAATTCAAGTGGCTATAGACCAGTCTCACCGATTTGATGTAGACATGATGCTTTTTACAGAAATACTGGCGAATAAGTTGGGATCCCTTCTACCAGACCTGGTAGGTTCCTTGCAAGTTGTTTTTTTTAAAGCGGTTTTCTGAGATGTTAATACTGGTGACCTGAATAAGTCATCGGGCTCTGATAGGTGGGGGTCTAATTCCCGGGACCCCTGCCAATCAGCTGTTCAAGAAAGCAGCAGCACTCGCAGTAATGCCGCAGCCTTCTCTCAGCTTTTCCTAGGCCTAGTGACAACACGTTCATTGGTCACGTGGCCTAGGTGCAGCTTAGCCCCCATAGAAGTAAAAGGGGCTGAACTGCGATACAAGCACAGCTGCTGTACAATATACAGAGCTGTGCTTGGTGAGCAGGCAGAAGGACCGCTGTGCTCACAGGAGCGCCTTTTCAAACAGATGATTGACGGGGTTCTCGGGGTGTCGGCCTCCATGATCAGACACGAATGACCTGTCCAGAGGATAGGTTATCAGTATTTTAAAATTTCGGGGAAAAACCCCCTTTAAAAAAAGGGCAATGGTCAAAACTATGAAGAAAGCTTTAGATAGCATTCAGTTGTGCCCGAGATCAGATGACTAACCAATTCTCCTGGTGTTTAATGCAGAAAAAGCATTTGACATTAAATGGGTATGGCTGCGTATGGTATTAAAATTAGAATCGCAAGGAAATTTCGATTTTATTTTTAGGTATTTATCCCACAGTGTGAATATACCCGATGTTTCCCTTCCAGACCTTTTCAGTTAACTAAGGCTTCTTTCACACTAGCGCTAAAATCTTCCAGCAGGCTGTTCCAGTAGATGAACAGCCTGCCAGAGTTCATTGTATCCGGCATAGCTGGTTACTACCTTTTCCCCATCGAAGCCCCTTGGCTATAATGGGACCTGGTGGGGATCTGGCCTTTTTCTGGCATTAGTGCTAGGATTTGGCTGGACAAAAAACGGTGCTTGCCGGATACGATTAACTCTGGCAGACTGTTCCTCTGCCGGAACAGCCTGCTGAAAGTTGTTTTTTTTAGTTCTAGTGTGAAACTAGCAACACGGTGGCTCAGTGGTTAGCACTGGTGCATCTGCATGGATTTTTGTATGTTCTCCACGTGTTTGCATGGGTTTTCTCCTGGTACTCCGGTTTCCTCCCACACTCTAAGTTCACTATCAGTATGCCTTTAGATTGGGAGCCCCATTGGGGGCAGCAAATGACGATGGTGTCTGTAAAGCACCGCAGAATATAGTAGCGCTATATAACATATAAGGGCATAAAATAAAAAAACAGCCTAATGGCACATGACAGAGATGTCCACTGTCAGACTTTACTTTTTAATTTGGCAGTGGAGCTGCTGGCCAAGTATTTGGAAGATCTCCCTGTATATGAAGGGATTGGATAGGCGCAGATGAATTGCACGTAAGTTTCTTCGCAGATGACATGCTTTTATTTCGGAGCAAGGTTCATTTAGGCTACTTTCACACTAGCGTTCGGGCTCCGCTTGTGAGCTCCGTTTGAAGGCTCTCACAAGCGGCCCCGAACGGATCCGTCCAGTCCTAATGCATTCTGAGTGGAGGCGGATCCGCTCAGAATGCATCAGTCTGGAGCGTTTGTCCTCCGCTCAGCAGACGGACACCTGAACGCTGCTTGCAGCGTTCGGGTGTCCGCCTGGCCGTGCGGAGGCAAACGGATCCGTCCAGACTTACAATGTAAGTCAATGGGGACAGATCCGTTTGAAGTTGACACAGTATGGCTCAATTTTCAAACGGATCCGTCCCCCATTGACTTTCAATGTAAAGTCAAAACGGATCCGTTTGCATTATCATGAACAAAAAAAAAATCATTTTTTTTTTTTTTTTTTTTGTTCATGGTAATGCAAACGGATCCGTTCTGAACGGATCTAAGCCGTTTGCATTATAGGAGCGGATCCGTCTGTGCAG
This sequence comes from Bufo bufo, assembly GCF_905171765.1. NCBI lineage: Eukaryota > Metazoa > Chordata > Amphibia > Anura > Bufonidae > Bufo > Bufo bufo. Next base: position 259,824,662 of record NC_053393.1, read on the forward strand.
ATACCAGACGAACCCGCTCTGAACGCAAGTGTGAAAGTAGCCTTAGCTAAATTACTGAAGACTGTGGAACAGTTTGGTTGCTTCTTAGAATATATCAATATAGCCAAAAGGTAACATTTTGGGCACAGTGTGTGATCCCTTCATGCCCCTCCTCCCCCTCCTCCTCTCAAGTATTTAGGAATATACATAGGGAAACACCAGATAGTATATGCAAGCTAAACTATTCTCTTATCTTTGTGAAAATATACTAATTTATGCCAGTGGCAACACCTCCCCGGTCATTCCTTGGCCAGTGTAATTTGGTGAAGATTGCTTTTCTTAGACTTTTCCAGACAATTCCAATGTTGCTTGAACATAAAAATATTGAGCTGGGTGGTACTACAGAAGCCCATGTTGTGTAAACCTGAAGGGGGGCCTCAACATGCCCAACATTAGAGGCTATGAAGGATTTAAACAGCAGGAATCTGCTGACTAAGTGAAGGAGATAATCTGTAACCACTGGGAATTTTAGTTGTTGTTAATAGAAAAGTTTTAATAAATATCCTAAATAAAAGTTAAGTTTTAATTATACAGTTGTGTTCCAAATTATTCAACCCCCAATGCTGTAAAGGGTTTTAGGGAATTTAGTGTACATTTGTAATTGTGTTCAAAATTAAATCTTACAAGGACTTTTTAAAGAACCAAATGCAACTAAAATGACATCAATTGTTTTTGTAATACAGTATTAAATGTGTTTTTTTTTTTTTTTGTGATTTCTTCATTGACACAATTATTCAACCCCTTAAAGACTACCACTCTTAAGAACAGAGGTTCATTCAAGTATTTTCAATCAGGTATTGAAAACACCTGTGGATGTCAAGGAGCAGCAATCAAGCATAATAAGCACCAATTAGGCAGATTTAAAAGGACTGTGATACTCAGCTCCTTCTAGACATTTAGGCTGGGTTCAGACCTGAGCGTATTTTATATGCGCGTTTAAAGCGCGTTTTTGTTGCGCATTTTTATGCGCGTTTTTTGCAATAGTAAACGCGCGTTTGTGTGATTGACTGCAGTGTCCTATGGCCACAAACGCGCGTCAAAACGCCCCAAAGAAGCTCAAGAACTTGTTTGAGCGTAGAGCGTTTTTCAGCGCGTTCAAACGCGCTGTAAAACGCTCAAGTGAGAACCAGGGCCATAGGGAAGCATTGGTTTTCATGTGTTGAGCGTTTTACAGCGCGGAGCACTGGTGTGTTTACAAACATGGTGAAGTCAAGAGAATGGTCCAGGAAGACAAGAGAAGAGGTGATTTCTCTTCACAGGAAGGGCAATGGCTATAGGAAGATTGCAAAGATGTTAAACATACCAAGAGACACCATAGGAAGCATCATTCGCAAATTTAAGGCAAAGGGCACTGTTGAAACGCTACCTGGTCGTGGCAGAAAGAAGATGCTGACTTCGACTGCTGTGCGCTACCTGAAGCGCAAGTTGGAGAAAAGCCCCCGTGTGACTGCTGAGGAACTGAAAAAAGATTTGTCAGATGTGGGTACTGACATTTCAGCTCAGACAATAAGGCGCACACTGCGTAATGAAGGCCTCCATGCCAGAACTCCCAGGCGCACCCCCTTGCTGTCTCCAAAGAATAAGAAGAGTCGACTGCAGTATGCCAAAAGTCATGTGGACAAACCACAAAAGTTTTGGGATAGTGTTCTGTGGACTGATGAAACAAAATTAGAACTGTTTGGGCCCATGGATCAACGCTATGTTGGGAGGAGGAAGAACAAGGCCTATGAAGAAAAGAACACCTTGCCTACTGTGAAGCATGGCAGGGGGTCAATCATGCTTTGGGGCTGTTTTGCTTCTATAGGTACAGGGAAGCTTCAGCGTGTGCAAGGTACCATGAATTCTCTTCAGTACCAGGAGATATTGGATGAAAATGTGATGGAGTCCGTCACAAACCTGAGGCTTGGGAGACGTTGGACCTTTCAACAGGACAATGATCCCAAGCATACCTCCAAGTCCACTAGAGCATGGTTGCAGATTAAGGCTGGAACATTTTGAAGTGGCCATCGCAGTCACCAGACTTAAATCCGATTGAGAACCTCTGGTGGGACTTAAAGAAAGCAGTTGCAGCGCGCAAGCCTAAGAATGTGACTGAACTGGAGGCTTTTCCCCACGAAGAATGGGCGAAGATACCCATAGATCGCTGCAAGACACTTTTGTCAAGCTATGCTTCACGTTTAAAAGCTGTTATAACTGGAAAGGATGTTGTACTAAGATTGAATGTCACTTGGGGGTTGAATAAAACTGATAATGATGTGAGCACAGAAAAGACATTTGTGGTTATTTCATTATAAATGTTATGTTATATTTGTCTGACTTACAAGTGCCTCTTTGATTTAATTGTAAACAAGATGACTGAAATGATCAAAATCAATGTCAAACTGGCCAAAACACTCAATTTCTGTGGGGGTTGAATAATTTTGAAAACAACTGTAACAGCACATGAAAAAAAGACGCAGACAGGTCATAAGGACAATTTTTTTGTGGCACTATTGAAGTAATCGTCGTACATGTGCTGAGTGGTCCTATGATTCTGTATTACGGTTGTATAATATAGCTTGTCTCTTCTGACACGTGTTGGACTTGGATACTTTCCTCTTCTCACTATTCCTTTAATTAATTGGAATAGGGGTTAACCTCTCTGTGGAATTTAAAAGCACAGTTTGACCCGAGATATTCTAGACTGCCACAATGGTTCACTCAATAGTCCTGTGAGATACAGTTGCTGCATGGAAAGAGATTAGGATGTGGTTGCATCTCCCCTTCCTACTTTCCAAACATGCCATTTAGGGGACATCCAGAATCTCCAGCAGGGCTACATGACAAGATCTTGATAGGGTGAGAAGTAAAGGGTATTGTCACCCCTGCTCAGTTGCTTTGCCCACAAGACAAATGATGGCGCTCATTTCCAGAGGTCTTTGAGAGATTTCATATCTCTAAGAAATACTTTATTCAGTTTATGAAGCTGAGATCTTATTGTAAATTACACTTGTCAAACCCAGAAAATGAGGCATGAAATAATTCATTTGATGAGGTCCTAGGCACACTAGATCATAGGCACACCCATTTCCTCACTATATAGAGCTTTTTAGAGATAATTTTACAATCATTCACCCCAATAAAGTCTTTGCCTAGTGGGAACAGAGGCTAGAGATAACATCCTAGAGGGATGGGAAAAGGTTAAAGGGGTTATCCCATCATAATGATCACTGTTAAATCTGTTAATGATTTGACAGTGATAATTTTTTAAAATATATTTGATTAACCCATTCCCACCGTTTACGAGAAAATTCATCCCCACTTACCTCATTGTTGTCATTCGGTCTCCCCTGGTTACGGCCACCGCTCTTCTCCGGAATCCCAGTGGCCGCGCTTGCGCAGAAGACTCCTGTTTCTCCGGGCCGTTCGCTGTCCTGAACGTGCCCGCCGCCGCGAATGTGCGATGGTGACTTCTCCTGGCCAGAATAGTACAGAGCCGCGCACAGCCGGCTCTGTACTATATGGCCAGGAACTCTGTGTCTGTCTCTCTCTGTCTGTGTCTGTCTCTCTCTGTTTGTGTCTCTGTCTGTCTCTGTCTGTCTCTCTGTCTGTCTGTGTCTCTTCCAGAACAACTACTGACATTGCTAAGTTGGGAGAGGAAACTGTAGAAAGGCATAAAGAAATGCACGCTTGGAGAACTTTTCAGAAATTAAAATAATCTTTTATTATCTGGTAGTGGTCCAATGCAGAAATTCAAACAGTTTAGGGTTCATGCAAATGTTTTTATTTAATTTTTTCCCCTTCGGTTCCTTGCTGTTTTTGTTGCCCATATTCAGGTCTTTCACTTAAGTGGGTCCACATAAAAACGGAATTTACTACGTGTTTTCCATTTTCGTATATCCGCATGGCTTTTTCATAAAATAATTACGTATAAGCATAGGACAGTTCCATCATGTTCTTTCTGCAGAATGCACCTGATGGTATCCGTGTTTTGCGGATCTGCAATATGTGGGGCCACTAAAACTGGCAACGGTCGTGTGCATGAGCCCTTTAATTATGAAATTCAGGTCTACAGAACAGTATGTGATCAGTTTGAGGGGAACCTTGAATTTGTTAGCATTGTAATTCTTGGGACAGTGAGGGGATCAGAGTCTGTTGGGGAGAGGGGGAATTGACATGAAATCTTGGATGTATTATAAAATGTCCATTGCATTGTGTTAAAGGGGTTGTCCGGGTTCAGAGCTGAACCCGGACATACCTCCATTTTCACCCCGGCAGCCCCCCTGACTTGAGCATCGGAGCAGTTCATGCTCCGATGCTCTCCTATGCCTCCGCTAAATCTGAGATTTAGTGACGAGATTAGTGGAGATTCAGTGACGTACCAGGGCTCTCCATGGGGCTGCCAGGAAGCCCGGTGACATCACCGACACTGATGGGCAGGATTTAGCGCTGCCCTAGCCAGTAAAACGGCTTAGGGCAGTACTAAAGCACGCCATCAGAGCCGGTGACGTCACCGAACACACTGCCGGCGGAAGTTTCGCCCGGCAGTGTGTTATGAAAACAAGAGAGACCTTGCCCCAGGGCACGGCAGCGCATCGGAGCATGAGATGCTCCGATAGCCTCAGGGGGGCTGCCTGGGTTTAAATTAAGGGTATGTCCAGTTTCATCTCTGAACCCGGACAACCCCTTTAAGGCTACTTTCACACTAGCGTTTTTTCTTTTCCGGCGCTGAAATAACTGATCAGTTTTATCCCCATGCATTCTGAATGGAGAGTAATCCGTTCAAGATGTCTTCAGTTCGTCTTTTTGACTGATCAGGTCTTTTCAGAAAACCGTAGCTGTTGTATTTTACCTCCGACCCAAAATCCGGAAACACTTTGACTGAAAGCCGGCCTTTTTTCCTTGCCTATTAACGCCGGCGCCGTGTGTTCCGTCAAACGGATCCGGCTTTTGCATGTTAAACCTGAAAAATTTGAAAAAAAGTAATTAAAGTCCATAAATGGCGGATCCGTTTTTTCTACTGCATTTTTTTCATTGTGATCAAAATCCTGATCAAGATTCAAATGTAATCTGTTTTCACACTTTTTTTCCGGATCCGGCGGGCAGTTCCGTTGACGGAATTGTACGCCGGATTCAAACAACGCTAGTGTGAAAATAGCCTTAAACGTTATGTGATTGTGGCCAAAGCAGCATTTTATCGTTTTCCTTTTTCACATTTTTATTTTTATTTTTTTTAATCTACTAATAAATAATGAACTGTGATTTTAACAGTCTGTATAAGTATGTTATTTAATCTAGAAAATCTGTCGACCTTATATTAAACACTTGTGGGGACTGTATTTGAGACCCTGCCTTGCTGCAGTACACTATCATTGTATTGTGTTTGTGTATATTACCGTATTTCTCTGATGGATCTTGCACATGGATGGATAGAAGTGTTCTATTTTTCTTACTGTGATCCTATGTAGATTTATAACTTACTGCTTCTATTCCACTGAAATGTGCCTGATGAAAAGATGTAAGTAGTCTCTGAAAACAGGTACTTGTCATCATCTTGTCAGTTAGCCATTAAAAGCTGTACGTTTACGGAGGATTGTCAGGTTTTATCTCTTCTGTCTAACTAACATGTTATAAATATGTTATAAATTATATTTTCTTTTTACCTCATCCAGACATACAACACCTGAGAAGTTTTTTGTGGAAGCCTGTGACGATGGCACGGATGATGTTCTTGTCATTGACAGAGTGTCTTCAGAAGTTGCTCTTACAGGTATTAATATTAATGCGGTCAACCACTATGATGTTGTGTGATGTAGATGTATGTTGGCCAATTACATCAGGTTTTGCCCTGAACATCTAATGTTTTGGGGCCTCCTGGCTCTCACCCTGACACCTTTTTGTTGGGAGATGAGGACTGGGCATGTTGGATTTAATCTGCCAAATCCTTTTGTTCTGCAAGATGTAACAAAAGTATCAGACAGTTTAAATCGAAAGTGCCCAATCCTGACCCCCCCCCCCCCCCCCCCATCTCTATTCACTACGTAAAGGTGAGCACTACTAAGGGTTATGTTGCTCCCACCTCCTGTGGGAGATTGGTATTTTGTATTGCATTGTAATGTGTAATGCCATGTTAATTCCTGTGTACCAGGCCTGTTAGGGGTGTAGTTTCTCCTCCCAAGCTGTAGAGGGAGCTAGGGAACCCCCTAGTGTACAGTGGGGGAAATAATTATTTGACCCCTCACTGATTTTGTAAGTTTGTCCAATGACAAAGAAATGAAAAGTCTCAGAACAGTATCATTTCAATGGTAGGTTTATTGTAACAGTGGCAGATAGCACATCAAAAGGAAAATCGAAAAAATAACTTTAAATAAAAGATAGCAACTGATTTGCATTTCATTGAGTGAAATAAGTATTTGAACCCCTACCAACCATTAAGAGTTCTGGCTCCCACAGAGTGGTTAGACACTTCTACTCAATTAGTCACCCTCATTAAGGACACCTGTCTTAACTAGTCACCTGTATAAAAGACACCTGTCCACAGATCAATCAATCAAGCAGACTCCAAACTCTCCAACATGGAAAGACCAAAGAGCTGTCCAAGGATGTCAGAGACAAAATTGTAGACCTGCACAAGGCTGGAATGGGCTACAAAACCATTAGCAAGAAGCTGGGGAGAGAAGGTGACAACTGTTGGTGCGATTGTTCGAAAATGGAAGGAGCACAAAATGACCATCAATCGACCTCGCTCTGGGGCTCCACGCAAGATCTCACCTCGTGGTGTAGGTGTCAATGGTCTGAGAAAGGTGAAAAAGCATCCTAGAACTACACGGGAGGAGTTAGTTAATGACCTCAAATTAGCAGGGACCACAGTCACAAGAAAACCATTGGAAACACATTACACCGCAATGGATTAAAATCCTGCAGGGCTCGCAAGGTCCCCCTGCTCAGGAAGGCACATGTGCAGGCCCGTCTGAAGTTTGCCAATGAACACCTGAATGATTCAGAGAGTGACTGGGAGAAGGTGCTGTGGTCTGATGAGACCAAAATAGAGCTCTTTGGCATTAACTCAACTCGCTGTGTTTGGAGGAAGAAAAATGCTGCCTATGACCCCCCAAAACACCGTCCCACCGTCAAGCATGGGGGTGGAAACATTTTGCTTTGGGGGTGTTTTTCTGCTAAGGGCACAGGACAACTTATTCGCATAAACGGGAAAATGGACGGAGCCATGTATCGTGAAATCCTGAGCGACAACCTCCTCCCTCTGCCAGGAAACTGAAAATGGGTCGTGGATGGGTGTTCCAGCACGACAATGACCCAAAACATACAGCAAAGGCAACAAAGGAGTGGCTCAAGAAGAAGCACATTAAGGTCATGGAGTGGCCTAGTCAGTCTCGGACCTTAATCCAATCGAAAACCTATGGAGGGAGCTCAAGCTCAGAGTTGCACAGAGACAGCCTCGAAACCTTAGGGATTTAGAGATGATCTGCAAAGAGGAGTGGACCAACACTTCTCCTAAAATGTGCGCAAACTTGGTCATCAATTACAAGAAACATTTGACCTCTGTGCTTGCAAACAAGGGTTTTTCCACCAAGTATTAAGTCTTTTTTTGTTAGAGGGTTCAAATACTTATTTCACTCAATGAAATGCAAATCAGTTGCTATCTTTTATTTAAAGTTATTTTTTCGATTTTCCTTTTGATGTGCTATCTGCCACTGTTACAATAAACCTACCATTGAAATGATACTGTTCTGAGACTTTTCATTTCTTTGTCATTGGACAAACTTACAAAATCAGTGAGGGGTCAAATAATTATTTCCCCCACTGTATATATAGTTAGGCCCGGACAGGAAAGAGTTAGTTCAGTCTAATCCAGGAGGCTAAGTAGCTCAGGCTAGCCTGCCTGAGGTCCCTGAGCAAGAGAAGCTCGGAAGTTAATCCAGGGGAAGAAGTTACCTTCTGAAGATATATAGCATCTTTAAAAGTACAGTGCAGAGCCACTTTTATCCAGCCAAATAGAAAGCTGAAGGGCAGAAGGATATTTACAGCAAGAGGATATATACCAGAGGAGGTTTTCCTACCCAAGGATAAAGCCCAGCAATAGGGCATACGGGCCTTGGTGAAAGCCAGACGGGATCTGAGGAAAGTACAGCCTGATCTGTAAGTGTTTTTCTCCAAAGACTTTGCCTGCCAATTGTATGAAGCCTGCCTGTATTCAACATTATACATATGAAACTAACTGAAGACTGTATATAGTTGGACTGTTCAGTAAAAATAAGTTCTGGTTCACTGTAACTTTGTGTACCTCAATTATTCCTACAACAAATCGGTGTGCCACCGTTCCCGGCACTGGCGTCACGAACTATAAGGGAACTTGCCACAGGCACACTAAATTTACAACACCCAGGGCACCTCACCTACCACCTGGCCTGGTCCCTATACACAGAGTGCCCCAGAGGATCCATGTGCCAGCCTCTCCATCACTGCTGTACGCCTGCCCAGGGTATATAAAAACTGTGAGTACAAGAACAACCCTTGGTTTGTTAACTACCCCTGTGACCTCACATCTCGTCACCTGCAGGGCTGCGTACTGCACATATGCATGCTAGGTTGGGAGATATAGCTGCCAGAGGAGTCTTTGGCTAACAACTATCTGTGTGTGTGTGTGTGTGTGTGTGTGGCCAGCTTCAGGCAGGATTCCCATGTCTGATTTCAAGATGTGTCCTGGGATCTATGATCCAGTCAGTTTGAGTCATTAAAAGGTTTTTCTGAGACTTAAATACTAATCGTTGGGGGTCCGACACCCAGGACCCCTGCCGATCAACTGCTGGAAGAGAATGCTGTGTCATACGAGCATTGCATTCTCTGCTCTGTTTATCTGCTCGGGCAGCAATTGCAGTGGTGAGCACGTGTAATTACAAGTATGGCATCTCCATTCATTTCTATGGACGGCTCTGTATTATTCACTTGAACAGACAGAGCTGTCTCATAGAAGTGAATAGGGACACCATACGTATAATTACAATTGCTTACCACTGCAATTGCTGCGTGTGAGCAGGTAAATGGAGCAGAGAAGCAGCTCTCGTACCCGCACGGCCTTCACTTCAAACAGCTGATCGGTGGAGGTGCCAGGAGTTGGACCCCCAACAATCTGATATTGTGATCGATAGTAAAAAGCGCACAAAGTCTGGGAAAACTCCTTTAAACCCATGGACAGGCTCAGGCAAAAATCTACTCCGATCTCTACCAGGGAGACTGGCCTCTGAAAATTGCAGCTCAGTCCTCCAACTACAGGGAGCTCAGGGCAGTTTGGGAAACAATACGAGCAGCGCTCCAAAACTAAGGAACCACATATAAAGGTCTATTCAGACCAATGTAACGACCGTGTACTACCTCAAGCATCAGAGGGGCACACGGTCTCAAAACTGGAAGGTCTGTCAGAAAAATCTTCCTCTGGGGGGAGAAAAATGTAAGATCAATATCGGCAGTTCATTTAAAAGGAAGCCTAAACTGTGCGGCGGACTTCCTCAGCAGGACTACCATAGACCAGGGAGAATGGTCCTTAAACATCGAGATCTTCAATCTGATTGTCCAGAGATGGTGCCTTCCAGTGGTAGATCTCTTCGCTACAAGGATAAACACAAAGGTATCAACCTTTTGCTCCCTAAACCCAAGGGACAGGCCCCTAGCGATCGACGCCTTCTCCCTGCACTGGACTGGGACCTTGCATATGCCTTCCCCCCGTTCCCATTAATCCCAAGGGTTCTACAAAAAATCATCAGGGACAGAGCCAGAGTTATCCTGGTCACCCCGTACTGGCCCAAGAGAAGCTGGTTCTCGATTCTAACCAAGCTCTCCCCACAGGAAGCATTTATTCTCCCAGCGAGAAAGGATATCCTGATCCAGGGGCCGGTTCTCCATCCTCATCCGGAAATCTTCAAACTCTCGGCCTGGATCCTGAGTCCAACCTCCTGAGACAGAGAGGTCTCTCTGAGGGATGTATATCTACCTTGAAGGCCAGTAGAAAAAGGTGACTAACGCCCATTTATTTTAAGATCTGGAAAAGATTCTGCACCTGGTCAGGCGACGAGGCCCCAGACCAAACCAGACCAAATATACAGAAATTCAGGATTTCCTTCAAAAGGGACTAGAGTTAGGGTTAAGTCCTTCCACCCTGAGAGTCCAGGTCTCAGCGCTTAGTGCCTATTTCGATTCTGAATTAGCCAGCCATAGATGGATCCAAGATTTCTGAGGTCCGCAGCCAGACTAAGACCATCTCTCAGATCAAAGGTGCCTACCTGGGACTTAAACATTGTCCTTAGAGGACTCACAGGTCCACCCTACGAAACCCGTGGACGCATGTTCCTTGAAGAATCTTTCTCAGAAGGTGGCTTTTCTTATAGCCATAACATCGGCAAAAAGACTGAGTGAGATCCAGGCATTGTCAATAAGACAACCATATCTCACAATACAGGAGGATCGTATTACCTTGAGGTTAGACCCGACATTTTTGCCAAAGGTAGTAACAGACTTCCATAGAACCAGCGAGATCATTCTTCCCTCCTTTTGTGTGAATCCTAAAAATCCTGGAGAGGAACGTTTCCATACCCTGGACGTCAAACAAACAGTACTAAATACCTAGAGGTCACTAGAGACCTGAGGAAGGTGGACAACTTACTAGTGCTCTTCTGTGGTAAAAATAAGGGGAAGGCAGCTTCCAGATCTACCATTGCCCGATGGGTAAAACAGACTATTACAGACTGTTACAAGATCGAGGGCATCAATTGTCCAGAAGTCATCCGGGCTCACTCCACAAGAGCTATATCTGCCTCTTTCGCTGAAAGGGCAGGCGCTTCCCTAGATCAAATATGCCGGGCTGCAACTTGGTCTAATGTAAACACCTTCATTAAACATTATAGGCTTGACTTATCCAGGTCTTCCGACATCGCATTTGGTCGCAAGGTCCTACAGGCCGTTGCCCCACCCTAAGACGTATATAATCTGTTATGTCTCTCTGGGCCGTCATGGTGGTGAAGTGGAAAGCCGGAATTAGACTTACCGGTAATCATTTTTCCACGAATCCACCATGACGGCCCAGAGAGATTGACCCCTGACCTCTGTAGGGGCAGGAACAGAGATAGGTTTAAAAGGACCCCTCCCACCACCATTCACCAGTGAGTTCCAGATTATAGTGCTACAACCACCGGTTACGAGTGAAACAACTCCGAGTGTTTTTTTTTTTTTTTTTGATATATATATATATATATATATATATCAAAAAAAAAAAAAAAACACTCGGAGTTGTTTCACTCGTAACCGGTGGTTGTAGCACTATAATCTGGAACTCACTGGTGAATGGTGGTGGGAGGGGTCCTTTTTAAACCTATCTCTGTTCCTGCCCCTACAGAGGTCAGGGGTCAATCTCTCTGGGCCGTCATGGTGGATTCGTGGAAAATGAATTACCGGTAAGTCTAATTCCGGCTTTTATGGCCTAAAGCCTAATATTTGTGTACTGAAAAAAATGTGTTTCCCTAATTTCTGCTGTATGTTTAGTAAACCATATGATAATGATTTTAATATTGTAAAGAGAACCTGACACAATGATATCGCAGTGCAGTCTGCAGGCGGCATGTTATAGAGCAGAGATGCTGAGCAGATGATTATGTATTTTTTGTGGAAAAAAAATTCAGGAAAACTTGTAATTTGTACATTAAATCTCTGCTCTTTCTGAGCTCGGCAGCCAAGCAAGTTTTGTTATCAGTGATTGACGCCTGTGATACATATTTATCCAGGAAAGGCTGGCCATCACTGCCCATCACTGCCCATTTGGCTACTGAGCTCAGAAAGAGTAGAGAGTTAAATGTAAAAATGACAAGTTTTTTCTTTATTCTTTCCCACAAACTATATATCAATCTGCTCAGCTCTTGCTGCTCTATAACATGCTGCCCTACAGATTGTATTTTCATGGTGAAAGTCCCTCTTTAAAGAGGACCTGTCACCGCTCCTGACATGCCTGTTTCAATAGCTCCATGCATTCCCCCATGTAATAACAATTCTGGGGCATCTATTCTTATGGCTCTATGTTGTGCCAATTCCTTTATTATTTCTCTAGAAGTTATGAATGAATTGCTAGCGGTCTGCAGTAAGGGTACAGAGGGGTGGTAACAAGTTGGGGGGTTGTCCCTTTCTCCGTGGGCGTCTCCCTCTCCCTGGCTGTAGCACCGTCTAAATTGCAGCTGAGAGCGTCACAGCCAGGGAGAAAAATAAACTCTCTTTCACTGGCTGTGACGCTCTGCTGCGATTTGGACAGCGCTACAGCCAGGAGAGAAGGAGACACCCATGGAGGAAAACTGCTCCTCATTGCTCCTATGCTATTAATTAGCATACCAGGCAGGAGAATACAACAGGGGCCACAGTGGGCGAACTGAGTGGCGCCCAGAAAAAATAGTAAGGCAGTTAGATCCAGCACTATGCCCTACGTATCCTGATACTTACTTTGTAAAGTCTGGACCCATGAAAGGTCCTTTTTAATAAGCAGTGGATGCTTTAAAATATATAATTTTGCTCATGAGCAAACTTAATGAGGTTTATTCTACTCGCATGCATTTCATGCATTAAAAGGGTTGTCTCACTTTTTCTATTTTTCCTTTACCTATTTCCTAAAGTTGGTATACCAAACTATTGCATGTCCCATAGGGGAAGTAAAAATAACGTTAGAATAGTAAAAAAAAAAAGTTTAAAAAAGAGACGAAAAATAAAACTACTAACAAAATAATATAATAAACACTAAAGTACTTATCCCATGCGGTGAGCACTTAATGGGAAAAAAACAGTGGACAAATCTCTTATTTTTGGTTACTTCACCTCCCCCCAAAATCCCAGTTTTATTCCATTAATATTAGTTTTTCCAGCTGTTCATTGTATGTAATATTAAATGGTGCCGTTAGAACATGCAACTTGTCCCTCTGAAAGACAAGCCCTTATACTGGTATGTGAAAATAAAGACGTTCTGGCTCTTGGTGGCAGGGGGGAAAAATAGAAAATGTGCTTGTGTCCTTAAAGGGGTTATCCAGGAAATGATAATGTTCACCTATCCTCAGGATTGGCTTGTGTTTTTACAGCCAAAAACAAATGTGAAAAAAAAAAAAACACCAGTAAGAACTTGTGTGTGAAATCCATCATTTCAAGGTTTGTGCAGATGAAAAAAATGTCTAACCAGCAGGGAATGTAGAAAAAAATATAAAATAACTCGTTACTCACCTGTTCACCAGTCCATATTGAAAGTTCTTCTCTGCATTCAGTACCCAAACGCTGCAGAATTCTGCTCCATATTCCTGTTTTTCTTGTCGGCGCTCTTTTTTCTCCTGTTTTCTGCATCAGCTCATATAGGCAGATGATTGCATTCAGAACTTCTTCAGTTTACTTGTGGGTTAATTACCCGAACTTAGCATGCTTTGCTGTAATGTTTATAAGACACACTTTTTTTTTTAAAATAATCACACCCCTACACCTTCCTCTGTATTAGTTGGGTGCATCAGTCAGTGTTTGGGTACAGAATGAAGATAAAAAAATAATAATTATGGAACTGTAAGTTCACTTGACCAGACAACCCCAACATTTTAGAATGGTACCTAGAGGTTAAATAATTGTAACTTCAAAGATATTTAGTTGGGGAATTGAGTGACACTCATTAACCAAAATATTAATTATATATTGCAGCGAAGAAGGATATCCCACCGTCAGCTATTACAAGACCCGATATGTGGAATCTTGGGTACAATAAATAGTTGCAGGTAAGTAAATAAAGAATGTTCCAGAGATCTAGATAAACAAACAATAATTAGACGGTCAACTTTTTTGCTTCCTTAAAGGGGTTTTCTGAGACATCAATACTGATGACCCATCCTCAGGATAGGTCATCTTTATCTGATCGGTGGAGGTCCAACACCCGGACCCCCACCAATCAGCTTTTTGAGAAGGCATCGGTGCTTGCAGTAGCGCTGCAGCCTTCTCACAACTTTTCGTAGGCCAATTGATGACCCGTTCATCATCATGTGGCCTATGCACAGTTCAGCCCCATCTCAGTGAATGGGGATGAGTGTGATACCAAGTACTGCCGCTATTCAATGTATGATGCTGTGCATGATAAGCATGGAGAAGGCAGTGACGCTCACAGGAGCGCCAGTGCCTCCTCAAACAGCTGATCGGCGTGTATATATATATATATATATATATATATATATATATATATATATACACACAAACACACTCACACTCACTCTCGTGTGCAACAGCCCTGAAGGGGATAAGCAAACCCTAATATAGACAATCCAGAAAAACGTGCAGCACTCCAAAAAAAAAAAAAGCTTTATTCACCCATGCGGAAAAAGGGACGTTTCGGCTCAACAGAACAGTAGAGCCTTTCTCAAGCAAAGTATGAGGACAAAGTGCTCAGTACATATAGCAAACACAATCAATGTGGAAATTGTAACAAGAGCATAATTAATAAAAACAATCCGCATGTTTCGGTATATTACTATGTAGTGTAAAAACTGTGGGTTGAGTTAGGGTGGTAAATTTGGCTATAATAATAAGAATGTATATGTGAGATAACAGTAAGTGGTCTTGCCATGCAAGAACACTTAATAATTGCCAATCAAAGTGAATGAAGTCCAAGTGCGATGATGAAGTGACATGTGCATGTTGGATGATTTATCGCCCAGGGGGAGGGGAGAGAAAAGACACAGGAAATAGCAAAGTCCACGGACCAGATGAATGGCGGCGTCGGATTGTCAAGCACCTGCTTCAGCGAGTCCGATGTAGCAGTGCGCATGCCTGGGTGACATACCTAGCCTATGGTGCATCACCGCGTCGGACGGCAATTCGGGCATGCGCCCAGCCATCCAGTCACTGTCGCAGCCATGTTAATTAAGGGAAATAGACCGCAATCCACCTGGCGCGTACGTCCACATAGACCATAGTTTACAGATCGTAACAGAACTACCAAACGTGTCCAAGGTATAGAACTCTCAGAGGGCACCCTGTATCTATTGTATAGGCAAGTGATACCACGGACCCGGGAGAGGGCACCCGCATCCCTTGTCGAACGCGGCACCCTCCATTATTAGATGCAGATCAGACAAGACCCCACATGTCAATGGGGGCCATGTCCAATCTGCTCCTCAATCCTATTTGCCACCAACACCCAGGAGGGTTCTCCTCCATAAAGGACACAATATAAAGAATCACTAGCATTAAGAAAAATAAGTAAACAGTAGCACCCGGCATAAAAATTATCTTTTTTATAAAACAAGACGCAGCATCCAGACATCTGGTCAGTCCCTGTCAACTCCTCACCTCCCTCCTCAATACACCATCTGAAAGATAATAAAATAATTATAATCAGAAAAAGTTTTTTGTTGATAAAAATATAAAAAATTACCATAGATATGTATGTATATATTCTTTGTCCATAACAGTAACAACCACATACACAGGGATCACACAGTTTGAACCCAAGGGAAATTGGGAGCAAGCCAACCCATCACAGTACAGCTCTAATCTTGTAATCGATATTCAAACCATGCGGTTTTAAAGTGTTAAATAGGTAGATCCATTGTAATTCTCTTTTCTTTAATAAGTTAGATCTATTGGCGCCTCTTCTAGGCATAGGCACATGATCCACAATACACCATTTCAAATCCCTTTCTGAATGTTTAAACTCTGTGAAATGCTTTTGAAACCAGTAAGTCAAGTCGTTTCTTTCCGATAGTGTAACGGTGATTATTAAGTCGCGTCTTGAAATCAGTTGTTGTCTCACCCACATATACTAGGTTGCACGGACATGAGAAGACCTGAATAACATAGCTAGAGTCACGGGTCAAATGGTGCCGATCTGATATGAGGTACCTGTACCTGGGTGTACAAAAGTTTTCCCTTTTGACATATCTGCAATTAATACAGCCCAGGCAAGGATAACAACCATGGCCGGCCTGTGTCAATGTTGTTTGTCTGTTATTTTTTGATGGCCCAACATTAGCCTTAACCAGCTGGTCCTGTAGACTTTTAGATTTACTATATGACATCAATGGGGAGGACTTATATTAAGTTACTGATTTATGGCACCCACCCAATATATTCCAATGACGTCTGATGATATTCCCAATCTCCATGCTGAATTTCGTATAGGTGGAAATGAAAGGAATTCTGGCCGGTTTAGTATGGAACTTCTTCTTGGACAATACGCTGGCTCTATCTATTTTGGAGACCGTGTTCTTATGATGTTGTAAAAGTCTAGATGGATAACCACGTTCCTGGAACTTATCTACCATCATATCAAGTGTACTGTCTAATACATTAGGGTCAGATACAATGCGCCTTGCTCTCAAAAATTGTGCGTGAGGTAACGACCTCAACCATTGGTCTCGGATGGCTACTGCTGTATGCTAGAATGGTATTTCTATCCATTGGTTTAGTATATAAATGTGTGTGCGCAATTGGCCATCAACAAAGACTACTTTAGTGTCCAAAAATTGTATCTCGTACTGGGAGTGAACAAGAGTGAACTGAAGCGCATCATCAATATGATTCAGAAATGTATTAAAATCATGTAGCTGTGACTCTGTCCCAGTCCAGATGAGGAAGATGTCGTCTATGTACTGCCACCATGCCAAAACATGGCAAAAATGGTGGGACACATAGACGACACCCTACTTATACTGCTGCATGAAGATATTGGCGTAAGTTGCCCACATTAGACCTCATGGCCATGCCCTGCTTCTGTACATAACTATTCTGTACATAACTATTCTGAAACAAAAAAGAATTATACTTCAAAACAATCTCCAGAAGTGATAATACAAATTTACAAGCCTGAGGTGAGAGGGAAGACTTCTCGAGCATCCATGAAACAGCAGCTAACCCTTTTTGATGATCAATGGAGGTATAGAGTGAGGTGACGTCAAAAGAAGTCAAAATGACCCTCCCTATGTGTGTTGAATCCTCTTCCTGTAATTTCAGCAAAAAATCGGATGTATCCCGTATATACAAACTGCCCCCACTAGCAAAACTGCGCAGTACCTTATCCAAAAATCACTATCATCAGTATCTGATCGGTAGAGGTCCAACATCCGGGACCCCCACCAATCAGCTGTTTGAGAAGGCATCGTCGCTTGCAGTAGCGCTGTGGCCTTCTCACCACTTTTCGTAGGCCAATTGATGACACGTTCATCAATCACGTGGCCTAGGCACAGCTCCACTTCATTCACGCGAATGGGGAGGAGTGTAATACCAAGTACTGCCGCTATAAAATATATGATGCTGTGCTTGATAAGCATGGAGAAGGCAGTGACGCTCACAGGGAGCTGATCGGCATAGGTCCCAGGTGTCGGACAACAACGATCAATGTACACTGCTCAAAAAAATACAGAGAACACTTAAACAACACAATGTAACTCCAAGTCAATCACACTTCTGTGAAATCAAACTGTCCACTTAGGAAGCAACACTGACAATCAATTTCACATGCTGTTGTGCAAATGGGATAGACAACAGGTGGAAATTATAGGCAATTAGCAAGACACATCCAAAAAAGGAGTGGTTCTGCAGGTGGTGACCACAGACCACTTCTCAGTTCCTATGCTTCCTGGCTGATGTTTTGGTCACTTTTGAATGCTGGCGGTGCTTTCACTCTAGTGGTAGCATGAGACGGAGTCTACAACCCACACAAGTGGCTCAGGTAGTGCAGCTTATCCAGGATGGCACATCAAATGCGAGCTGTGGCAAGAAGGTTTGCTGTGTCTGTCAGCGTAGTGTCCAGAGCATGGAGGCGCTACCAGGAGACAGGCCAGTACATCAGGAGACGTGGAGGAGGCCGTAGGAGGGCAAAAACCCAGCAGCAGGACCGCTACCTCCGACTTTGTGCAAGGAGGAACAGGAGGATCACTGCCAGAGCCCTGCAAAATGACATCCAGCAGGCCGCAAATGTGCATGTGTCCGCTCAAACGGTCAGAAACAGACTCTATGAGGGCCCGACGTCCACAGGTGGGGGTTGTGCTTACAACCCAACACCGTGCAGGACGTTTGGCATTTGCCAGAGAACACCAAGATTGGCAAATTCGCCACTGGCGCCCTGTGCTCTTCACAGATGAAAGCAGGTTCACACTGAGCACATGTGACAGAGTCTTGAGACGCCGTTGAGAACGTTCTGCTGCCTGCAACATCCTCCAGCATGACCGGTTTGGCATTGGGTCAGTAATGGTGTGGGGTGGCATTTCTTTGGAGGGCCGCACAGCCGTCCATGTGCTCGCCAGAGGTAGCCTGACTGCCATTAGGTACCGAGATGAGATACTCAGACCCCTTGTGAGACCATATGCTGGTGCGGTTGGCCCTGGGTTCCTCCTAATGCAAGACTATGCTAGACCTCATGTGGCTGGAGTGTGTCAGCAGTTCCTGCAAGACTAAGGCATTGATGCTATGGACTGGCCCGCCCGTTCCCCAGACCTGAATCTAATTGAGCACATCTGGGACATCATGTCTCTATCTACCAACGTCACGTTGCACCACAGACTGTCCAGGAGTTGGCAGATGCTTTAGTCCAGGTCTGGGAGGAGATCCCTCAGGAGATCATCCGCCACCTCATCAGGAGCATGCATAGGCGTTGTAGGGAGGTCATACAGGAACGTGGAGGCCACACACACTACTGAGCCTCATTTTGACTTGTTTTAAGGACATTACATCAAAGTTGCATCAGCCTGTAGTGTGTTTTTCCACTTTAATTTTGAGTGTGACTCCAAATCCAGACCTCCATGGGTTGAAAAATTTGATTTCCATTTTTTTATTTTTGTGTGATTTTGTTGTCAGCACATTCAACTATGTAAAGAACAAAGTATTTCAGAAGAATATTTAATTAATTCAGATCTAGGATGTTATTTTTGTGTTCCCTTAATTTTTTTGAGCAGTGTATATTAATTAGTGTTGGAAAACCCTTTTAAGGCTGCCTGTATACAATCAGGCTTTCATATACAGTTTTGAAGTAAATCCGATATGTATTTAAAAAGGGAGCAAAGTATTATCTGCTGTTTAGGGTATGACAACATGTTGTGTTTGTGTGGCACTTCAGGTACTGCATGACCATGTGGGCCGCAGCAGGCTTTAATTAACTTGATACTGCACTGTTAAGTGGGTCTGTATTGTTAATGGCCGTGTGGTATTGAGGTTGATGCACGGCTATCAGCAATACAGACTGACAATATAGTGTGGTCTCATTAGTTTAATTACAGTGTGGCCCATACGACCGCACAGTAGTTGAACTCAATGCAGCCTCGTCGCAAGCACCACATGACCATGCCATGTGGTCGTACCCTTGTATTTTCTCTCCCTTTATGACCCACACCTGATTTTAGCTTCAAAACTGCATCTGAAATCCTGATCATAGCCTGTCTGTCAATGGGCAGCCTTAAAGGGGTTGCCTGACTACAGATATTGATGACTTATCCTCAGAATCATTCATGATTATCAAATTGTTGGGGTCCAACACCCAGAACCCCCTACCAATCAGCTTTTTTAGGCAGCCACGGCATCGGACACTATACAGTATATGAAGCTAGAAGTAGACATCTCCGTATACTGTGTAGCTGTTGTGTCAGAGTTCTGTAGCTCAGATCCCATTCAGGTGAATGACAGCTGAGCCTCAGTATGTCGGCACCGAAACTACACAGTGTACAGATTCGTACGCTGTATATTTCCTGGAGCCAGAGGCTGCCAGAAACAGCTGATATTGTGAGTGTGTTGGGTGCTGGATCCGTATCGATTCTGATATTGATGATCTATCCTGAGGATAAGTTGTTTATATCTAAAACTCAGACAACCTCTTTAAGGGAATCTGTTATCAAATGTATCATCCTGAGACTAACACTAAGTGTTATACAGTATAATAATGGCTTTGTAAAGATGGGACTATGAAATGGACACAAAAGAAAAAATCACGTTACAAAGTAATGCTGTTACCTGGGTATAATCATGGGGTGGTTTCAATCTCTGGAGTAGTCATGCAGTCCTCGTTTAGCTCCAGTGTGCAGTGTACTGAAATCAGGTGTACTGACCGCCATGCTGTGTTCATGCTCCGGATGCAACATCAGCAAAAATTTAGCAAACTTGAATGTCTTTTTGGCCAAGAAGCATCTCATGGTCTTGGTCATGGCATTTTAGTTGTAACCGGGTCCATGTGTTGCTTCTCAGCCAGAAAGGTTTGTTCGCAGCATTTTGCATAGGGCTCAGTTTTCAGAGTGGAGCCTGAACAGAAGTTCTCTATAAAGCTATGCAATTTGAATAGAAAATTTTAAGAAGTTATGGCTCTTGGAAGGTGGGGAATTAAAAACACAAAAAATAAAATTGGCCATGTCATTTAAGGGGTTAAAGAAAAATCTGTCTAGGATATTAAGGATTTGTGTTGTATGAAATTTAGAGTTTTTCTCATAGATAAGAATATTAAAGCATTGTTAAAGAGAGTATAAAAATGTTGTGAGTAAGTAGGTAGTGGTATGAAACAGCAGACCCGACATGTGACGTAAGAGTACATCACATGTCTGGAAAGGATTAAAGAGGTTTTCCGGGTTTCGGATCAACTGGATGAAGAGAAGGCCATGCTCCCGCGAGTGCTCTTCATTGTTTACTTGCTCGCTGTCCACATGGCAGTGGTTAGCAAATGTAATTACACCTAAGCCGTCCCATTCACTTCAGTGGGACGGCTCATTCTACTTGGCTATCTCTGAAACTCCAATAGAAATGAATGGAGCAGCCCTGCACATGTTCGACCAGCCGCTTAAGTCATTTTAGGGGAGCAGCAAAGGGCGTTCAGGGGGTACAGAGCACCCATTCTCGTGATCGGTGGGAGTCCCAGTGGTAGGACCCCCACCGATATTCCCTATCCTGTGGATAGGGGATAACTTGTACCTACTGGAATTCCCCTTTAAGAAGAACATGCTAATAGAGAAATTGAATCTTCTGGCATCTTTCACATCATTAACTATCAAGGCAATGCCAGTATGGGGTCTTGGGTCTGATGCCCTCTTGTAGCCCTTCAGTCATATGGCCCTAGATCCACTCAAGGTCTCTTCAGTGGCCCATACTGATTGCTTGGGATGACTCCCCAGTCTCTAGAATTCTATCTTTCTTTAAACCTAGATTGAAACTTCCATCCTCATCTTGAACAGAGGGCCATTTGTCTTGCATTAGAACAGTTTTTTCCCCAGATATGGGGTTGTCGCATAAAAATAATTCTGGCAGATTGCTATCATTAGCTTATGTAAGTCGGCAGGGGGGTGAGGGGGGTGTACAGTACAATGGCAATAGCAGTATCCCATCTTCTATGGTCAATGTAAGTGATGTTTAAACAAGGATGTTTTTCTTAAATTTAGAGGGTATGGGTGAAACCATCCACAGATCATTTTACAACTAGACAAAAAACAGGAAGTTTTTTCCTAGATCCTTGGGACACTCCTTCAGGGATTTATGTCCTGTCTGTCATCTGACCCAAGTCCTTGTGTTATGTTTTTCCCTGTGTTTCATATTCGCAGGTTCATGCAAAAAATAAAACAGGAGGAAGCAAGGGTAATTATCATAATATCTTTTTGGCCCAGGAGAACATGGCTCACCTGGCTAAGAAAGTTGTCATTGTCAGATCCTTGTGTTCGCCCCAGAGTACATCTTTTTCTCCTTGGCTCAGTACCTCATCATTTGAGAGCCAATAAAAAAAATAAAAAAAAGTGAGGGGTTATTTGACAAGGTTATTTCTACCCTTTTAGTAAGCGCATCATTTTAAGTCACAACATTTCCCTACGAATTTGGATAACTTTCCTTATTTTTTTTTCTGTACTACCAGTTGATCCTCTCTGTAAACCACCAATCCCATTGATGCTAGCTTTTCTTCAAGAGGGTCTTAATAAGAACCTAAGACCCAGCACTTAGAAGGTTCTGATTTCAGCAATAAGGGGGGGATTTATCAAAACTCATGTAAAGGAAAACTGGCTTAGTTGTCCATAGCAACCAATCAGAGTCTACCTTTCACTTTTTAAAGGAGCAGTGAAAAGTGGAATCTGATTGGTTATTATGGGTATCTAAGCCAGGTTTCCTTTCCTTTTCCAAGCCAGTTTTAGTTAAGCTCCCCCTAGTGCACTATTTAAATGTGTTTAGCTGAATATCTATGGATTAGGATATTAGATTTAAACCTTCCCCTTGTGTAAATATCTTCCTTGGGACTTAAATTTCATCCTCTCCAAATTGTCTGAACCTCCCTTCGAATCTATTGAGGATTTACACAATAGGATTCTTGTTTATGAAACATGTTTTTGGCGTCTGTCACATCAGGCAGGAGGATGGGTAAGAGTAGTGCCATCTCAGTTTCCCAGCAGTACACTAATTAAACCTGACCTGATTTTCTGTCCTAAAGTAGTATCCTCCTTTCATGAATCCCGAAAGATAGTTCTTCCATCTCTGTGTCGAAATGGCAAAAATGCCAAGGAACAGAAATTGCATTATTTGGATGTCAGGAGATGTCTGATTAGATACCTAGACTGTACTGAGGAGTATAGGAAGTCTTCCTGCTTGTTTTTTCAGTTTGAGTCGAAACAAAGGGGATAAAGCCTCTAGTATGACTTTGGATAGATTGATTGTAAGGGTCATATGTTTAGCTTATTCTTCAGCTGGTTACATTCCTCCTTACAGGTTTGGAGATCTCTCTACAAGAGCAGTCTCTATCGCTCGTCTGAAAGAACCAATTCTTCAGTTGATCATATTTCTAGGGCTGCAACTTTCAGCTTTTCAAACTTTTTTTTTTATTTTTTATAAAGGCATTACAGATTAGACTTGAAAGGTAATGAACAGCTAACGTTTGACAGGAAAGTTCTTCAGGCAATTGTTCCACCACAGTCTGCTATTCTAGTCTATCCTCTCAGGCTGCTGTCATGGGCATAGGAAATATTTTACCGGTAATTGGTTTTCCATGAGCCTGTGACAGCATCTGCTTGCTTTTTTTTTTTTTTTTTTCCCCCCTCCCTTGTTTGGTTAAAAAAGTTGGATTTCTATATATTTAAACTTCATCAAGGACCGGAATCTTGCTAAAAAATTGGGCTGGTATGCTATGCCCCTCTTTTAAACCTCTCCATAGGTGCTTCTATTTCCTGTCCTTGGCTGGAGCCAGTCTCTCAGGGTACAACAGCAGCTTAACGTGGTTTTCCTGTAATTTTAGAAACCTATTTTTATTAAATAATTAGCAAGCTATATGCATAGGGAAACTGACAAAATTGCACAGCAGAATGGTAACATGACATGTATAATACTGGCCTACAAGACTCCTCACGCCTAGTGTTGAGCGAACTTGTGTTTTTAAGTTCGGCGTACAGTTTCGGGTTATCTAAGAATCCCGTTATGGATTCCGATACCATGTACCATAATGGAATTCTATGACGACATGCACCATGGAAGCCTTTAAAGGGGTTGTCCGGGATCAAAGTAATTTTTAAAAACGTTAATAATCACCTTGACATTACGCAGTAAAGTCATTCTGATGCTCTGTGTATTTTTTTTTCATCCTCTTTGCTCCTATGAGTCCCTAATACTGCTGTCAGTATTGTTTACATAGCAGCTCCTGTGCTATGTCATTTCCGGCCACACTGCCTTATGGGTCCCACAAGGCTGCGTGACTCTGCAGCTGAATCTTACAAGCCTTTCCACTCCCCCTAATCAGTATTCCGCCTCCTGCCTCTCATACTCCTCATCAGTATTCCTCCCCTAAAACCACCTTTTTCTAAGCCTACAAACTGAATCCCTCCCTGCTTCCATGTATCTGCTCTCTGCTAGCATTGCATAAAAGACAATGGTGGCAGGGAGCTGTAGCACATCCCATTCATTGCAAATGACCATGGGAGGCGTGCACTATGCTAAATAGTATAGTTTGCTGCCTCCAATAGAGCCTCCATCTACTCCTAATAACACTCCTCTATGGCCGGTGACACCATCGGCAGAGGGGGGCGTTCCTTAGTGCGGCGAGTTCCCTCCTCCAAATAATGCCTCCTCCTTCCCAGACTAACGCCCTCTGTGCCCGGTGATGTCACAGAGGGGCGTGGTTTAGCTGAAATTTACCTCCTACTGACAGCCACCTTGCTAGCTGCAGAACGATCCTGTGTGCTGGTGACATCACCGGGCTCCTTGCTAAGCGGAAGGAAGAGGCTTAGCACACCTGTAAGGAGTCGGTACGTCACTGAATCTTTGAGAATCTGAACTTCTGGCTGAGAATTTATGAAAGAAATACAGGGCATCAGAAAACTCTGGCAAAGGTAGGACAGGAATGTATGTAATATTTATGTGCTTGTTGTACCCTTACAACAATGTCCCCAATCCCGGACAACCCCTTTTAAGAGTCATTCCATCATAATAGAAGGCTTTTTGAAAATCACCCAGTCTTGAAAGGGTTAAAGGCTATTTTTGGTATAGGCCAGTAATAACTAATCAGCAGAGGTCTGACTCCCCTGCCACTCAGCTGTTCTTCAGTAACTGTGGTGCTGGAAGTCAAGGCCTGAACTACACAGTTCTGTCCATTGGGTACTAGTTGGAGCTGGTTACCGCATTACTGCTCCCATTGAAGTGAATATGAGCAATATTGCAGTAACCAGCTCTGTCCACTACACAGCATCAGATCGTCTGCAGACCGCCTGATCAGTGGGGAGTCGGATCCCCGTCTAGCTAAAGGATTGACCATCAAAATAAAATTTTAGAGAAACCCCTTTAAGAATGGATTGGATTGTGATTTTCTTCTGATTTTCTTCCATCACAGGAATGTATCTGATTGTGATTACCCGTAAGAAGAAAGTGGGTGATCTTCTTAACCATTCCATCTGGAAGGCAACTGATTTTGATATAATCTCCTATAAAAAGACAATTTTACATTTAACTGATACTCAGGTGAGTTTTGGCAACCTATTTGTGTATGTAGATGTATAGATGCCAGATGAACAAGTCTTCTTGGAATTCCTTGGGCTGCATTCGCATGACCCAGAAGCACATGGAAACACACGGAACCCCTTCTGTGTGCTTCCTGGTTTGTGCCTCCACACCGCAAAAGATAAGACGCGTCCTATCTTCGGCCACATGTTGTGGCTCGCGGACCCATTGAAATCAGTGGGTCTGCATCACAATGCAGAGAGCACATAGCTGGTACCAGTATTTTGCAGTTTGCAAAACAGGCATGGATGTTCCACAGTTGTATGAATGCAGCCTTATACAATTTTTCTATATTATGGCTATTTAAATGTTTGTTTTCAGTTAGGTTAGAGAAGGCTAGAGAAGATAACACAAGTTTTCAGGTTGCCATTTCCTCAGTTCGAAATATAATTAAGAAACGGGAACAATGGTGGTAAAGAGAAGGTCTTGAAGACCAAGAAAAAAATTCTGAGACAGCTGCTGATAGGATTGCTAGAAAGGCAAATCACAACCCCCCACTTGACTGCAAAAGACCTTCAGGAAGATATAACAGACTTTGGAGTTGTGGTATATTGTTCTACTGTTCAGCAACACCTGCACAAATATGGCCTTCATGGAAGAGTCAGAAGAAAACCTCTCCTGCGTCCTCGCCACAAAATTCAGCATCAGAAGTTTGCAAAAGAACATCTCAACAAGCCTGATGCATTTTTGAAACAAATCCTCTGGACCAATGAGGTTAAAATAGAATTCTTTCTTCACAGTGAGCAAAGTTATGTTTGAATAAAAAACGGGCACAGAATCTCATGAAAAGAACACCTCTCCAACCATTAGGCATGGGGGTGGATTAATCATGCTTTGGGGTTGTGTTGCAGCCAATGGCACTGGGAATATTTCACGAGTAGAGGGAAGAATGGATTCAATAAAATTCGAGAAAATTCTGGAAGCAGACATAACGCCAACTACGAATGATTATTGATCCGAAACACACCTTAAAACCCACAATAGACTACCTCAAAAGGCCTCATGGTCCTCACAGTCTCCTGATCTGAACATAATTGAAAATCTGTGGATAGACCTCAAAAGAGCATGCACGACGGCCCAGGAATCTCACAGAACTGGAAGACTTTTTCAAGGAAGAAAGGATGAAAAATCCTCGAAGTATTGAGTCCCTTGGCTGGCTACAAAAAGTGTTAAAAGTGATGCTTGCCAAAAGGGCGTGCTAATACGTATTAACCATGCATGGTGCCAAAACTTGCTTTGGGCATACTTTCCTTATTTGTTATTTTGAAAATGTTAAAGGTGAAAATAAAAGAGAGGGGAAAAAGGAGAGCATGTGCATCTTTAATTTTATGCCTTTTAGAGACAATTTCATATTCAACTTACTGTGAACAGTTAAGCAACA
Organism: Bufo bufo; assembly: GCF_905171765.1. Lineage (NCBI taxonomy): Eukaryota > Metazoa > Chordata > Amphibia > Anura > Bufonidae > Bufo > Bufo bufo. The sequence continues at coordinate 259,851,054 of NC_053393.1, forward strand.
GTAATTTTGACCAGGGGTGCCCAAACTATTGCATTCCACTGTAAATCTTGCTAATGCCATAACTAATGTTTAATGGCAAAACAACCTAGTGAATTGCATCCATGCTTACCTCAGCCTTGATGGACTTGGTGCTTATGGGTAGCAATGTAAATAAGTGCCCGCATCTATTGCTTTTCCAGGATGGTGCTTCTGTGTTGTACTGTGCATGCGCTGAAAGTGTTCAGAGCAGACACAGATACAGGGCATCCAGGGAAGCAATGGACAGCCTGTGTCTGTCTCTCCTACTACACTTGCACTGAAAGCGTTAAGCAAAGACCCAGGCGCCATCTTGTAAAGGCTATGCTTGTTTACATTGCTATCCATAGGCACCGGGTGGGCAACTCCATGTGGACTAAGATAAGTCCATTGCACCCTATTATATGACATGTACACTGCAGCAGTTTAAATTGTGAGTTCATTAATTAATTAGTTGATTCAACTTTGAGAAACAAACGTGTAAAGCTGTTATTTCACCTGCACATTTTCTTTAAGACAACATTAATTTAAATAAGCACATTTCTCGCCCATATTCATTGGGGGACACAGGAACAGTGGGTATAGCTATGTCCTCTAGGAGGCGTTGACACTAGTAAAAGCTGTTGGCTCCTCCCCTGGCAAGAGAGAGAGCTTCAGTTTTTTCTAGTGTCAATAGGAAAGACTGAAGATTTTAAATTTTAGCTTCTTATTTTACTCTTTCTTCTTTTACAGGTGGGAAGCAGTGGACGCCTCGCCTCCCTGTTCTCCCGGGGGGAGCACGCCAGCGTTGGTTCGCCACGCTGCCTCCTCCCCCACAAGGGGACCAGGGCATCCTCGCTCCCCTGCATCCGGCCAGCTGAAGGGTCACCCGTCCAAGTCCCTCTTCCAGCTTCCTGCCACTACAGTGCCAGTAGCTGAAGGGGTGACCCTGCTGGACCAGAGGAAGGGTGAAGACTGCTCGACAGATAAGTAGATGCCTGCTCCAGGCCGTCGTACCCCCCCCCCTCCCTTCCGCTCGCCCGCCCGACCGCCAGCAGGAGGGCTTAGTACAGAGCTCGGCAGATGGATCCTTTCAGGGACTCAGCAAGGGGGCAATTATTGGATTATTACTGCTGAAGATAGTGGCTACAAGCCTTTTCCCTCTCCTCCTCCCCCTCTCTCAGGCTGTGAAGGAGTCACCCTCCGGTCCTGACATTACCGACCGGAGGGGTGATTTTTACTATTACTCAGTGCTGCTGAGGAAATCTTCCAGGGTAGACAGTTCGCAGGGGGCGCAGGGGGACGTGGTCTCGAGCGGAACAGAGTCACAGCGCTGTAGCGATATCGCCAGCGCTTCTTTTAATCAGCAGCGACACTTTCCCTCCTAAAGAGGCCAATATATCAGGGCACCTATCATGCTGCCATTGCACTGTGGGGGTTAATTAGCAGCCTCAGGAAGTATTCACTGTGGGACATCCTCCTCTCTTCGGGTCTGCTCCCGGTTCTGGTAGGCACGTGTGCTCCTCTCCTCAGGTCGCTGTACTCTCCAGCCCACAGCTGGACATCCTATATCCCTTCCCAGCGGACTGCGTTTCCATGTGGACTTCCCCTCCTAAAGTGAACCCACCAGTGGCACGGTTAGCCAAAAATACGGCTATTCCTATAACCGATAGATCCTCCCTTCAGTCCGCTGAAGATCGTCGTATGAAATCCCTTTTCTCAGCTACGGGTTCAGCCCTTAAGCCTGTATTCGCCTCCGCATGGGTGGCAAAGGCAAGCTGAGCGGGGCAGCCAGGTAGACCAGGACTTGGTTTCAGAGGTCCCTGCTCAAGATCTCCGCTCCTTAGCGCAGTTGCTCAACCAGGCGGGGAAGTTACTCTGCGAGGCGTCTCTTTGGTTCTCGGCTGGACGAAATTATTTCTGAGGCCACGGGCGGCAAGAGCACCCATTTCCCTCAGACTAGGGCCAGGCGGGTCTCGCACATTAGGTCAAGTTCCTCACATGGCAGGCCCTTCCGTCGTTTCACTAGCTCCCGCCCCGCGGCGAGCTCTTCCGCTGGGGGAGGCGGTTTTACTTCCCAAGATCGATGCAAAAAAAGTCCTTTCGGGCACAACCCTCCTGGCGTCCTAGACCTCAGGCCGCTAGGCCCTCTGTGGTTAAGCAGTCCTCAGCCTGAAGGGCCACCCTCTCCCAGGCCATTCAGTCATCTCTCCCGTTCCCCCGGCAGAAAGGTTCAAGGGGTATTCGAACCTTTTTGTGGTCCCCAAAAAGTAGGGCTCAGTGCGCACTATCCTGGACCTCAAACTGTTGAACAAGTTCCTCCGTCTCCAGCGGTTTCAGATGGAATCCCTTCGTTCCGTAATTGCTTCTCTAGAGCAGGGGGAATTCCTTTTTCGGCCATAGATATCCAGGACGCATACCTCCACGTTCCCATCGCGCGGAGTCCCCAGCGTTTCCTGAGATTTGCGATAGCCGACTGTTATTACCAGTTTGTCGCCCTCCCGTTCGGGCTGGCAATTGTGCCTCGGGTCTTCACGAAGATTCTAGCCCCTCTTCTCGCCCTGCTCCATTCCAGAGGCATATTCCTTATGCCTTATCTGGACGACATCCTCATCAAGGCCTTTGCTCAGGCATCGAGCAGCGTACAGATCACGCTGGAAGCCCTGGCACGCTTCGGGTGGTTGGTCAACCTGCAGAAGTCTTCTCTGATACCCTCCAGACAGTTGGTCTTTCTGGGTATGCTTCTAGACACTGATGCGGCACGGATTCGCTTTCCTCCGGGCATACGACTGGTCTTACACCATTCTGTGAGGGTTCTCCTCGACTGCAGACTTCCATCCATTTGACTCTGCATGAGGACGTTAGTGAAGATGGTTGCCTGTTTCGAGGCGATTCCCTTTGCCCAGTTCCACTCTCGCACGTTCCAGAGAGCGATCCTGTCCTCCTGGGACAAATCTTCAGAGAGTCTGGCCTATCACATCCATCTCTCTCTCCTCAGGTGCGTTCATCCTTTTGTTGGTGGCTGTCTGTCCCACCTCTGGGAAGGTCCTTCCTTCCGATCTCCTGGACAGTTGTTACCACCGACGCCAGTCTTCTGGGTTGACGAGGGGTGCTTCCCCCCCCCCCCTACTTACCCAGGACAGTCCAAGGCACATGGTCTCGGTCGGAGTCAAAGCTCCTGATATCCTGGAGCTCAGAGCGATTCTTCTGTCCCTCCGGCACTGGACCCAACTCCTGAAGGGTCACCCCGTCAGAGTCCAGTCAGACAACGCCTCGGCGGTGGCGTATATCAACCACCAGGGGGGAACACGCAGCCTTGTGGTGATGCAGGAGTCTGCCGAGATCTTACGGTGGGCAGAAGCCCATGTATCTGCAATTTCAGCAATCTACATTCCAGGTGTGGAAAACTGGACTGTGAACTTCCTCAGCAGGACCTCAATAGACCCGGGCGAGTGGTCCCTCCTCCCGGAGGTATTCGAGGCGATCCGTCTCTGTTAGGGTCGCCCCGACGTGGACTTGATGGCCTCGAGGCTCAATCGGAAGCTTCCCACCTTCCTCTCCCGCACAAGGGATCCGGAAGCTTGCGGCGTGGACGCTCTGATCTCCTCTTGGCAGGGGTTCTCCCTACTCCCCCCCCCCCCCCCCCCCCCCCCCAGGCCAGGGTTCTACGGAAAATCAGGTTGGAGGGCATTCAGACGATTGTCGTTGCCCCAGATTGGCCCCATCGCGCGTGTTACGCCGACCTCGTTCTCCTTCTAGTAGACGCCCCTTGGTTACTGCCTCTCAGACGACCTTCTTTCGCAGGGACCCGTCTTCCATCAGCATTTAAGGTCTCTTCGTTTGACGGCGTGGCCATTGAGACCGCCATTCTAGCGCACAGAGGGTTTTCGGCGGATGTCATCCGCACTATGATTCAGGCCACGAAGCCTGCGTCGTCCAGGATCTATTACAGAACCTGGAGGTTTTTCCTGGGCTTCTGTGAAAGCAGAAGTATTCCACCACTTTTTCTCTCCCCACGGTCCTGTCTTTTCTTCAATCAGGATTGGACCTTGGTCTAGCCCTTAGTTCCTTGAAGGGTCAGGTATCTGCATTTTCTGTCCTTTTTCAGCGCCCTCTGGCCCCCCTGGGTCATGTAAATACCTTTTTTTCAGGGTGTGGCGCATACGGTTTCCCCCTACCGTCCTCCCTTACCATATTGGGATCTGAATTTAGTCCAAACAGCGCTCCAGACTTCTCCCTTTGAGCTATTGCGGGAGATTTCTCTCAGACTCCTGTCTTTGAAGGTGGTTTTCCTCATAGCCATCACTTCCATCAGACGGGTGTCTAAGTTGGCGGCCCTTCTTGGTTCTCCGGCCCGTTCCTTCCTTTCTTCCGAAGGTACTCTCTGACTTCCATATTAACTAGGAAATTGTCCTTCCCTCACTGTGTCCATTTTCTTCACACCCTAAGGAAAAGGAGTTGCACCATTTGAATGTTGTCAGAGCTCTGAAGATCTATTTGGCAGCCTCCGGTTCCTTCCGCCGCACGGACTCCCTTTTTGTCATTCCGGAGGGTCCTTGCAAAGGATTGGCTGCCTCCATGGTGGCAATCGCACGTTGATTTCGGGCTGCATTTGCGGAGTTTTACCGTGCCCGGGACAGGGTTCCTCCTTTAGGTGTCACGGCTCACTCCACCAGAGCGGTGGGCGCATCTTGGGCTCTAAGGAATCGCGCTTCGGCTGCACAGTTGTGTAAGGCGGCTACTTGGTCCTCCTTGCACACTTTCACAAAATTTTACCAGGTGCATACTTATGCATCAGCAGACGCTGCCTTGAGCCACATGGTCTTGCAGGTCGCAGTTTCCTAGATGCCTGCAGGGACGCTTGTTTCCATGGGGCTGTGTTTTTTTTCCCCTCCCTGTGGACTTCTTTTGGACGTCCCACGGTTCCTGTGTCCCCCAATTAATATGGGCGAGAAAAGGAAACTTTTGTATAACTTACCAGTAAAATCTATTTTTTTGCTCTTCATTGGGGGATGCAGCACCCACCCAGTATTGTTGTTCGACCACAGTTGTGGCAGTTGCTGGTTAGAACCCCGTTGGGTTTTTGGCATGGTGGTGTTCCATGTTTTTTCTTGGTTGGCTTGCTTCTCCTACTGCTTGTACACAAACTGAAGCTCTCTCTCCAGGGTGGAGGGGGTATAGCTGCCAGGGGAGGAGCTAGTTTACTAGTGTCAACGCCTCCTAGAGGACATAGCTATACCCACGGTTCCTGTGTCCCCCAATGAAGAGCGAGAAAGCGATTTTATTGGTAAGTTATACAAAAATCGAGTTTTTCAGTGTTGTGTTTGCTTATCATAGAATATTTATATAGCAATCCTCGCTTTTTTTTTTTTTTTTTTTCTGATTTGTTGCACATTGACCAGTATTGCCTAGAATGCAATTATTTTTCTTTTTACAGTAAGGAAAAATGTTAACATGGTTTTCCTGTAACAGTTACAGGATAATAAAGCGTTCCTTTCCATGATCAACCATGTTCTCAGTGTTGATGGATTTTACTTCTCCACCTCATATGATCTTACCCATACTCTGCAAAGACTTTCCAACACAAGTCCAGAATTTCAAGAAATGAGCCTTCTGGAAAGGGTAAGAAAAAGCAGGGAGTCTGTCACCAAGGGCCTCCCTATCCAACTGTTTGCATGGAAACTTAGCTGTGGTTCACATGATTAAAACGCTGGTTTTCTTTTCTTGATCCAAGGCTCTGTTCCCGAGTTATGATACTTATTAAACAAATATGCAAATGAGGGCTTTGGTGTGATGAAAGTGTCACTGTTGCTCTCTTTGCACACAAGCTCCACTCCTTTCTGTGGCCAGCCCGTCTCTCGCTGCTTTGACAGGGACAGGTAGTGGCAAAGCAGCCAGGGAGGGGTTGGCCACAGAAGTGAGTGAAGCTTGTTACCTAACGAGCTCTGCTCACTCAGAGGGTTTTCGAGAGTTCTTAATGATGAACTATCCTTTGGATAGGTCATCAGTATCTGATTGGTGGGGGTGTGCACACGGGACCTCCACGATAGTGTTTGAGAAGGCAGCGGTGCATACAGTAGCGTGCTTTGGTCTAGGCAAAGCTGGAAAAGGCTGCGGCTCTTAAGTGTCGGAACCCGGATCAGATACTGATGACCTATCCAGAGGATAGGTCTTCCGTAAGAAATACTTTCGGAAAACTCATTTAAATCGTTAAGCTTAAAGGATAACTGTCACATTTTTTTAAAATCAAGTCATTTTTATAAAAGTTACAATTTGTACAGATATACATACATCAAATATATATTAATGTAAACAAGTAAGGACCTAAATCTGGCACATTAATACACACAGTTCAAACTTAGAAGAGTGTAACCCCCCCTCCCTAACCTGCACCGCGCCACAATGTCAGCTCGTTTTTCTCCTCCACACAGCTTGAGAAACAACTACCCCTGTTTCCACCATAACCCGTTCATCAGTAACATCACATTATCGTGTTACACTTCACCATAATCTAGGCGTCTGCCCCAGTTGCAAGGACATAAGACGTCCAGTTGGTAGTCCTGGCGTTCTCAACCATGGTCCCCATATAGACTCAAACTTAATAATCGTACCTCTTTTAAAGTATACCCCCCTTTCATGTCCAATTATCACATTCATTCGTGCAATAAATTCCTCCTTAGCCAGTACTGTAGTGCTTATCCAGTATTTGGCTATTAATTTCCTGGCTTGGTACAGTGTTCTACTAATGCCAATATTGGGATCTGTTGTGAATTAGTCTTGTAACAAGCCCAATACACATATCAAAGGTTCTACCGGAAGTCTGATCCTGAACACCTGAAAAATAATATCGAACACTAGATTCCAAAAAGGACCTATGGCAGTGCACTCCCAAAACATGTGTAGTATATGTGCCTCTGACATATCACATTTTGGGCAGTTAGATGTGTCGCATACCCCTATCTTATGTAGGAATTTAGGTGTTCTGTAAACCCTGTGTATTAAGTATAGTTGTGGCAGTCTGTGTGTCTCACACAATGATAACAAGGGGCTTTTAGACAGTATTTCGGACCACTGCGCATCATTCAGGGGGCCAACCTCTCGGGACCATTTTTCCCTAACAGTCAAAGGAAAGTGGTCCTGATAGAATGATGGCAACAGCTTGTAGAAGCCAGAGATCACTCCTTTGGTATCATCTCCCTTTCTGATCTGTTCCGCTATCATAGATGCCTGTATAGTCAGATCTGTCGTCTTTCCCTGATAACTGTCACATTTAGACCCTAATTTAAATTTTCATATATGTAGTTACTAATAACATGATATTCCAGAATCAGTTACTATTAGACTGACTTATTTGACTTAATAAGATTTAGCCCTTAGCAAACAGTCTGCATAAAACTGCAATTTCACTATTCAGTAAAGATGGCCGCCACTGCCCTCACCCTGAGGCTAATCCCGCCTGCCCTCACTAGCCAGTAACAATAGCCCCCCAAAAGTGTCAGTAACCAAACCCCCCCCTAAAGGGTTAATCTCCTGCAGCACAAAGGGGTCTTCTTACCACATGTTGCTTTCATTTATACACTGAGCAGATGGCAGATCTCCCTTCCCTGTTGTGCGCTGCTTCAAGTCTGCTGAGTGAGGGAGCGTCTGCCAAGCGCAGGGACAGGGTGAAGTGCACACAGCCCAGGCACTGTTATCAGCTGCTGGGGAGGACCTGGCTTTAATCATTTACTTACAGTCCCTGGCTGTCAGTAATGTGACCTTGCACGCAGCGTGCTCCGTCCTTCTACAGATAGACGGACCATGCCTAGCAACCCTATTTTAAGCACAGGTAAAAGTAGGCAGTACAGGGAACAAAACTGTGGAATTAAAGGGTAATTGAATACACAGTGAAAAGTTGAAATAGGGCCACCAAGGTGATATTAATCACCACAATCCAATACTCCAAAAAAAAAGAAATACGACAGTTATCCTTTAATGGGGTCATTTATTAATCTGAAATAAGCCTATATTAGGCAGTTTTGAGGCATTTTTGGAGAAGATTTTGAGGCAGAAATGCTTGAAAATCAGCCCCAAAAAACTGTGAACTAGCCCTTTTACTGTTACCAAACCACAGATTTAACCCCTTAAGGACCCTGGGATTTTCCATTTTTGCGTTTACATTTTTTACTCCCCGCCTTCCCATAGTCCTACCTTTTTTTTTTTTTTTTTTTTCTCTTCACATAGCCTTATGAGGGCTTATTTTTTGCAGGACAAGTTATACTTTCTAATGGCACCATTTATAGTTGCATACCATGTAGTAGGGAGTGGGAAAAAAAATTCCAAATGGGGTAGAATTGGGAAAAAACACAATTCTGATGAAGGTTTTTATTTATTTTTACACTGTACCCTATGCGGTAAAATTGACCTGTTATCTTCATTCTCCAGGTCAGTACTGTTCCAATGCCACACTTGTATAATTTTTCTTGTGTTTTAATACAGAAAAAAAATTAAAACCTTTTTGAGGAAAAAAATTTTTTTTCATAACCATATTATGACCCTTATAACTTTTTTGTAGCTATGTATGTCACTTTTTGCTCACTTTTTATTAAAAAATTATTGGGTAGTTGACGTGACAAAAAATGGCAAATTGGCGGTTTTTATTTTCCTCCTCGCTGTTCCATTTGCCGTGTGCCATTAATATTGTTGTATTTTAATAGTATGGGCATTTTCGCACGTGGCGATGCCCATGATGCTTATTTTTTTTTTTTATTGGTTGTGTTTTTATTTTAAGGAAAGGGGGGTGATTTGAACTTTTTTTATTTTTTTTTATATTTGTAAACTTTTTTTTAAACTTTTTTAAGTCACCTCCGGTGACAATAACTGCCAATCATTCGTTTGCCCATAGTATTCAGTGATGGCTAAATAGCCATCATTGAAGAATTCATTTGTACTATATCAATACAAGGCTGCCACCTAGTGGCCTGTATTGCTTAATATAGCTAATTGACTCTGAAGCCTGCTTGAGGCTTCGGTCAATTAGAGCAAGGTAACAGCCGGAGAAAGCTGTTACCGGAACCGTGCGACTTCCGGTTCCGGTCTGTGCAGATACCGTGGTCACATTTGACCACGGTATCTGAAGGGCAAGATGTCCTCCCTCTATATACACTATATACGCTCCTCCCTCTATATACACGATATGCCCTCCTCCGCTCCTCCCTCTATATGCCCTCCTCCCTCATATGCCCTCCTCCACTACTCCCTCTAATTGCCCTCCTCCACTCTCCTCCATATACATTATATACCCCTCTACGCTCCTCCCTCTATATACACTATATACCCTACTCCGCTCCCTCCCTCTATATACACTCTCCCTCTGTATACACTATATACCCTCCTCCCTGCTGTATACACTATATACCCCTCCTCCCTCTGTATACACTATATACCCTCCTCCACTCCTCCCTCTGTATACACTATATTACCCTCCTCATCGGCATTCAGGCAAGTGTTAATTTTTTTTAGCCGGAGATAAAACCGCAGCATGCTGCAGTATTATCTCCATCCTGAACAGTCAAAAGACTGAACTGAAGACATCCTGATGCATCCTGAACGGATTACTCTCATTCAGAATGCATGGGGATAAAACTGACTGTTCTTTTCGGTATAGAGCCCCTTAAGACAGAACTCTCTATTCCGGAAAAGAAAACACTAGTGTGAAAGTACCATAGGCCTCTTTCACACTTGCGTTGTTGGGATCCGGCATGCTCTTCCGTTGCCCGGAGGTGCCTGCCGGATCCGAACAACGCAAGTGTACTGAAAGCATTTGAAGACGGAAACCGTCTTCCAAATGCTTTCAGTGTTTACTAGGCACCCAGGACGCTATTAAAGTCCTGGTTGCCATAGTAGTAGCGGGGAGCGGGGGAGCGGTATACTTACAGTCCGTGCGGCTCCCGGGGCGCTCCAGAATGACGTCAGGAGCGCCCCATGCGCATAGATGACGTGATCCATGTGTCACGTGATCCATGCGCTTGGGGCGCCCTGACGTCACTCTGGAGCGCCCGGGGAGCCGCACGGACGGTAAGTTGCTGCTCCCCTGCTCCCCGCTACACTTACCATGGCTGTCAGGACTTTAGCGTCCGGTAGCCATGGTAACTATTCAGAAAAGCTAAACGTCGGGTCGGCAATGCGCCGAAACGACGTTTAGCTTAAGGCCCGGATCCGGATCAATGCCTTTCAATGGGCATTGATCCCGGATCCGGCCTTGCGGCAAGTCTTCAGGATTTTTGGCCGGAGCAAAAGCGCAGCATGCTGCGGTATTTTCTCCGGCCCAAAAAAACGTTCCGTACCGGAACTGAAGACATCTGATGCATCCTGAACGGATTACTCTCCATTCAGAATGCATTAGGATAATCCTGATCAGTATTCTTCCGGCATAGAGTCCCGACGACGGAACTCTATGCCGGAAGACAATAACGCAAGTGTGAAAGAGCCCTAACATAGTTTATAAGACTGAAAAAAGACATCTGTCCATCCAGTTTAGCCTGCTATCCTGCAAGTGATCCAGAGGAAGACCCTTATGGACACGACCGTTGTTTTGGTCTGCAACGGAGCCGCAGTTTTGGCGGCTTGGGTGCGGACCCATTCGCTTCAATTGGGCCCAACACATTGCGGCCAGCACTCGTGTGCTGTCCGCATCCGTTGCTCCGTTCCATGCCCCGCAAAAAAAAATAGAACCGTTTTGCGGATAAGAATAGGCATTTCTACAATGGGCAAATTGCAGAAGGCACACGGGCGGCTTCTGTTTTTTGCGGATCCGCGGTTTGTGAACTTCAAAAAAACGGAACGGTCGTAGGCATGAGGCCGAAGGCAAATAAAAATCCCTGTGAGGTAGAAGCCAATTTTCCTCAATTAGGGAAAAAAATTCCTTCCCGACTCCAATCAGGCAATCAGAATAACTCCCTGGATCAACGATCCCTCTCTAGTAACTATAGCCTGTAATATATTACACTCCAGAAATGCATTCGGCCCTCCTGAACTCTTTTTTTTTTTTTTGTGAACTCACCATCACTACCTCCTCAGGCAGAGCGTTCCGTAGTGTCACTGCTCTTACCGTAAAGAATCCTTTTCTATGTTTGTGTACAAACCTTCTTTCCTCCAGACGCAGAGGATATCCCCTCGTCACAGTCCTGGAGATAAATATATGATGGAAGAGATCTCTGTACTGACCCCTGATATATTTATACATAGTTGTTGGATCTCCCCTCAGTAGTCTTTTTTTTCTAAAGTCAATAACCCTAAGTTTGATAAACGTTCAGGGTACTATTGTCCACCCATTCCAGTTATTACTTTAGTTGCCCTTCTCTGAACCCTCTCTAGCTCTGCTATGTCTGCCTTGTACACACACTGTACAGTTCTGGACTCCTGTGAACATGTGTGGTCTGACTAGTGATTTGTAAAGTGGCAGGACTATGTTCTCCTCACAGGCATCTATGCCCCTTCTGATGCAACCCATTATCTTATTGGCCTTGGCAGCAGCTGTCTGACACTGGTTTCTACAGCTTAGTTTGTTGTCCACTAAAATTCCGAAGTCCTTTTCCATGTCAGTGTTACCCAGTGTTTTACCATTTAGTATGTACTGGTGACTTGCATTATTCCTTCCCATGTGCATAACCCTAAATTTGTCAGTGTTAAACCCCATCTGCCACTTATCTGCCCAAGCCTCCAATCTATCCAGATCCCTCTGTAGTAGTAGTATACTGTCCTCTTCTGTGTTAATTACTTTACACAGTTGAGTGTCAACTGCAAAAATTTATATTTTACTGTTGAAGCCTTCTACAAGATCATTAATAAATATATTAACGAGAATAGGGCCCAATACTGACCCCTGAGGTACCCCACTAGTGACAGTGACCCAATCTGAGTATGTACCGTTAATAACCACCCTCTGTTTTCTATCCTTGAGCCAGTTATTTACCCACATGCAGACATTTTCTCCCAGTCCAAGCATTCTCATTTTATATACTAACCTTTTATGTGGTACAGTGTCAAATGCTTTGGAGAAGTCCAGATATACAACATCCATTGATTCGCCACTGTCAAGTCTAGAACTTACCTCCTCATAGAAACTGATTAAAGGGAACCTGTCACCAGTTTTATGGTGTCCTAACTAAGGGCAACATAAATAAGTGACTGATTCTCTTAGCAAGATGCTGGGTCACATTTTTTTTTAATTGAACCAGTCAATCTGCCAACATCTTGTATTGAAAAGCTCCAGCTGATAATGATGAGTCCTGAATATTCATGAGCTCCTGACTCTCCCCGCCTACCTGCTGCTGAGTGACAGTTATTTTCCATATGAATCAGCAGCAGGTGGGCAGGGGAGTGGCTATAGCTCTGAATTAAATATACGCTGGACTCAATGACATCACGCTGGACTCAAATCAGCTCATTAGCATGCGACATGTGGCATCTTTGTGTGTATATTATGAGGTAACCATCTGTCACGCCAGTAAGTGAATACATCTAAGGTACTTTTTAGTAGTTAATGATTGTATATAATTAGTTAGATTATAATCAAATATCCACATGACAGGTTCCCTTTAAATTAGTTTGACATGACGACTGATCCCTCGTGAAGCCATGTTGATATGGCGTAATTTGCTTATTTTCATTGAGGTACTCCAAGATAGCATCTCTTAGAAAACCTTCAGTTTACCCACAACAGATGTTAAACTCACCGCCCTAGTTTCCGGGCTCTGTTTTTGGACAGTTTTTGAATATTGGCACCACATTTGCTATGTGCCAATCCTGTGGAACAGTCCCTGTCAATATAGAGTCCTTAATTTTCAGAAAGAAGGATCTGGCTATGACATAACTTAATTCTCTTAGGATATCCCGGCGATTTGTCTATTTTCATCTTTTTAAGATGCAGCTCCATTTCTTCCTGGGTCAGACAGGGCACTTTTAATAGGGAATTAACTTTTACATTCTGCATTTCATCTGACAGTTTATTTTTCTCAGTGAATACAGTGGAGAAAAAAAATATTTAATAGCTTTGCTTTCTCCTCATCGCTGTCTGCAACTCCCCCCTTATCACTCCGACACCTCAGATTTATACGTTTTAACACTTAAATAATTGAAGGACATTTTAGGATTAGTTTTACTGTGTCACGGCCTCTGTTGTGTGCGCTGTGTCACGGTTGCCCTGCATGCCGTTGCCTGCAGCAACATGTTGCAGCATGTAGGCGGCTCCTCCTTTCCCCTTGGTCCTTCCCTGTCTGGTGCCGGAGGGGTTTATTATCTGGCTGGTGTGGCCTCTTGGCTCTTTGTTTTGTTGTGACCATGAGGTCAGTTGCCCTTCAGCCGTTGTGAGAGCTGGGGTGCTGCTCCTATCCTGGATATACCATCTGTCCAGTGGGAGGGCCTCCTAGCTAGACATCAATGTCACCTTGATGTCTCCCCTATGTCTTTGCCTTCCCTTGTATCTATGTTTGGTGTGGGTTATGTGCGGGGTCTGTTGTATGTCTCGTTGTTGTTACATGTCTGGCATGTGGGTGTCTTTTTCCGGCATGTTTGCTAGACATTTCCCCTGTGAGTCACATAACCTCTGGAAGGGGGTGTCGGGGTTTCCCGGAGGGGGAATCACAAGCCAGTGAGCAGCTCTGCCTGGAGCCCCCATGCTTCCTGTTTGCATGAGGTCCGGTCGTCGTTGGGGCCGCAGCAGTTAGTGCATGTTGTTCCTGGGCTCTTACCTGCCGATTCAGTGACTGTCCCTTTCCTTGTAGCTAGGTCAGTGGAGACTCCTGTTCATCTGCGTCTGGGATGAACAGATCGTCTCCTGCTCCTAACCTCATTGCAGGGATCTTCAGTGTCCGAGGTTCCTGTGTATGAGCCTAACTACCATCTGGGTCTGCTCATACGGTTAGGAGTCAGGGCCAGGATTAGGGTGGCATTAGGAGGTGACCTGCTCCCTTTTCCTGGTGTCCAGGCCTAGCTGCTTCCCCGTTTCCCTACACTATACGGTGGGGAGTTTTCCCCCACTCCCCACCGTGACACTTTGGCAATGAATCTCTTGGTCTCTAGTTTGGTTGCTTTTATTTGTCTTTTACACATTCTATTTTTCTTTTACACATTCTATTTTTTTCCTTATAGTTTTTCAATGCTTCCTCGCTACACTCCTGTTTTTAGTGATTTAAAGGGAACCTGTCACCTCCAAAAACCGTCCCAAGCCGCCAGCAATACCTGACAGTAGCCAGCAGCGTGTTTCCGACTATAATTTTCTTCCTGAAGGCCAATGCAGCTAAATCTCAGAAAATGTTCTTTTATCCCCTGACGGCATGCTTCTCTAGTCATGCTTGAAGTCAAGGGGGCTGCGACCTCCTTGCTTCAAGTCAAGATGACCACACCCCTTCCATGCCCCTTCGCTGTGACTGACAGCCGGCAGTTCGGCTGGCTTTGCCGAACTCTCTGCAAAGGCGCTGTCAGTCACAGCGAAGGCAGGGAAGGAGGCGTGGTCATCTTGACATGAAGCAAGGAGGCCGCTGCCCTCCTGACTTCAAGCATGACTAGAGAAGCGTGCCAGCAGGGGATAAAAGAACGTTTTCTGAGCTTTAGCCGCATCGGCCTTCAGGAAGAAAATTATAGTCGGAAACACGCTACTGGCTACTGTCAGGTACTGCTGGTGGCTTGGGATGGTTTTTGGAGGTGACCGGTTCCCTTTAAATGCTTTCTTTACAATTTTATTCATCCACATTGTGTGTTTTTTTTTTGTGTTTTTTTTTCCCCTTGTTCCTTACCCTATTATTCCCATAAGGTATGTACCTCTCACAATTAGATTTTAGGATGCTTTTAAAAATATCCCATTTTGTGGCTGTATTTTTCATTTTTGAGGACTTCGTCCCAGTTAGAAACATAGAAACATAGAATGTGTCGGCAGATAAGAACCATTTTGGCCCATCTAGTCTGCCCAATATACTGAATACTATGGATAGCCCCCGGCCCTATCTTATATGAAGGATGGCCTTATGCCTATCCCATGCATGCTTAAACCCCTTCACTGTATTTGCAGCTACCACTTCTGCAGGAAGGCTATTCCATGCATCCACTACTCTCTCAGTAAAGTAATACTTCCTTATATTACTTTTAAACCTTTGCCCCTCTAATTTAAAACTGTGTCCTCTTGTGGTAGTTTTTCTTCTTTTAAATATGCTCTCTTCCTTTACCGAGTTGATTCCCTTTATGTATTTAAAAGTTTCTATCATATCCCCTCTGTCTCTTCTTTCTTCCAAGCTATACATATTAAGGTCCTTTAACCTTTCCTGGTAAGTTTTATCCTGCAATCCATGTACTAGTTTAGTAGCTCTTCTCTGAACTCTCTCTAGAGTATCTATATCCTTCTGGAGATATGGCCTCCAGTACTGCGCACAATACTCCAAGTGAGGTCTCACCAGTGTTCTGTACAGCGGCATAAGCACTTCACTCTTTCTACTGCTTATACCTCTCCCTATACATCCAAGCATTCTGCTGGCATTTCGTGCTGCTCTATTACATTGTCTTCCCACCTTTAAGTCTTCTGAAATAATTACTCCTAAATCCCTTTCCTCAGATACTGAGGTCAGGACTGTGTCAAATATTCTATATTCTGCCCTTGGGTTTTTACGCCCCAGGTGCATTATCTTGCACTTATCCACATTAAATTTCAGTTTCCAGAGTTCTGACCATTCTTCTAGTTTTCCTAAATCCTTTTCCATTTGGCGTTTCCCTTCAGGAACATCAACCCTGTTACATATCTTTGTGTCATCAGCAAAAAGACAAACCTTACCAGCGAGGCCTTTTGCAATATCACTTATGAAGATATTAAACAAAATTGGTCCCAGTACAGATCCCTGTGGAACCCCACTGGTAACATGACCTTGTTTTGAATGTTCTCCATTGACTACAACCCTCTGTTGTCTGTCACTCAGCCACTGCCTAATCCACTCAACAATATGGGAGTCCATGCGCAATGACTGCAGTTTATTGATAAGTCTTCTATGTGGGACAGTGTCAAAAGCCTTACTAAAATCTAGATATGCGATGTCTACTGCACCTCCACCGTCTATTATTTTAGTTAGTTAGGCCAATGGCCTCTCTTAGTTGACTAAAGATAGTGTTTTTTTTTTTTTTATGTTTGGTATTTTTGTTCCTCCTTAAATGACAATTGGAAAGTTATTTTTTTATGGTCACTATTTCCCAGGTGTCCCCCAACCTGCACATATGTTGTTCTGTCAGGTCTATTGGTTAATACGAAGTCCAGTATGGCTGTCCCTCTAGTCAGATCCTGAACCAGTTGGGAAAGGTAATTGTCTTTGGTTATTGCCAAGAACTTTCCTTTGAGATGTACAGGTTTCAGTTTTCCAGTCTATATCTGGGTAGTTGAAGTCCCCCGTAATAACGACTTCATTATGATCTGCCGCCTCGTCTTTCTCGTTTAGTAGTAGATTTTCTGTGGACTTTGGTGGCTTATAATGAACTCCTATTAGTATTTTATTATGGTTTTTGGCTCCATATATTTCTGCCCACAGCGACTCCACATGTCCCTCACATAGGATTTTACATAAAGGTAAACCCCTCCCCCCTTCTCTCCGGTTTTGACCTCCAGCCTGCCCCCATTATAGTGAATGGGACCGGAGCGGACTTGCGGCGGCACGGTGCACTAGCTTTAGCACGGATCCGGCATGCTGTTCCCTTGCCGGAACAGCCTGCCAGAGAAGGCTACCGCTAGTGTGGACCTAGCCATAGATATTGTGATAAAGGGGCTATTTAATGTAGCTGTGCTTTGTTGTGATTGCAATATTTCTTTGCATCCGTTACTTTTATTGAAATAAAAAAATAATAATAATAATTGGAAAAATAAATACATTAATAAATTGAAAAGTTAATTTTTTTTTTTTAATCTTCAGGCAGATCAGAGATTTGTTTGGAATGGCCATTTACTGCGAGAATTTTCTGCTCAACCTGAGGTAAAAGATGATTATTTGTAATTTAAAGTTTTAAAAGTCTCAGCATAAGGGCTTATGCACACGCCGGTAGCCTGTTTTGTGGTCTGCAGATTGTGGATGTGTGAAACACGGTTGCCGGCTGCGTGTGTTGCGCATTTTGCGGAACTCTATAGAACTGTCCTATACTTGTCTGTAAAAAGGACAAGAATAGGACATGTTTAATTTTTTTGTTTTTTGTGGGGCCGGATGCGAACTCATTCACTTCAGTGGGGATGCAAAAGATGTGAAACGCACACCCGTGTACTGTCCGCATCCTTATGTCCATTCCACATTTTTTGCGGCCCCATTAAAATGAATGGGTCCGCATCCGACCCGCAAAAAGTGTGCATTGGATGTGGACCAAAACCACGTTGTGTGCGTGAGCCCTAACACACATTTGTATTGTATGTCTACAGAGATTTGCAATTAAAATATGATATGGCAGAAATTTCAGAACTTAATATTGCATCTTAATGATTGCTTTGCATCAAAAATACATATGCATTAGCAGCTTTGAGAATCATTCAGAGGTATAGATGGAAAACTAGAAGACATAACTGATCCTATGTTTTTTTTCTAATCGTATGGTCAGTGTCAGGATTCAAGTTATTGAAATTATACTCTACAGTCATGAGCATGAGGCCTTATTTGTAGTATCCAATGATCTGTTTTGCGGATCCGCAATTTGCAGACCACAAGAACTGATATGGTCGTGTGCATGAGGCCTTGTCTGGAGATTCACTGTTGAGCCAGGCACACCTTCTAGAGCTAGCCCGGCTGAATGTAATTATACGTTTTACTTGGTGATTTGTTGCATCATTATGGATAAAAAGTATTTTTAATCCATATGCAAATGAGCAGTTAAATGCACAGAGGGTGGGCCCAAGCCACTCTGTGCACCCTTGCTGTTCCTGCTCCCTCTGCCAGCCCCTCCCTCTTCTTCTTGATTGACAGGACAAGATTCCTGCATAATCATCTCTCCTGTCCCGGTCATGGAGAGTGAGGACTGGCAGAGGTAGTAGGAGGTGCTCAGGCCCCCACCCTCTCTGCACTTTTCTACTCATTTGCGTATGGATTAAATTACCTTTTTTCCAGAATGAAGCAACTGGTTACTTAATGAAAGGTATCACTACATTCAGCTGAGCTAGCTCTGGCTGGTTTAACAGTGACTTTCCTGGTAACAGATTCCCTTTAAAAATATAGCTAACCTTCGCACAATGCGCTGTACATTTACAATATAAAAAGGTAACCCAAAAAACTGGGGTCCATAAATTACACTCCTAAGAAATACTTAGCAATAATAACATAAATGGCTAAACTCAAATTAGAACATTACAATCAAAGAAAAATAAAATTAGTGTTTACAGCCCAAATTGTAAACATTTAAATCCTTTATTGATGCAGATAAATAATAAAAACATTAAAAATGAATCTCACCAAAATTAAGTGACAGCCCTGGGGTACATCCCAATACTGTACATATAATACAAAGCACAGGTAGAAATAAGATTGTGTAGCAGCCATCTGTCAGTATATATAAAGTGATATAAAAATTGCTGTATATCACACCAGCTTGCCCATATTATAATGTAGTTACAATATTGCCAAAGGGAACTATTGTGCATATGATCAAATACTGATTTGGGTGGCACGTGCCAAATACCAAAACAGTGTATGTGCACAAAGTTCCAAAAAATTCAAATGAAACCGAAACTATAAGTGAAATACAGCATTATCCCATTTGTGCTTAATTTTGTTTGTTAAAAAAACCTCTCAGGCGTTGTACACTGCCATTGTGTGGTTGCAGGGTGCCACCTGCAGGCTTCCATAAGAAATACTGCTGTAGTAGCCTTCAGAGAGCTTGATGCTACTAAAGGGAATAAACTGGTCCCCTGATTGCCGTTCAGGGGAGATCCGTTTGGGCCCTAGGAGTGCACTGCTCCCAGGGAAAAGCCACCTCGGATGCCGTGGTCACAATTGACCATGGCATCTGAGGGGTTAAATGTCTGTGATCATAATTGCGGATTGCATACATTAACCCTTGGTGATTAAACCTACACAAATTGCCAGTCCGCATTATAATCATAAAGGCACTTTATTAGACACTAGGGTTGTTTCGATAACAAAATTTTGATTTGGTTTCGATACCATAAAAAAGTATTGCGATACTCAATAGCATTCGATACCACGCGAAAAATAAAAATTATCAAAAAAAGCCGCGTGCATTCCGCATTTTATGGAACGTCCGGCTCATAATCGAACAGTCCGATTCTATTTTTTGGGGGTACAAGGTTACAAAAAAATGGCGAATCGCGCAGTTTTTATTTTTTTTATTTCTGTTCTGGCGTTCACCGCATAGGAGATTTTTTAAAATATTTTAATAGTTTGGACTTTTAGGATGTGGCAATATGTGATATGTTTATTTATTGTTTATATATTTTATATGTAAAATTGGGGAAAGTGGTGATTTATACTTGATATTTTGGTGTGTGTGTTTTTTTTTTTTTTACTGTGTATTTAATAACAATTTCCCCCCTTAGAGGCTAGAACCTGGGATCTTTTAATCCCTTGTCCTATTCACCTTAATAGAGCTCTATTAGGGTGAATAGGATCTCACACTCTCCCTGCTGCCCTGTGCATAGTACACACAGCAGCAGGGAGATTACTATGGCAGCCAGGACTTCACTAGCGTCCTGGCTGCCATGGTAACTGATTGGAGCCCCAGGATTAAACAGCTGGGGCTCCAATCAGAAGCTGCCACTGCCACCAATGAGGAGGAGGGGAGGGGACTCTGTAGCCACTGCCACCAATGTTTTTAACCTCTTAAGGACATAGGGCGTACAGGTACGCCCTTGTGCCCTGGTACTTAAGGACACAGGGCGTACATGTACGCCCTGTGTATTTTCGATCACTGCCGTGCGGCTGGCAGTGATCGGAACCCGGTGCCTGCTCAAATCATTGAGCAGGCACCTAGGCTAAATGCGCGGGGGGGTCCCGTGACCCCCCCATGTCGGCGATCGCGGCAAACCGCAGGTCAATTCAGACCTGCGGTTTGCTGCGATTTCTGAAGTTTCTGGTCCCCGCGGTCCCTGACCGCGGGGATCAGAAACTTTATATGCCTAAAAAAAAAAGTTTTATTCACCCCCCCCTGCACCCCCGAATGATTTTTATGGTGGCGGGAGGTGCAGGGGGAGGGTTGCGGGCGGTGTGGGCGGCGGGCGGTGCGGCAGGTGGGATCGCGATCCCCCGCCCGCCTCCCCTTGTATAATCGTTGGTGTCTAGTGGGGATACCAGGGTGCCAGCACATTGCTGGCACCCTGGTATAAACGGCTGACATCTGCGATGCGATGTCAGCCGTTTAACCCTTTCCATACAGCGGTCCGTACGGACCGCTGTATGGAAAAGGTTAACAGCGCAGGGAGCTCCCTCCCTCTCCCATCGGGGGGCTGCTGTGCCTTTTCAGCCCCCCGATGGGGAGGGAGAGAGCCCCCTGAGAGATCCCCTCCTTACCCTTCCCCGTCTGCGAAGTTCTGAGCAGTACTGAGCAGACGGGGAAGGTTCCCATGGCAACAGGACGCCTCTCAGGCGTCCTGCTGTCCATGGTGCTGAACAGATCTGTGCTGAAAGGCATAGATCTGTTCAGTGTAAGTAAAATACAGTACAGAACAATATATATTGTACTGTACTGTATTATACAGACATCAGACCCACTGGATCTTCAAGAACCAAGTGGGTCTGGGTCAAAAAAAAGTGAATAAAAGTGAAAAAAAAGTAAAAATCAAAAAACACATTTATCACTGATAAAAAATGAAAAAAATAAAATTCCCTACACATGTTTGGTATCGCTGCGTCCGTAACGACCTGATCTATAAAACGGTAATGTTACTTTACCCGAACGGTGAACACCATAAAAATAAAAAATAAAAAACTATGATGAAATTGAAATTTTGCCCACCTTACTTCCCAAAAAAGGTAATAAAAGTGATCAAAAAAGTCGCATGTACGCCAAAATTGTAACAATCAAACCGTCATCTCATCCCGCAAAAATCATACCCTACCCAAGATAATCGCCCAAAAACTGAAAAAACTATGGCTCTTAGACTATGGAAACACTAAAACATGTTTTTTTTTGTTTCAAAAATGAAATCATTGTGTAAAACTTACATAAATAAAAAAAAAGTATACATATTAGGTATCGCCGCGTCCGTATCGCCCGGCTCTATAAAAATATCACATGATCTAACCCCTCAGATGACCACCGTAAAAAAATAAAAATAAAAACGGTGTAAAAAAAGCCATTTTTTGTCATCTTACGTCACAAAAAGTGTAATAGCAAGCAATCAAAAAGTCATATGCACCCCAAAATAGATGCCAATCAAACCGTCATCTCATCCCGCAAAAAATGAGACCCTACTTAAGATAATCGCCCAAAAACTGAAAAAACTATGGCTTTTAGACTATGGAGACACTAAAACATTTTTTTGGTTTTAAAAATGAAATCATTGTGTAAAACTTACATAAATAAAAAAAATTGTATACATTAGGTATCTCCGCGTCCGTGACAACCTGCTCTATAAAATTACCACATGATCTAACCTGTCAGATGAATGTTGTAAATAACAAAAAAAAAAAACTGTGCCAAAAAAGCTATTTCTTGTTACCTTGCCGCACAAAAAGTGTAATATAGAGCAACCAAAAATCATATGTACCCTAAACTAGTACCAACAAAACTGCCACCCTATCCCGTAGTTTCTAAAATGGGGTCACTTTTTTGGAGTTTCTACTCTAGGGGTGCATCAGGGGGGCTTCAAATGGGACATGGTGTCAAAAAAACCAGTCCAGCAAAATATGCCTTCCAAAAACCATATGGTGTTCCTTTCCTTCTGCGCCCTGCCGTGTGCCCGTACAGCTGTTTACGACCACATATGGGGTGTTTCTGTAAACTACAGAATTAGGGTCATAAATAATGAGTTTTGTTTGGCTGTTAACCCTTGCTTTGTAACTGGAAAAAAAATATAAAAATGGAAAATCTGCCAAAAAAGTGAAATTTTGAAATTGTATCTCTATTTTCCATTAAATCTTGTGCAACACCTAAAGGGTTAACAAAGTTTGTAAAATCAGTTTTGAATACCTTGAGGGGTGTAGTTTCTTAGATGGGGTCACTTTTATGGAGTTTATAATCTAGGGGTGCATCAGGGGGGCTTCAAATGGGACATGGTGCCAAAAAAACAGTCCAGCAAAATCAGCCCTCCAAAAACCAAACGGCGCACCTTTCACTCTACGCCCCGCTGTGTGCCCGTACAGTAGTTTACGGCCACATATGGGGTGTTTCTGTAAACAGCAGAGTCAGGGCAATAAAGATAGTCTTGTTTGGCTGTTAACCCTTGCTTTGTTAGTGGAAAAAATGGGTTAAAATGGAAAATTAGGCAAAAAAATGAAATTCGCAAATTTCATCGCCATTTGCCAATAACTCTTGTGCAACACCTAAAGGGTTAACGACGTATGTAAAATCAGTTTTGAATATCTTGAGGGGTGTAGTTTCTTAGATGGGGTCACTTTTAGGGAGTTTCTCCTCTAGGGGTGCATCAGGGGGCTTCAAATGGGACATGGTGTAAATAAACCAGTCCATAAAAATCAGCCTTCCAAAAACCAAACGGCGCACCTTTCACTCTACGCCCCGCTGTGTGGCCGTACAGTAGTTTACGGCCACATATTGGGTGTTTCTGTAAACGGCAGAGTCAGGGCAATAAAGATACAGTCTTGTTTGGCTGTTAACCCTTGGTTTGTTAGTGGAAAAAATGGGTTAAAATGAAAAATTAGACAAAAAAATGAAATTCTCAAATTTCCTCCCTATTTGCCAATAACTCTTGTGCAACACCTAAAGGGTTAACAACGTATACAAAATCCGTTTTGAATACCTTGAGGGGTGTAGTTTCTTAGATGGGGTCATTTTTGGGTGGTTTCTATAATGTAAGCCTCGCAAAGTGACTTGAGACCTGAACTGGTCCCTAGAAATTGAGTTTTTGTAAATTTCGGAAAAATTTCAAGATTTGCTTCTAAACTTCTAAGCCTTATAACATCCCCAAAAAATAAAATATCATTCCCAAAACAATTCAAACATGAAGTAGACATATGGGGAATGTAAAGTCATCACAATTTTTGGGGGTATTACTATGTATTTTTGTTAAATTTAGGTATTTTTTGTTGCAAAAAAATTTTTTTTTTTTACTCCATTTTACCAGTGTCATGAAGTACAATATGTGACGAAAAAACAATCTCAGAACGGCCTGGATAAGTCAAACCGTTTTAAAGTTATCAGCACTTAAAGGGACTCTGGTCAGATTTTCAAAAAATGGCCTGGTCCTAAGGTGTAAAAAGGCTGTGTCCTTAAGGGGTTAATACTGGGGGGAGGGAGAGAAGGGCGCACTGGGCCACCAATGTTTTTAATACTGGGGGGAGGCGCGCGCACAGCGCCACCAATGATAGTTAACCTTTAATACAGGAGGTGGCGCCGGCAGAATCACATAGCTGGCACCCTGCCTCTGACAGTGAGCTGCGATCAGCGGCAGTTAACCCCTCAGGTGCCGGCTATGTGATTCTGCCGCCTCCTGTATTTGCATTAGAAGTTAACTTTCATTGGTGGCGCAGTGCGCCCGCCCCTCCTCCTTCCATCTCTCCTCCATTGGCAGTGACTGCACAGAGGGGAGGAAGAGACTACTTCCTTCTCCCCTGTGCAGCTAAGGGAACTTGGAGCGCGCTGAGAGCAGCACGCTCCAAGTTCTGGGATACTAGACTGCGCAGCCCAGTATAAAAAAAATGGAAATCCCGGTATCGTATCAAAACCGGTACAAAAGTATCGATTGGGTATTGAAATTTCGATACCCGAAACAACCCTATTAGACACATTACTCAGTTGGAAAAGTTTAAAAATAACAATGCAGGAAAAATGGCGGGATCACTGGAGGGCATCACATGTGCAGTAACATATATCGAATTAGCATGAAGGTACCACAAAAAAAGAAATACAGGTGCAAATGGTAACCATAATAATATTAAGAAAACGAATTACCCATAATGCGTCCTCATCCAGGATGGTGGCAGCCCCATTAACCCTGGGTGTTTGCTGTGTGAAACAGCAAAAACCCAGGAGCTATGGCGCTCACTTCGCTACTTTAAAGTGCAGGCGTCTGCTGTAAGTGTATGGCGAGTGTCCTGAATGAGTTGATAGGGAGTGCCCACTCTTCAGATAGGTGGGAGTCCTGGAAGTGGTACTTTTGATATGCCATAAACATATCAGAAGGTAATAACACCCATTAAGGTTTACTGCGGCCCGTGCGGTTGGACCTGAAAAGCTTGTGCACCCCTGTCCTATACAGTTCCGTCATATAGTATAGTGAATGTCTTTCGTAACCTTCTAATCTCACCTCAGGGGTGGCTGCATGTGCATAGAAATCGTGTTGTAAATCATTTTCAGATGCATACTCCTATTCAGTACCATAGCAGTCGGCCGTCTTGCTGCTGTCCAGTCTACTTCATATAAATAAATGAATAAACGTATTTTTGGTAAATCTGCTTTTTATATTCATTTACAGATTCATAAATTTGCAGTTCCAGTCATTCATGGATGTATCCTTTGAAATATAATGACTAAATATTACCAGTATTAATTTTGATAGAGGATATAGTTTCACAATGTATATTGTCGGTAAGGGGTAAGAGGCATATAGCAAACTTAGGCTACTTTCACACTAGCGTTTGGGTGTCCGCTCGTGCGCACCGTTTGAAGGGGCTCACGAGCGGCCCCGAACTCATCCGTCTGGCCCCAATGCATTCTCAGTGGAGGCGGATCCACTGAGAATGCATCCGCCTGCCAGCGCTCAGCCTCCGCTTCGCTCAGTGAGCGGACACCTGAACGCTGCTTGCAGCGTTCGGGTTTCCGCCTGGCCGTGCGGAGGCGAGCGGATCCGTCCACACTTACAATGTGAGTCAATGGGACGGATCCGCTTGAAGATGACACCATATGGCTCAATCTTCAAGCGGATCCGTTCCCCATTGACTTTCAATGTAAAGTCTGAACGGATCCGCTCAGGCTACTTTCAGACTTAGAAAATTTTCTAAGTAATAATGCAGACGGATCCGTTCTGAACGGATGCAAACGTCTGCATTATCGGAGCGGATCCGTCTGATGAAACATCAGACGGATCCGCTCCGAACGCTAGTGTGAAAGTAGCCAAACTGATACAGTATAATGCTGCCTGTACACATACAGATTGGTATGCAGTTTTGAAGCCATACCGAGGAATGGTTTAAAAATGAGAAGTAAAATCTTTGTACTTTCTCTTCCTTTGTCCATCCTGATTTGGATTAAAAACCTGAAGAAATAATGGATTTATACACCAGGGGCTTGTGTAGGTGAAACACATGAGGGGTCATTTAAGACCAGTATTTTAGAAGCCGGTCTTAATAGGTGGATGTGCTGAATTTATGTAGAGGCGCCGGCCTCTACATAACTTCGCCGTATCCACCGCCTGTCTAAATCTATGCCAGCTCTCTTGCTGGCGTAGATTTACACCATTTTCTACTCCTAAACAGGTGTAGAAAATGGTAAATGCGCCCCCTTCCCATGCCATGCCCCCCTTTTTAGACCTGGGATGAGAGGGGGAAAAGTTACAGATTGCAGCGCAAATAGTCTTTGTGGAGCAATCGGAGACAGATATATGCCACAAAGCGGCGTATATCGGTTAATAAATGACCCCCATGGTTTCAGTGAGCGTCTCTTGTACCAGCTTCACGGATGAAAGCCGCATTGCATAATCCTGCCACGTGATTCTCAGCTGCTTGTCACAGAACTCACGGAGCACATAGTAATGGCTTTATATGATTGGAATAGGAATCTGAGTAAAAATCCAAGGAAATCCTCTCATGACTACTGCACCCACAGAGCATGACTGACATCCTACTCTATACACACACTGATAAAGGGAGAGCCATCAATCATCCTTTGTGGGCATGGTAATCGGGTATGTTACAAGTCCGGTCAGGATTTACTGTGCTTTTAAGGCTACTTTCACGCTTCGGCAGGGCTCAGCAAAAACACTTCCTTTACTGATAATACAAACATCTGCATCCGCTATGAACTGATCCGGTTGTATTATCTTTAACATAGCCAAGGCGGATCAGTCATGAACTCCATTGAAAGTCAATGGGGGACGGATCCATTTTCTATTGTCAGAGAAAACAGATGCGTCCCTATTGACTTGCATGTATTTTGGAGCACTCAGTTCTGTTCAGATACATTTTGTCCTCATTGACAATGAATGAGGACAAAACGGAAGTGTTTTTCTCCGGTATTGAGATCCTATGACTGATCTCAATACCGGAAAGTTGCCTTACTCACAAATCCTGCTCTAAATCATTTAAACCTATATATCGTTTCAGCCATACCCCCCCCCCCCCCCCCCTTTCTATTATATCCTGCTATCAGGGCAGCAGAAATCACCTTTTACTTTAGATTATGTCATCAGTAGCAGATCAGTAGGGGTCCTGACACCAGCATGATCAGCTGATGTTTTGGTGTGCAGCAGCTCATTCTAACAGCTCCATACACAGTGTAATGGGTACCGAGCTGTGCTGGTTCCAGTGTGCAACAGCAACTTCTATGAGCCGACTGTTGCAGAGGACGGGAGTTGCACTGACCTGTTTTTGATTGTTATTGATGACTAAGGATACTGTAGGTCCCTTGTATTTAAATCCAGTAAAAAATCCTTTTAATAGAAAGGAGTTTTGCTGCAATCTTTGGGTTGTTGTAAAATTTGCCTGTAAATAAAGCACTTTGTGTTAGGTTTGTTGAATGTTCCTGCATTTTCACGTTTTTCTCAACTGTTTCCAGTTATTGCGATACATTCCTGTTCTATTAATGGAAAATACTTTGATTGGATTCTCATCTCTAGAAGAAGTTGTTTTCGAGCTGGAGTAAGATACTATGTTAGAGGTATAGTACTTATCCTAATAAAGTTACATGACATTGTTTCATCCTTCTATATTTATCCATGTTTAATTCAAAGTGTCATTAAACAAGACTTTGAATAGAACACTCCGTAAACATTTCAGTGTATATGCAGGGAAATGCTCACACCGTACATACCAAACGAATTCATTTCACTGTTTTTCAATATAACAGCATCTACTATAAGAAAAAAAAAGTATAATACCAATATACAGTTTCATAAAGTATGTCTAGTAGGGTTGCAGTAAACTATTATTTTAGAAATCGAGTAATCGATTTATTTTATTTATTATTTTAGAAATCGAGTATTCTATCGATAATTTTTTTTACAATTAATCGAATATTCTAATAAGAAAACAATGAATTAATAGACTGTTTTCCTTTATAAAAACTTATCAGACCACCTGCCATCAGTCCCCAACACCCTTTGTTCCCCCCAGAGCCATCAGCTCCCCACCCTTCCCCTTTTGCCAGCAGCTCTCCCCCCCTTGTGAAATTATCTCCCCCCTGCTCCTCCTGACACCCGGAGTGCACAGCGTCATTGGTTACTATGACACTGTGCACTCTGGGTGCCCGGCCTTAGTCACACCAACTTACCTTTCCAGCAGGGGCGCCGCCGACACTCCATCGTCTGACGTCACACAGCGCGTCAGGTCATGGCGTGCGTACGTCAGGAGGTCAGTGCAGCACGGGACCATAGATGTGCGGTGTAGTGTCCGGAGGCCCCCTGTTGGAAAGGTGAGTATTGCGGGACAGCGAGAGACCATGGAGCGGGAGTAATAGCAAGCGCTTCACTCCCGCTCTGTGGTCATGTGACATAAACAAATCTTCGATGCAAAAAATTTGCATCGAGGATTTTTTTGTGTCGAATTACTCAATTCAATCGAGTAATCCTTTCAGCCCTAATGTCTAGGCTATACCTCCAGAATATTATATATTTTGGGCCATTTAACCAGATTTTACAACAGTGCCTAAATGGAATCTGGAACCTTTATTGTTTCTGTTTTATTTTTTATATTGTGTAGGGTCATAGTAACATAATATATAAGGAGTAAAAAATACATTTATCCATCCAGTTCGGCCTGTTATCCTGCAAGTTGATCCAGAGGAAGGCAAAAAAAAAACTGTGAGGCAAAAGCCAATTTTCCCCACTTAAGGGGAAAAAAATTCCTTCCCGACTCCAATCAGGCAATCAGAATAACTCCCTGGATTAACGACCCCTCTCTAGTACCTATAGCCTGTAATATTATTACACTCCAGAAATACATTCAGGCCCCTCTTGAATTCTTTTATTGTACTCACCATCACCACCTCCTCAGGCAGAGAGTTCCATAGTCTCACTGCTCTTACCGTAAAGAATCCTTTTCTATGTTTGTGTACAAACCTTCTTTCCTCCAAACGCAGAGGATGTCCCCTCGTCACAGTCACAGTCCTGGGGATAAATAGATGATGGGAGAGATCTCTGTACTGACCCCTGATATATTTATACATATTAATTAGATCTCCCCTCAGTTGTCTTTTTTCTAAAGTGAATAACCCTAATGTTGATAATCTTTCAGGGTACTGTAGTCCCCCCATTCCAGTTATTACTTTAGTTGCCCTCCTCTGTACCTTCTCCAGCTCTGCTATGTCTGCCTTGTTCACTGGAGCCCAGAACTGTACACAGTACTCCATGTGTGGTCTGTCTAGTGATTTGTAAAGTGGTAGGAATATGTTCATCACGGGCATCTACGCCCTTTTTGATGCAACCCATTATCTTATTGGCCTTGGCAGCAGCTGCCTGACACTGGTTTTTACAGCTTAGTTTGCTGTTCACTAAAATTCCTAGGTCCTTTTTCCATGTCAGTGTTACCCAGTGTTTTACCATTTAGTATGTACTGGTGACTTGCATTATTCCTTCCCATGTGCATAACCTTACATTTGTCAGTGTTAAACCTCATCTGCCACTTATCTGCCCAAGCCTCCAATCTATCCAGATCCCTCTGTAGTAGTATACTGTCCTCTTCTGTGTCAGTTACTTTACACAGTTTAGTGTCATCTGCAAAAATTTATATTGTACTGTGCAAGCCTTCTACAAGATCCTTAATAAATATATTGACGAGAATAGGGCCCAATACTGACCCCTGAGGTACTCCACTAGTGACAGTGACCCAATCTGAGTATGTACCGTTAATAACCACCCTCTGTTTTCTATCACTGAGCCAGTTACTTACCCACATACAGACATTTTCTCCCAGTCCAAGCATTTTCATTTTATATGCTAACCTTTTATGCGGTACAGTGTCAAATGCTTTGGAGAAGTCCAGATATACAGTACAGACCAAAAGTTTGGACACACCTTCTTATTCAAAGAGTTTTCTTTATTTTCATGACTATGAAGGCATCAAAACTATGAATTAACACATGTGGAATTATATACATAACAAACAAGTGTGAAACAACTAAAAATATGTCATATTCTAGGTTCTTCAAAGTAGCCACCTTTTGCTTTGATTACTGCTTTGCATTTGGCATTCTCTTGTCTGCAGCAGTGCTCTCCCTGAACTGACATACTCCTCATCTGCCAACCGTGCAAACTTGTTGGGGTGTGTCAGATCACGGCTAGCACTCTTTCCTCTACCCTGCTTTCTAACTGTTACCCAGTTAGCTACCTCACTTTACTGAGCCTCCTCGCTACCACCCTACCCCACATCTACACTAAAGAGTGCTTGCTCAGTGAGCAGCAAACTCTTTTCCAAATTGTCAATGCTTCTCAGTGTTGAAATTCGCTCATTTAGATACTCGATGTACAATTCCAAACAGGCAATTTTCTCACATTTTGAACAAAGATATTCAACCTCAAACAGCTGTTCCAAGACTGCATACATTAGACAAAATGTGCACTGGACTGCGCTGTCAATAATGGAACACATACAAAGTGGGGATTACGCAAGAAAAGAGAAAAATACAATACAGTGCAGTGATAAGAATCTAACTTACTGTAGTCCTAAAGTCCGTGAATCTAAAGTCACACACTTAATACAAACACACACTTGAACTCAAAAACGCGAACGCTAACAAATATGCGTTATTTGTCTGCTTTTCCTCTGGATTCAAATGGATGTTAAATATTTTTGTAATATACTTTATTAGGGAAAGATGTTTCTTTGTACTAGAAAACATAGTGTATAGAGTCTTCTTAGCAAAGCTCTAACTGACTGAGTGTTGAAGACGCCTGTGTATATCCTACAGAGGCTACCTGCCTCTTGTCACTGGCTATGTACATGTGCCCTAACTAT
Organism: Bufo bufo; assembly: GCF_905171765.1. Lineage (NCBI taxonomy): Eukaryota > Metazoa > Chordata > Amphibia > Anura > Bufonidae > Bufo > Bufo bufo. Next base: position 259,881,329 of record NC_053393.1, read on the forward strand.
CATTGTCTGTCACCATTCCTATCTGACTTGTTACACACAGGCGTCTTCTGCGCTCAGTAGAACGCTGAAGACAGACTCTCGTTAGCAATGCCCAGAGTTTTGCTAAGAAGACACTTTTACACATCTTTCCCTATTCTCCTGCCTGGTATGCTAATTTTATCATCTGAGCAATGAGGAGGAGACTGAGTCTTTCTCCGTGGGCGTCTCCTTCTCCCTGGCTGTAGAGCTGTCCAATCGCAGCGGAGAGTGTCACAGCCAGGGAGAAAAAAAAACTCACCTTCTCCCTGGCTGTGACGCTCTCCGCTGCGAATGGACAGCGATATAGCCAGGGAGAAAGAGAAGCCCACGGAGAAAGACTCGGTCTCCTCCTCATTGCTCCGATGCTAAAATTAGCATTCCAGGCGGGAGAATACAGCGGGCGAACAGAGTGGTGCCCAGAAAAAATTGTAAGTGCAGTTAGAGCCCTGCACTATGCCCTACGTGTCCTGATACTTAGTTTATAATGTTTGGACCCATGAAAGGTCATCTTTAATAAAGGCCAATTGCAAATATGATTTTTAGCCAAAAGTAAGTTAAATGCAATAATAAAAAAAGGTGTACATAGGCTTTAGCATCCCTGTTCTACACTATATAAAAAAAATAAACTGAAATGATGGTTACACTTTCGCACCTGTAATCCATTTTAAGCTACTGTTGTGACCTAAAACGTTGCTGTTTCTGAACCCCCGAAACTTAAGTTTGTTTGATATGCAAATGATGCACAAAGTGTACAGTTGGGCTTTAACAGTCTTTATGCGCCCCAGCCCGTCTCTTCGTTCCACTTGCAACTCTGTCCCTTCGTGCTGCGACACCACCGTTGTTCTCCCCTCTGCTTACTGTGTCTCTGTTGTGCGCGCTCCAAATCCTGTGCAGGTGCAGATCGGGAATCTGCCTGCATACTGCAGTACAAACTGTGGACATCAGTACATACAAGGAGGCTGATGCCCACTTATGTACTGCAGGTACAGAACAAATTCTTATCTGCACCTTCACAAGATTTGGAACAAGCAAAAAGGTGACCTGGTAGGCAGAGGGAGAGGGCAATAGTGGCATCGCAAGCCAGTGGGATACGGCGGCAAGGGTGTGGAATTGGCAGCAACAGAACAAGTAGGCTTGGTCTCTTTGAAAGGTTGATAACGCCCATCTGGGCACTTTGTGTCGCATATCAAAAAAACTTCATTTTATGGGGATCAGAAACGGCAGTAAAGCTACCAAAGGTATGGTTTAAACAACATTTTAGTACCTTTAGCATTAGTTAAAGATGCTAAATGTAGGTGACAGACTCGCTTTAAGGTGCTCCGTTTTTTTTTTACCTACCCATTGACCTCAACGATGACTGATAGCGCCTGATGTCCTGCACCTGCTAATTCGGCTCTTGTTCTCCTGATAGTTGTGGAATATGACAGTGTGTGAAGAGGGCGGAAGCATCCAAGTCTTCAGGAAGGGCAGATCACACAGGTTGAAATGTATTAGTGTACAGATAGGGAGGAAAGCACAATGGAGAGCGGGGGGAGAATCACACATAAGTGTCTTTAGCACAATGGAGGGGAAAACCCTCTCAGGCTGTAGAAGGAAAAATCAGTAAATGGATAACATTTTTGTGCATGAGAGCTAGTAAATGCAGGAGCATCCTAGACATACAGACCTAAACAACCGACATGTATTACCTGTAGGGATACGTTTGCATGAAAAAAGTCTGAAACTAGCTGCAGGTTGCAAGGGGGTAGATGGGGTAGAAAGTAAATGAAGGATTAAAGACTGCAGCCAAAACAACTTTGTAACTCAAGTTAACAGTTAACATAAATGTTAAATATTTTTTTCCATGTGAATGGTGTCCATATCCTTTCTTTTCTGTTTAAACTGCTTTGTATTCTGCTTTAAATATTAGGTATTGATTCTGAAGGACATGCAGCAAATTTTGTTGAGACAGAGCAAATTGTGTACTGCAATGGAGGAAAAGCTTCGTTTGTTCAAGTAAGGTTTATATCGATGAATTTTATTTTTTATTTTGTCCTTTTAAAAGTGTAAAATAAATTATACCATGCATGTCAGAAATATCTCGGAAAAGAAGTGACTTTGTTGATCACAGCAACCAATCTGCTTATAAACTACCTGTAAATAGTAAAAATAAAACAGACTCTGTTTTGCACATCTAGGACACTTGCTGTGTGAGAATGCTCAATAATTACAAGTTATCTTTTTCTCACTAGTGGTTAAGTACTTTGGATGCTAATTACACTTTGAAAGAGGTTTGTCTAGTTTCACAATATTGATGACTGATCCTCAGAATAGCTCATCAATGTCCAACTCCCAGTTCTGACAATCAGCTGCTTGAAAAGGCAGTGCCGCTAGTGCAATCTAGCAGGAACAGGTCGGGTCCCGGCTGACAGATACAGCGGGGATCCTGAGGAGAGGACATGAGTGGTTTATTACCACTCTTGCCTTCTCCAGAGCCGCTTCCTCTATTAGTCCAAGTGGTCACAGGAGGCTGTTTTTCCCCTATAACTGGGGCTCTTGTGGATGCCCCAGTTACAGTGCAAACAGTGCAAGTTAAAAAAAAAAAAAAAGGATCCTCCAGAGGTCTTTTAATGACCTCTTGGGTCCCATATTATGTGGCCAAAAAAAATTAAGTAAAATCTAAATAATAATAATAAATATAAGTAAAAAAAAATTGAAAGGGTTTGCTAAGGCTACTTTCACACTTGCGTCAGAGGATTCCGGACGCAAACGGATGCATTTGTCAGACGGATCCGGATGCGGATCCATCTGACAAATGCATTGAAATACCGGATTCATCTCTCCAGTGTCATCTGGAAAAAAAGGATCCGGTATTTCAAATTTTTTTTTTTTTTTTTTACAGATTTAAAGGTCTGCACATGCGGACCGGAAGAACGGATCCGTTAATGCCGGATCTCGCACTAATATATTTCAATGGAAATGAATCCGTCCAGAAAAAGGAAGATGGACTGAACTGAAGACATCCTGATGCATACTGAACGGAATACTCTCCATTCAGAATGCATTAGGATAAAACTGAAGCGTTTTTTTTTCCGGTATTGAGCCCCTAGGACGGAACTCAATACCGGAAAAGAAAAACGCTAGTGTGAAAGTACCTTTACAGAAACAGTCACCCTGTTCACTCAAACCTATACATGTTATATATCAAAACAATCGTCACAATATAGGGAACCCATTGTAGTAATAAATTCTTGTGTCCGCTTTAAAATATTTAAGAAATAAAAAGCTATAATTAAAGAAAAAATTACTTTTCAATAAGAATCAACCGTTTTCCCCATGTTAAACCTAAAACAAGAAAAAAGTTTCAAGTAAAAAAAACATCTAAAAAATTTATTTTGGTGGTCAAATTAAGTTTGAATAACATAAGTGTTTGAATAGCGTTTGCTACAGTAGTAGAAGACGCAGGCTGTTGAGCTCTATCTAGTAACCTATCATGAACATCATTAACCCTTTGGCTACCGGAGGTTTTTTTCATTTTTGCATTTTCATTTTTCTTCCCTATTTTCCGTGAGCCATAACTTTTTTTTTTTTTCTGATCACATAGCTGTATGAAGGCTTATTTTTTCCGGGACAAGTTGTACTTTCTAATGCCACCATTAATTATGGCAAAAAATGTTGTGGGAAGCTGTAAAAAAAAAAATCCAAATGGGGTGGAATTTGAATTTTTTTTTTTTTTATATTGCCATATTCTGACCCCCATAACTTTTTTTATACTGCATTTTTGGTCGCGGTGATGCCCATGATGTTTATATTTGTTATTTATGTATTTATTTTTTAATTATACGGAAAGGGGGGTGATTTAAACTTTTATATATTTTTTTTATTTTTTTAAACTTCTTTTATTTTTATTTTTTTGTGATCATTATGTGCCTCATATATGAGCTTATTACATTTTTATTTTTTTTAATTTTGGTTTATCAGGAATTTATTATCTTATTTTGCTCATTTCTTATTCTGGCCTGCCATCTGATGGCTAAAATAAGAATTGCAGTTTGAATACTGTTAGCCTACTTAGTAAGGCACCTATGCCCGGATTGGACACACGGGGCATAGGAGCCACCTCTTGATGTCCTCGCTCTGAGATCTGCACTGCGCAAGCGGTGATGCAGTCATCAGCACTTGTGCACTACAGATCTCACAGGTTATATCCTCCTGAGATCAACCACCCATGCGTAAGATTTCAGGGCAGTGCATCTGAACAGTAAGGAATATCTGGCCCTGTCAATCTGGCCATGAGGAGGAGTGGAGACTGAGGAGGGGAATCTGTGCCCTGACCCTCAGTGTTCTGATCACCTAATTATTTGCCTAAAAATAAAAGTGAAAATTATAGAGGGCTTTTTATTCAACAAGATCAACTCTGCCAGGCAGTATGCCTGGTATTAAAAAATAAAATAAAAAATTTGATCATGATGACGTGCTCTTGAAACCTCTGATTTAATCTAGGCTTAGGAGTCTTGTGGGTGGTACTACTCAGTGATTGATCATTTTCTGAGATAGTTATAGCTATCAAGGATTAAAAAGTTTGGCCAATTTATGCCTAAAATGATAAAATATTTTTACAGTTTACTACAATAGTAAATATTTTATACATGCACGCATAAGCAATCATGTTCTGTACTCCATCTCTGCAGTTTAAAGGCATGCAGCTGAAGACAGTCTGAAAAGCTTGCTTCTTTGTTGTAGGGTCCATTCACACGTCTGCGAAATGGATCTAGATCAGTTTCGCAATGTTGCGGAACGGATCTGGACACATTCATATTCAATGGGGCTGGAAAAGATGCGGACAGCACAGTGTGCTGTCGGCATCCGCACTTCCTTTCGCCATCCGCACTTCCTTTCGCCATCCGCACTTCCTTTCGCATGCAGAAAGCACGTGGCTGGTGTCCATGTTTTGCGGATATGCAATTTGCAGACCGCAAAACACTTGCAGACGTTTGAATGGACCCTTACAATTAGTAGTCTTCAGCATTCAGTCAGTAGAACTCTGAAAGGGAGTCGGCCACCAGGGAATTCACGATTCACGCACTCTGCCTTGTAGGGCTAGCTCAGCTGGATGTAATGTTACCTTTCTGTTGGTGATTCGTTGGTTAAGGCTCCATTCACACGTCCGTGTTGTGTTGCGGACCCGCAAATTGCGGATCCGCAACACACCCGCCCGGCACCCCTATAGAAATGCCTATTCTTGTCCGCAAGCTGTGGACAAGAATAGGACATGTTTTATCTTTTGCGGAACTGCGGACCTGAAGATCGGTGCCGTGCTCCGCAAATGCGGATGCTGACAGCACACTGTGTGCTGTCCGCATCCATTCCGTCCCCATAGAAAATGAATGGGTCCGCACCCGTTCCGCAAAATTGCGGAACGAATGCGGACGTGTGAATGGAGCCTAATTCTGGAGAAAAAGCAATTTTAACTCTTTAGTGAATTGATTCTGCTTTGTACTGTAATTGTACAATATAAGTGTTACAGTACATAGTACAAGCAATCAAAAGATTGTAGGTGAGGTAAGAGCTGGTAGTTTTGTCTTTTTGGCCTATATACCGTAAAATCCAGCCAGCAGTCTCAGCTGGTGGTGGTTTATCCTCCATCTGACAGAGAAGCTGGGGAGTCTGTGTTTTGGTACCTGTGGATTTGTGCAGTGCTAAAGGGCTGAGAGCTGCATGCTGGGAAATAGGCCCCTAAAGCCTGCTGTGGACTGCGGGTGGAAAACTGCTAACCAGGTGAAGATTTTGTTCTATGGACATTGCATGGTGTGAATGAACACCAAGACGGCAAACTGTCATTTTGTTTTTCCTTATGTGTGAATAAACACCGAACTGTTTAAGTTAAAGGGAACCTGTCACCTCCCCAAGCCGTCCCAAGCCGCCAGCAGTACCTGCATGTAGCCAGCAGTGTGTTTCTGATGATGCCTTTCTTCCTGAAGGCAGATGCGGCAAAAGTACTGAAAACGTTGTTTTATCCCCTGCCGGCGCGCTTCGCCGCACATGCTTGAAGACAAGGAGGCAGCGGCCTCCTTGCTTCAAGTCACGGTAACCGCGCCCCCTTCCCTGCCCCTTCGCTGTTACCGTGACTTGAAGCAAGGAGGCCGCTGCCTCCTTGTCTTCAAGCATGTGCGGCGAAGCGCGCCGGCAGGGGATAAAACAACGTTTTCAGTACTTTTGCCGCATCTGCCTTCAGGAAGAAAGGTATCATCAGAAACACACTGCTGGCGGCTTGGGATGGTTTTAGGAGGTAAGTTCCCTTTAAAGACTTTGTGATTGCCTTTATACTGTGTCCGCTGGCCTGTCTACCAGAGCAAAACCCCACATATATATATATATATATATATATATATATATATATATATATATATATATATATACAGTACAGACCAAAAGTTTGGACACACCTTCTCATTCAAAGAGTTTTCTTTATTTTCATGACTATGAAAATTGTAGATTCACACAGAAGGCATCAAAACTATGAATTAACACATGTGGAATTATATACCTAATAAACAAGTGTGAAACAACTGAAAATGTCATATTCTAGGTTCTTCAAAGTAGCCACCTTTTGCTTTGATTACTGCTTTGCACACTCTTGGCATTCTCTTGATGAGCTTCAAGAGGTAGTCCCCTGAAATGGTTTTCACTTCACAGGTGTGCCCTGTCAGGTTTATTAAGTGGGATTTCTTGCCTTATAAATGGGGTTGGGACCATCAGTTGCGTTGAGGAGAAGTCAGGTGGATACACAGCTGATAGTCCTACTGAATAGACTGTTAGCTGCTTTTTTATTGCCATAATACAAATTTTAAGTAAAGAAAAACAAGTGGCCATCGTTACTTTAAGAAATGAAGGTCAGTCAGTCAGCCGAAAAGTAAGGGCTATTTGATAGGGGTGCACCTAAATGAAAATTCTGGTCCGAAACCGAAACCGAAAATTCAGGATGCCCTTGACCGAAAACCGAAACCGAAACTGCCTTTTTGCCCAAATACTTTTAAAATACTTTTTTTTTAATGATTTTATTAATAATTCTTTTTCATGAATGAAATTCATCTGTGGGTGGCGCTGTTATGGAGAGGGGGATCTGTGGGTGGCGCTGTTATGGAGAGGGGGATCTGTGGGTGGCGCTGTTATGGAGAGGGGGATCTGTGGGTGGCGCTGTTATGGAGAGGGGGATCTGTGGGTGGCGCTGTTATGGAGAGGGGGATCTGTGGGTGGCGCTGTTATGGAGAGGGGGATCTGTGGGTGGCGCTGTTATGGAGAGGGGGATCTGTGGGTGGCGCTGTTATGGAGAGGGGGATCTGTGGGTGGCGCTGTTATGGAGAGGGGGATCTGTGGGTGGCGCTGTTATGGAGAGGGGGATCTGTGGGTGGCGCTGTTATGGAGAGGGGGATCTGTGGGTGGCGCTGTTATGAAGAGGGGGATCTGTGGGTGGCGCTGTTATGAAGAGGGGGATCTGTGGGTGGCGCTGTTATGGAGAGGGGGATCTGTGGGTGGCGCTGTTATGGAGAGGGGGATCTGTGGGTGGCGCTGTTATGGAGAGGGGGATCTGTGGGTGGCGCTGTTATGGAGAGGTGGATCTGTGGGTGGCGCTGTTATGGAGAGGGGGATCTGTGGGTGGCGTTGTTATGGAGAGGGGGATATGTGCACTGTTATGGAGAGAGGAATCTGTGCACTGTTATGGAGAAGGGGATCTGTGCACTGTTATGGAGAAGGGGATCTGTGCACTGTTATGGAGAAGGGGATCTGTGCACTGTTATGGAGAAGGGGATCTGTGCACTGTTATGGGCATAACAGTGCACAGATCCCTTTCCCCATAACAGTGCACAGATCCCTTTCCCCATAACAGTGCACAGATCCCCCTACCCATAACAGCCCCGGCCCTGCTGCTCACAGCAGACTAATCACTCACTGCATCTTTATTTTAGCTTACAATCGTGACGCTCCAGTAACAACTCTGCAGGCAGAGCGGAGGGCGGCGTAACGTCACTTACTCACGTGACGCACCTGCTCCGCCCACTTTATGAATGAAGGAGGCGGAGCAGGCGCGTCACGTGAGTAAGTGACGTTAGGCCGCCCGCCGCTCTGCCTGCAGAGTTGTTACTGGAGCGTCACGATTGTAAGGTAAAATAAAGATGCAGTGACTTAAAGTAAACCGCCCGCCCGGCGCCCGCCCGCAGATGGTGAGCTACTTGGTGGGTGACAAATCCCACACCCTATATTTTCGGCCGATATGTAACAATATCGGCCGAAATGGATTAGGTGCATTTTCGGCCGATATTTTCGGCTGCCGGAATTTCGGTGCACCCCTACTATTTGACCATGAAGGAGAGTGATGGGGTGCTGCACCAGATCTGAATTAATTAAATATTCTTCTGAAATACTTTGTTCTTTACATAGTTGAATGTGCTGACAACAAAATCACACAAAAATTTAAAAATGGAAATCAAATTTTTCAACCCATGGAGGTCTGGATTTGGAGTCACACTCAAAATTAAAGTGGAAAAACACACTACAGGCTGATCCAACTTTGATGTAATGTCCTTAGAACAAGTCAAAATGAGGCTCAGTAGTGTGTATGGCCTCCACGTGCCTGTATGACCTCCCTACAATGCCTGTGCATGCTCCTGATGAGGTGGCGGACGGTCTCCTGAGGGATCTCCTCCCAGACCTGGACTAAAGCATCTGCCAACTCCTGGACAGTCTGTGGTGCAACGTGACGTTGGTGGATAGAGCGAGATATATGTGTGTATGTATATACACTGCTCAAAAAAATAAAGGGAACACTTAAACAACACAATGTAACTCCAAGTCAATCAAACTGTCTACTTAGGAAGCAACACTGAGTGACAATCAATTTCACATGCTGTTGTGCAAATGGGATAGACAACAGGTGAAAATTATAGGCAATTAGCAAGACACCCCCAATAAAGGAGTGCAGCTTATCCAGGATGGCACATCAATGCGAGCTGTGGCAAGAAGGTTTGCTGTGTCTTTCAGCATAGTGTCCAGAGCATGGAGGCGCTACCAGGAGACAGGTCAGTACATCAGGAGACGTGGAGGAGGCCGTAGGAGGGCAACAACCCAGCAGCAGGACCGCTACCTCCGCCTTTGTGCAAGGAGGAACAGGAGGAGCACTGCCAGAGCGCTGCAAAATGACCTCCAGCAGGCCACAAATGTGCATGTGTCTGCTCAAACGGTCAGAAACAGACTCCATGAGGGTGATATGAGGGCCCGACGTCCATAGGTGGGGGTTGTGCTTACAGCCCAACACCGTGCAAGACGTTTGGCATTTGCCAGAGAACACCAAGATTGGCAAATTCGCCACTGGCTCCCTGTGCTCTTCACAGATGAAAGCAGGTTTACACTGAGCACATGTGACAGACGTGACAGAGTCTGGAGACTCGGTGGAAAACGTTCTGCTGCCTGCAACATCCTCCAGCATGACCGGTTTGGCATTGGGTGAGTAATGGTGTGGGGTGACATTTCTTTGGAGGGCCGCACAGCCCTCCATGTGCTCGCCAGAGGTATCCTGACTGCCATTGGGTACCGAGATGAGATCCTCAGACCCCTTGTGAGACCATATGCTGGTGCAGTTGGCCCTGGGTTCCTCCTAATGCAAGACAATGCTAGACTTCATGTGGCTGGAGTGTGTCAGCAGTTCCTGCAAGACGAAGGCATTGATGCTATGGACTGGGGAGGGGGGCCACACACACTACTGATCCTCATTTTTACTTGTTTTAAGGACATTACATCAAAGTTGGATCAGCCTGTAGTGTGTTTTTCCACTTTAATTTTGAGTGTGACTCCAAATCCAGATCTCCATGGGTTAAAAAATTTGATTTCCATTTTTTTTATTTTTGTGTTATTTTGTTGTCCGCACATTCAACTATGTAAAGAACAAAGTACTTCAGAAGAATATTTTATTAATTCAGATCTAGGATGTGTTATTTTTGTGTTCCCTTTATTTTTTTGAGCAGTGTGTGTGTGTAGAGATATATATATGTGTGTGTATATGTATGTATGTGAAACTCGAAAAATTAGAATATTGTGCAAAAGTCCATTTATTTCAGTAATGCAAATTAAAAGGAATTGCAGCTTAAAATTCGATTTTTGTGAAAAGGTTCAATATTCTAGGCTCAAAGTGTCACACTCTAGTCAGCTAATTAATCCATATCCCTTGAGCAAAGGGTACCTCAAAATTGTGACTTTGGGGTTTCATAAGCTGTAAGCCATAATCATCCAAATTACAACAAATAGAGGCTTGAAATATCTCACTTGGCATGTAATGAGTCTATCTCATATATTTCACCTTTTAAGTTGAATTACTGAAATAAATGAACTTTGCATGATATTCAAATTTTTCGAGTTTCACCTGTGTATGTGTGTGTATACACTCACCTAAAGAATTATTAGGAACACCTGTTCTATTTCTCATTAATGCAATTTATCTAGTCAACCAATCACATGGCAGTTGCTTCAATGCATTTAGGGGTGTGGTCCTGGTCAAGACAATCTCCTGAACTCCAAACTGAATGTCAGAATGGGAAAGAAAGGTGATTTAACCAATTTTGAGCGTGGCATGGTTGTTGGTGCCAGACGGGCCGGTCTGAGTATTTCACAATCCGCTTAGTTACTGGGATTTTCACACACAACCATTTCTAGGGTTTACAAAGAATGGTGTGAAAAGGGAAAAACATCCAGTATGCGGCAGTCCTGTGGGCGAAAATGCCTTGTGGATGCTAGAGGTTAGAGGAGAATGGGCCGACTGATTCAAGCTGATAGAAGAGCAACGTTGACTGAAATAACCACTCGTTACAACCGAGGTATGCAGCAAAGCATTTGTGAAGCCACAACACGCACAACTTTGAGGCGGATGGGCTACAACAGCAGAAGACCCCACCGGGTACCACTCATCTCCATTACAAATAGGAAAAAGAGGCTACAATTTGCACGAGCTCACCAAAATTGGACTGTTGAAGACTGGAAAAATGTTGCCTGGTCTGATGAGTCTCGATTTCTGTTGAGACATTCAAATGGTAGAGTCTGAATTTGGCGTAAACAGAATGAGAACATGTATCCATCATGCCTTGTTACCACTGTGCAGGCTGGTGGTGTAATGGTGTGGGGGATGTTTTCTGGGCACACTTTAGGCCCCTTAGTGCCAATTGGGCATCGTTAAAATGCCACGGGCTACCTGAGCATTGTTTCTGACCATGTCCATCCCTTCATGACCACCATGTACCCATCCTCTGATGGCTACTTCCAGCAGGATAATGCACCATGTCACAAAGCTCGAATCATTTCAAATTGGTTTCTTGAACATGACAATGAGTTCACTGTACTAAAATGGCCCCCACAGTCACCAGATCTCAACCCAATAGAGTATCTTTGGGATGTGGTGGAATGGGAGTGTCACGGGGTTCCGAAGGTGCACTCGGTCCCCCATTGCCCGCAGAACTGTTGCTTAGCTTTTGGAATGAGGTTCTGTGTTTGACCTCATTCCCAGGGCGGCTTTACTAGCTGGGTGGCTCCCTGCTCCTAGTCTGCCTTGAGCGCCGAGCTGATCACTCAGTGCTCGACTGGTTGGTCTGTCGGTCATGTGACGCTGGCCACGTCACATGACCCTCACTCCCCACTATAAATACAGGCAGCCTGCTGGCTACAGGTTGCCTGTTAATTTCTAGGTTCCTGGCTATTTGTTGGACTACTGAATATTTACCTGATCCTGTTCCCTGACGATCCTCTGCCTGCTCCTCCTGTACTGCGCATACATCCTGGTATTGTGACCTCGGCTCCCACCTGACTACTCTCTTTGGACTCCTCTTGTACTTCGCTACTCTCCTGGTATTTGACCCCGGCTTCTCCTGACCATTCTTTGCTTAATCCGTTGTACTGCGTAGCTCTCTTGGTTCTGACCCGGTCCGTTCATGTTCCGTATTTTGTCTTGTCTGTCTTCCCTGCACATATCCTAAGTTAGGGACTGCCGTCCAGTTGTCCCCTGTCATCAGGACTCGTGAGGCAAGTAGGTAGGGCCAGGGGTGAGGGTGGAGCGCAGTGGTCACTACCCTTCCCCCTGTGTGTGTGTGTGGACGTGACCGTTACAGGGAGTTTCGTGCCCTGGATGTGCATCCCTCAAATCTCCATTAACTGCAAGATGCTATCATATCAATATGGGCCAACATTTCGAAAGAATGCTATCAGCACCTTGTAGAATCAATGCCACTTAGAATTAAGGCAGTTCTGAAGGCAAAAGGGGGTCCAACACCGTTTTAGTTTGGTGTTCCTAATAATTCTTTAGGTGAGTGTATGTGTGTGTGTGTGTGTGTGTGTGTATTATGTATGTATGTATGTATGTGTATGTATGTATATATATATATATATATATATATATATATATATATATATATATATATATATATATATATATATCTCTCTCTATATCTCAATGCTAGAATTGTCTTTTTTTGGTCACCTTGCCTCCCCCAAAAAAATTGAATAAAATGTATCAAAAAGTTCCATTTATCCCAAAATAATCAATAAAATCTCTAGCTCAGCCCCAATAATGAGTCCTCACACCTCCGTTGGCAGAAAAATAAGTTATGTCAGAATACGGCGGCACAAAGCAATCTTTTAAAAATTAGTGCATTTTTTTTTTTTAAATAGTAAAACATAATAAAACCCATATAAATTGGATATCTTCATAATTATACTGACCTGCAGAATAAAATTAAAATGTCATTATTACCATACAGTGAACACCATAAAAATGTAATGGAGTTGCGTTATTGCGAATAGGATGTTGAACAATTTTCTAAGGCTACTTTTACACTAGCATTTTACTGGATCTGGCAGGGTTCAGCAAAAACGCTTCCGTTACTGATAATACAACCATCTGCATCCGTTATGAACGGATCCGGTTGTATTATTGTAACAGATGGACCCTTTTATATTATTTTATGTTCGGCTGTCCGTACACCCCCTTTCCCCTTCCCCTTCCCCTGTTTCCTGTCCCATTGTTTCACAAGAGCAGGGCGGTGTCCCAGGGCCACTGCCAGACCTGTTTAAATTAGCTGCCGTGTCCCCCCTTAACCTCTCATCGGCCTAATATGCATGTGCTTAAGGCTACTTTCACACTAGCGTTAATATTTTCTAGTATTGAGATCTGTCATTCCACGCTTCCATTTTGTCCCAAATTTTTTGTCAATAGGGACATAACGTAACTGAACAGAACGTAGTGCTCCATAATGCATTCTGTTCCATTCTCATACCAGAGAGCAAACCGCAGCATGTTGCGGTTTTCTTTCCGTCCTGGGATGTGGCGCAAGACAGGTCAGTCATGATCCACAATGCAAGTCAATGGGAACGGATCAGTTTTCTCTGACGCAATAGAAATTGGATCCGCCCCCATTGACTTTCAGTGGAGTTCATGACTGATCCGTCTTATGTATGTTAAAGATAATACAACCGGATCCATTCATAATGGATGCAGATGGTTGTATTATCAGTAGCGGAAGCGTTTTTGCTGAACCCTGCCGGATCCAGTAAAACGCTAGTGTGAAAGTAGCCTAAAATTTTGCTGCAAAACCTTTATTATATCCATGCAGTATCCTCTCATAAAAAAACCCAAAAAACAGTAAGGCCCTATTCAGGATGATTGGTAGTGTATTGGGAACAGAACATGTATATTTATATACACTATTACTACATGCAGCATCTCATCATATCTGTCAGTGTTTAGAAGCAGAGCTGTTTCATTTTTTTTTATTAACATATGACAACATCAACTAGAGACAGGAAGTCAGTTTACAAATCACCTAGAGACATGCACACACTGATGTAGTTACTGTAAAAACCACAATTAAAATTATTCCACGACTAGTCCTATTTACTTATCACATGAATGTGTCCTGTATGCTAGCTGACCACATGTATGTGATGTAACACTATTGCTTACTGAATGTCAGGGTGTAAAGATGCCATGTTTGCTAGGCTATGGATGCATTACGTAGGACTGATACATGGACTATACCATTCTGCATATAGGGGTCAACTGTCTGATATAAGAAAGATATGTATGCAGAATTTTAAATGCATGTATGGCTACTTTCACATTAGTGTTTTTTGCAGATCCGTCATGGATCTGCAAAAACCCTTCCGTTACAATAATACAACCGCATGCATCCGTCAGGAACGGATCCGGTTGTATTATGTCTTCTATAGCCATGACTGATCTGTCATGAACACCATTGAAAGTCAATGGGGGACGGATCAGTTTTCTGTTGTCGGAGAAAACGTGTCCATCCCCATTGACTTACATTGTGTGTCAGGATGGATCCGTCTTGCTCCGCACCACATGGCGGATAGAAAAATGCTGCAGGCAGTTTTGGTGTCCTCCTCCAGAGCGGAATGGTGACTGAACGGAGGCAAACTGATGCATTCTGAGAGGATCCTTTTCCATTCAGAATGCATTAGGGCAAAACTGATCCGTTTTGGACCGCTTGTGAGAGCCCTGAACGGATCTCAGAAATGGAAAGCCAAAATGCTAGTGCAAATACCTGAATGGGGTATTCCAGTATTAAATTTTTTTAAGTACCAAACTAGGGCTGAAACGATTACTCGATTGAATCGAGTAATTCGACACAAAAAAATCCTCTGCTAATTTTTTGCATCAAGAATTAGTTTGTCATGTGACCATGGAGCGGGAGTGAAGGGCTTGCTAACTCACTGCTCTGTGGTCACCCGCCGGTCCGTACCTTGCTGCACTCCGCTGAGGGAAACTTTGTGTGCGCGTCCAGCTGATATGCCGGTCAGCATTCTGCTGCCTTTCAGTGTGGAGTGTTCTTCAAAGAGCCTATAGGAGTGGTGGGCAAGTAGCCATGCGGATCCGGATGTCAAGCAGAAGCGGGACAAGATCAAGGAGGTGAGGAGCCTGGGGAGTCGGGCTGTTGTAACAGGTGATGCCAGCCACTGCTGGTACCATGTGCTGGCACTGGAGGATGACATGATAGGTCACACTGGTGCAGAGGAGCCGGTGAAACTTACAGCCTAGGTGGCACTTTCTGTCCTGGCTTTCTTTTTCTTTTTTTTATTCAACATTTTATTCAAATTTTAAGTCGAACGTTTCCAAAAGCATATGGATAATATTGACAAGCTCATTCGTCAACAATACATGTATACAGAAATAATATCCATTTTACAAAGACAAGAGAATACACATATAATAATCCCTCAACATCTTTCCCTCCCCCCACCCCCAAACCCTTTTCCATCTGAATACGGCCATGACTCCTTCGTTTATATACCTGTGTGTATGTTGCCGACATTTTATGTCCCTATTCTACCTTCAATTTACTCATCAGATACCACTCTGTATGTTGGAAATTTGTCATAAGAGAGTTTAATATCCTCTGTAGACAGATGTTTAGAAATAAAAGCATTCAATTTGTCTAAGAATCTGGTTGACTTCTGATTTTTATGTGCCTCTGCCTCCAGCCGATCCATCAGTAAATTGTGTCTCATTTGCCTCTGGAATTCTCCTTCTGAAGGTGTCTGAGGGACTAACCAGTTGTGTGATAGACATCTCAAAGCTACCAGTAACGCTCCATCCACTAACCCTGGTATCCTAACATTTTCCGGAAAAACATGAAATAATATCACCCCCGGTTCACAGGGCAATACTATTTGCCAAGTGTCTTTGATCCACGATAAAATCCACTCCCAAAATAGACGTACCTTTTGGGCAAAGCCAAATACAGTGATCAAGGGTAGCTTTAGGAGTACCACATTTAGGACATTCGGTCAATCTGGCCTTGTTGACACCTGAGTATGGGATGTTAAAGGCATATATTGCTCTGTGAATCAATTTTAATTGTGACTCCCTCCATCCCTCACAAGCTACTGCCTTCCTGGTTTTCAACCAACCATGCATAATTTTATCCTTCCAATCTTCTTCCCCCAACAACGTCTTCCATCCCCTACATAGTTGGCCAAAGGCTTTATCATTCTCTCTATCCCTCAGATGTTTATATATTTCCAATAGTGACACCTTATTCCCCAACTGTTTGAGTAATATATCAAAACTATTTGAAGAACATTCGCGACTTACATCTCTTAATCTGCTTTTACAAAAATGTATGAGTTGATAATACTGTAGTTCATGCCCCATTGGTAGCCGAAACTTTTCCTGCATTTCCGGGAAAGTTAGATATCTTGGATCTCCATCATGGAGGAAGTGGCGAAACAACACAACTCCCCTATCTTTCCATAAACCAAATAATTTATTTTGGCTTCCTATTACGAAATCAGGGTGACTTCAGAGTCGCATAGATTTAGAAGCCAAAAAGGGTAAATTATACAGCTTCCTCACCTCCTTCCAAGCAACTATTGTGTCTCTCACTGTCACCACGGATTTAATGTCTACGGGCAACGATGCTAATTTGGTGTGCAAAAGCGTACCCAGATCCCAACCCTTAACTAATTCTCTTTCTAGCTTAATGTTAGAATAGTCAGATGTCTGTGCCAACCAATCTTTGCAATGTCTGAAAAGGCTTGCCAAGTTGTACCGTCTTATATCTGGGAAGCCCACCCCTCCCTTCTCCAAAGGTAAGGATAAGGTTTTTAATGCCACTCTTGCTCTTTTTTTTGACCACACAAATTGTGCGAAAGCGCCATTCAACATTTTTATGTCCTTGTGTCGGATCAGTACAGGTAAGATCTGCATAGGGTATAATAATTTAGGGAAGCTGACCATTTTTATCAAATGGCATCTGCCCAAGAGTGATAAAGGTAAATTTTGCCACCTGTTCAGGTCCTGGGTAATTTGTTTTATTAGGGGTGTATAGTTTAGGTTATAAAGTGAGTGAGGTGAGTGCCCAATTTTAATTCCCAAGTATGTGATGTATTGTTTGGCTATTGAAATTGGGCATCCCTGGATGACCTTTGGCCTTCTCGGGTTTGGAGTCCCTATATATAGCAGTTCGCACTTACTAGTGTTGATTTTTAAAACCTGACGCCTTCCCAAAGTCTTCTATTACTTCAATTATTTTGCCTATGTCCTTTTGGGGATTAGCCAAGAAAAGTATGATGTCATCAGCAAAGAGATATTTTCACTTCCTGTGTACCTATTTGAATCCCCTCAAATACATCAGATTGTTCTAGGTATCTTGCAAGAGGTTCTACCGCTATATTAAACAATAGTGGGGAAAGGGGGCATCCCTGTCTAGTTCCTTTAAGTAGTGGAAAAGATTTCGATAAAAACCCTGGTAACGCTATTTGCGCTTTTGGGTCTGTATATAACGCTAATAAATACGTTCTGAACGCACCCCTGATATTCATGGAGTCTAGGACCTTCGCCAACCATTCCCAGCTCACATTATCGAATGCCTTCTCGGCATCTATCGTTAATAATGCCAAGGAACTGGAATTTGTTTGTTGTCTATTGGCATAGTCTAGTACTGCCATTACCCTTATTATGTTGAAAACTGCCGATCTTCCTTTCACAAAGCCTACCTGTGAGGGACCTATCAGGTCCGGCAACATATTTGCCAGTCTAGTAGCCATGATTTTTGAGAATTTTTGGTCAACATTTATTAGGGATATTGGCCTGTATGAAGATGGTAGAAGAGGATCTTTTCCCGGCTTTGGTAAGAGGCGAATGTGAGCTGTATTATTAGTTAACGAAGGCACCTGACCTCCCAGCACTTTATTAAAACCTTCCCTCAAAATATGTACTAGTTCTCCTCTTAGTACTTTGTAGAATTCCCCTGTATAACCATCTGGTCCAGGCGACTTTCCTGACTGTAGGGATCTGATAGTGTCAGAGACCTCTTCCATAGATATCGGTGTGGCGAAACCAACCTCCCCACTGCGTTTTGGAGGGGGCTGTTTGCCAGCCTCCTGCCCCAGGATTATGGCCCATACTAACTTTGAAGGAGAAGACAGACCGGCCGCACAGCTTAAATCTGTGGAACTGTTTTGGGCAGGAAAGCCATGCTTGCGGCCGGCCAAATGTGACTTCAATGGAATTTGGGAACCCCTGCTCGGATCTGGGTGATTTTTGGATATGTTGTTAACCCAGATCAGAGCTACATTATGGGGACGTGTGGGGTTTTGAGGTGTTTTCTGTGTGTTGGGAAAAATGTGTGTTTTCTGTGTGTTGGGAAAAATGTGTGTTTTCTGTCTGGTAGTGATTAAGTTAGCCCATTACTTTTGGTAATTGTATTTTGTGGATTGCGTCTCAGACAATGCCAGTGTGTTAGTTAATTGCGTCTCAGACAATGCTCATTGTATTTTGTTGATTGCGTTACAGACAGAGGGAAGGGGATTTTGTGTACAATTGCTGGGAGGGTTTCAATACTGTAAATGCATGTGATTGGCTAAAATATAAACTGTCACAGTCTTTTACAAGGGCCCCAGGGGGCGTGTCCCTTGCTAGGAGACCTGCATAAAAGGCTGAAAAATAACCCATTAAAGAGTTCCTGCTTTGCCCCTTTATGAAGTCTTGGCTCATGTTTGGGGGATGGGATAACTACACTCTTGGGGATTGCTATATCATAATACTCCCCTGAGTATAAGCTCTTGTAAGAGCTTGTTCCTGGTTCCTGTCTCTGCATTTAGGAGAGGTTCACCCACTGGAGCCTTGTCGTAGGTCCAGGGTGGGTAGGAGACGCCGAGACCTCCACCAAGCTTCGGCGGTTCTTGGGGTCTGCAGTGCTGACGGTGTCAAGTGGAGTTCTCTGGAAGCACTAGGAGCATCTATCAACGGAGGTACCCAGTCGGGGTGCTAGGCGTTCCGTTACAATCTGTTTATTTAGTACCTCTAATTGACTATCTTGGAGTTTTGGGACATTTACTTGATCTAATAAATTTATCAGAGGTGTTTGGGCCTGAGTATCTACCTCATAGAGGTTTTGGTGGTATTTCCTGAAAATCTCTAAAACTTTTTCTGGATCACTCTGGTTTACTCCCTGTTTATCTGATACGGTGGGAATATACGTAGGATCTCTTGGTACTCTAGACAGTCTAGCTAACAGTCTGCCAGATTTGTTCCCATATGTACATAGTTTAGACTCCTTTTGTGATCTGTACGTATTTTCCCATCTATTATACCATAGCTCATAGTTGGTTTTGGCCGTAACCCAATCTAATTTGTGCTGATCAGAAGGATAAAGGAGGAAAGCCGTATACTTCTTCCTTAGTGATTCCGTAACCTCATCTAGTTTTTGGTTGTTCTTGCTTTTAGTGAATGCACATATGATATAATTCTTCCTCTCAGCGCTGCTTTTTCTGTGTCCCAAAGGATTGTCGATATGTTGTGCGTTATCTGCTGTGAACTCCATGTGCCACCCTTTTAATAAATCTATGAAGTTATCATTTTCCCCCAGGAATGATGGAAATCGCCAGATGTAATCTGAACCTTTGCGAATCTGGTCCCTCAAGTCTAGTTGAATCGGTGCATGGTCTGATATAACCATATCTCGAATTTTGGAATTGCAGATTTTACCATGCATACCGACAGAGATTAAAAGATAATCAATTCGAGACCATGACTCATTGGGCGCTGAATAAAATGTAAATTCTCGCCCTTCTGGGTTATGAATCCTCCAGGGATCAATGAGGTCATTGTCTCGCGCCAAATTTTCCAGAACTTTCTCTCTTCCTGAACTCCCTTTTTCCGGATTTCTCACAGGCTTTCTATCCTCGCCCCTATTCATGACTGTGTTCATGTCTCCCCCAACTATGATGCTACGTTTTTGAATCAACCCAAGACGGGAGCTCAGTGAACTAAAAAACTTGACATTTTCACCATTTGGGCCATATACATTAACTAGACATAATTCCTCGCCTGAAGACACTATAGTCGCCACTTGCCATCTCCCCTCATCGTCAGTAGTATATTGCAAAATCTTGAATTTCAAGGATTTATGAAATAGTATTAGCGTGCCCGCTTTCTTATTTATGGAGGCAGACCCTATCACTTTTCCCACCCACATCTTCTCTATCCGAACAAAATCAGCTTCCTCAAGATGGGTTTCTTGGAGCATTGCAATATCTACTTTACATCGTCGTAGGTGTTTCAGGACCATGTTGTGTTTTTCAGGGGAGCGAAGCCCCTTTACATTCCAGGATATTAATCTCATAATTGATTTGTCGGATGAATCAGATGTGGATGTGAAGTTAGAGCACATATCCAGATGAAAATAACATTCCCTCCCATCCTCTCCCAACTCCCCAACCCTGTACAGATCAGTGATTTAAAACGATCATCTAATCTATGTAAAACCATCTCTCTTCTGTCTGTTATATACCTCTCTATTGTTATAACAGACTCCACTTTTTTCGGTTTATCTGCATATTGTATTTTAAGACAATTATATATCCGTGCTAAGCATATCACTACCTTCCAACTGATGAGTGCTGTTTTGTTTTAGAATCTGCATAAAACTATGGACTAACTAAAGACTTTATTAATGCTAACATTTAACCCTTTCAGGACCAAGCCATTTTTCACCTTAAAGGGAACCTGTCACCAGTTTTATGGTGTCCTAACTAAGTGATTGATTCTCTTAGCACAATGCTGGGTCACTTTCTTTAATTGACCCAGTCAATCTGCCAACATCTTGTATTGAAAAGCTCCAGCTGATAATGATGAGTCATGAATATTCGTGAGCTCCTGACTTTCCCTGCCCACCTGCTGCTGAATGACAGTTTGTTTCCATAGGAACCAGCAGCAGGTGGGCAGGGGAGTGGCTATAGCTCTGAATTAAATATACTCTGGACTCAATGACATCACGCCGGACTCAAATCAGCTCATTAGCATGCGGCATCTTTGTGTGTGTATTATGAGATAACCATCTGTCACACTAGTAAGTGAATACATCTAAGGCACTTTTTAATAGTTAATGATTGTATATAATTAGTTAGATTATAATCAAATATCCACATGACAGGTTCCCTTTAAGGACCAGGCTATTTTTTGCAGATCTGACCAGTGTCAGTTTATGTGTGAATAACTTTAAAACGCTTTTACTTATCCAGGCCGTTCTGAGATTGTTTTTTCGTCACATATTGTACTTCATGGCATTGGTAAAATGGAGTAAAAAAAATTCATTTTTATTTCCATAAAAATACCAAATTTACCAAAAATTTGGAAAAATTTGAAAATTTCCAAGTTTCAAATTCTCTACTTCTATAATACATAGTAATACCTCCAAAAATAGTTATTACTTTACATTCCCCATATGTCTACTTCATGTTTGGATCATTTTGGGAATGACATTTTATTTTTTGGGGACGTTACAAGGCTTAGAAGTTTAGAAGCATTTTTCAGAAAATTTCCAAAACCCATTTTTTTAAGGACCAGTTCAGGTCTGAAGTCACTTTGTGAGGCTTACATAATTGAAACCACCCAAAAATGACCCCATTTTGGAAACTACACCCTTCAAGGTATTCAACACTGATTTTACAAACTTTGTTAACCCTTTAGGTGTTCCACAAGAGTTATTGGCAAATGGAGATGAAATTTCAGAATTTCAATTGTTTCCATTTTTCCCAGTAACAAAGCAAGGGTTAACAGCCAAACAAAACTCATTATTTATGGCCCTGATTCTGTAGTTTACAGAAACACCCCATATGTGGTCGTAAACTGCTGTACGGGCACACGGCAGGGCGCAGAAGGAAAGGAATGCCATACAGTTTTTGGAAGGCAGATTTTGCAGGACTGTTTTTTTTTGACACCATGTCCCATTTGAAGCCCCCCTGATGCACCTCTAGAGTAGAAACTCCAAAAAAGTGACCCCATCTAAGAAACTACACCCCTCAAGGTATTCAAAACTGATTTTTACAAACGTTGTTAACCCTTTAAGTGTTCCACAAGAATTAATGGAAAATAGATACAATTTCAAAATTTCACTTTTTTGGCAGATTTTCCATTTTTTATATTTTTTTTCCAGTTACAAAGCAAGGGTTAACAGCCAAACAAAACTCATTATTTATGGCCCTGATTCTGTGGTTTACAGAAACACCCCATATGTGGTCGCAAACTGCTGTACGGGCACACGGCAGGGCGCAGAAGGAAAGGTGCGCCATATGGTTTCTGGAAGGCTGATTTTGCTGGATTGGTTTTTAGACACCATGTCCCATTTAAAGCCCCCTGATGCACCCCTAGGTTAGAAACTCCAAAAAAGTGGCCCCATTTTGGAAACTACGGGATAAGGTGGCAGTTTTGTTGGTACTATTTTAGGGTACATATGATTTTTGGGTGCTCTATATTACACTTTTTGTGAGGCAAAGTAACAAAAAATAGAAATTCTGAAATTTCATCTCCATTTGCCATTAACTCTTGTGGAACACTTAAAGGGTTAACAAAGTTTGTAAAATCAGTTTTGAATACCTTGAGGGGTGTAGTTTACAAAATGGGGTCACTTTTTGGAGTTTCTACTCTAGGGGCGCATCAGGGGGGGCTTCAAATGGGACATGGTGTCAAAAAACTAGTCCAGCAAAAACTGCCTTCCAAAAACCATATGGCGCTCCTTTCCTTCTGCGCCCTGCCGTGTGGCCATACAGCAGTTTACGACCAGATATGGGGCATTTCTATAAACTACAGAATCAGGGCAATAAATATTGAGTTTTGTTTGGCTGTTAACCCTTGCTTTGTTACGGGAAAAAATGGATTAAAATGGAAAATTTGCCAAAAAATAGCTGTTTTGGCGCTGTTTTTATTTTTTATTATTTACAACGTTCATCTGACGGGTTAGGTCATGTGCTATTTTTATAGAGCAGGTTCTTACGGACGCGGCGATACCTAATATGTATGCTTTTTTTTATTTATTTAGGTTTTACACTATCATTTTTTAAACAAAAATAAAATCATGTTTTAGTGTCTCCATAGTCTGAGAGCCATAGTTTTTTCAGTTTTTTGGCGATTGTCTCAGGTTTGGTATCATTTTTGCGGGATGAGATGACGGTTAGATTGGTACTATTTTGGGGTGCATATGACTTTTTTATCGCTTGCTATTACACTTTTTGTGATGTAAGGTAACAAAAAAATAGCTTTTTTGACACTTTTTTTTTTTTTTACAGTGTTCACCTGAGGGGTTAGGTCATGTGGTATTTATATAGAGCAGGTTCTTACGGACGTGGCAATACCTAATATGTCTACCTTTTTATAATTTATCTAGGTTTTACACTATCATTTTTGAAACAAAAAAAAATCATGTTTTAGTGTCTCCATAGTCTGAGACCCATAGTTTTTTAAAAATTTTTGGACCATTGTCTCATGTAGGAGCTCATTTTTTGCGGGATGAGGTGACGGTTTTATTGGTACTATTTTGGCGTACATGCGACTTTTTTGATCACTTTTATTACCTTTTTTGGGAAGTAAGGTGGGCAAAATTTTAATTTCCTCATAGTTTTTTATTTTTTTATTTTTATGGCGTTCACCGTGCAGGGAAAGTAACATGACCGTTTTATAGATCAGGTCGTTACGGACGCGGCGATACCTAATATGTGTAGTGTATTTTATTTTTTTATTTTTTATTCAGTGATAAATGTGTTTGTTTTTTTTTATCTTTTTACATTTTTTTTTAGCATTTTTTTTTTTTGACCCAGACCCACTTGGTTCTTGAAGATCCAGTGGGTCTGATGTCTGTATAATACAGTACAGTACACTATATAGGGTATTGTACTGTATTTTACTTACTTTGTCTGAACAGATCTATGCCTTTAGCACAGATCTGTTCAGCACCATGGACAGCAGGATGCCTGAGAAGGCATCCTGTTGCCATGGGAACCTTCCGCGTCTGCCACAACTAAGCAGACTGGGAAGGGGAAGGAGGGGGGGCTCCCTTCCTCTCCCATCGGGGGGCTGCAAAGGTACAGCAGCCCTCCGATGGGAGGAGGGAGCTCCCTGACTGTTAACCTTTTCCATACAGCGGTCCGTACGGACCGCGGTATAGAAAGGGTTAAACGGCTGACATCGCAGCACAGATGTCAGCCGTTTATACCAGAGTGTCAGCAATGTGCTGACACTCTGGTATACCCACTGGCCACCAATGATTATTCAAGAGGAGGCGGGCGGGGGATCGCGATCCCACCTGCCGCACCGCCCGCTTCCCGCACCACCTGCAACACCCCCCCTGCACCACCAGCCGGCATAAAATCATTCAGAGGTGCAGGGGGGGTGAAAAATCTTTATTTTGGGCATACTAAAGTTTCTGATCCCCGCGGTCAGGGACCGTGGGGATCAGAAACTGCATAAAGCGCTGCAAACCGCTGGTCTGAATTGACCTGCAGTTTGCAGCGATCGCCGATAAGGGGGGGGTGTCACAGGACCCCCCTCGGCATTGATCCAAGGTGCCTGGCTTTGTGTAACAGCCGGGATCTCAGCGCTGTCACCATATCTGCAGACATGGTAACAGTTTAATGCCATGACGTGTATACTCGTCATGGAGCGCTAAGTAGCACTGCTCCATGACGAGTATACTCGTCATAGGTCGGGAAGGGGTTAAGATGCATCACTACACCTCCTGTAGTCTAGAAGAAGGCAAATATATTAGATCAGTGTGACAGTCACCACTTCTCTAGGTTCCACCGGGAACCATGTCGCGTCGTCGCTTGGCGGCATCCGCATATGAAACGCCTTCCTCTGTACCATATTCTCCTCCGTTCCCCTTTTTTTCTTGACGCGGATCACGACCTAGTGGTCTGTAATTTAAGGTGTCCAGCTCTAGTTGTTGCCGCACTTCCTCGGACGACGTGTAGGTAGTAGCTGTACCATCGGTATGGCAGACTTTCAAAATTGCTGGATATAATAGTGCAAATCTTGTACGCTTTTCGTACAGTTCTGAGCAAATATTAGAAAACTCCCTCCTCTTCTTCTGAACCTCCGCTGAATAGTCTCCAAAAATTTGGATTTTCTGGCCTCTTATCTCCAGCGAGGATTTTTGGCGCTTGTACATTCGCATGATCGCGGTTTTGTCTGTAAAGTCCAGGTACTTTACTATGACTCGATCTTCTTGTTAGCGTTGACAGCGCCTTTATGTTACGGTCAGTACCCTCTCTCAGGTCTGGGCCTATGCGATGCGCTTTCCACTTTACAAGTACTGCCCAGCTCTAAGGCCGTCGGAATTTCATGTTCACATATAAGCGCTAGATCATGGGTTGGAATTGCCTCCTGTAGCCCCAGTATGCGCAAGTTATTTCTGCGCGAGCGATTTTTTAAATCATCCACTTTTATTTTAAGGGCTGTGGTTTCGCTCACCGTTTTCGCTCTCCAGCCTGTTACCATGCTCAGCTGTGGCCGCCTGTAAGGACTGTAGCGTCAGCCCCACTGTGTTTGCCAGGGACTCCTGCAGGTCAGGTAATATCCGATTTGCAACTTCAATTGCCAGCCGAACGTAGTCTACCTGCTGATCTTCCCCCTGTGCCTCAGGCTCATTATGTGAAGATTGTTCATCTATTACACTTAGCTGTGCGGGCGGGAAGGCTTCCTCCTCAGCTACCTCAAGTTCCCGCGCTGCAGGCTTTCCCAGCTTCTGGGTTTTTGTCCTGTTCCTCGTCCCCATATTCATAATGTAGCGATCCATATGTTCCCACCGGAGCGGCAGGTATAATTTCCCTGGAGTAAATCCGGTATGTATGGGGGATTTAGCTTGCTTTTCACCGACTCACACGGAGCTGAGGTTAGCTACGTCTCTACATGTCGGCGCTGGAACCGGAAGTGATCGTCCTGGCTTTGTTATACATGTGGGATCAGGGCTCAGTGCCAGATCACAGCGGTATGCGGGTTATGCAGCTTATTGTGGTAGCTGGCATCTACCAGGCATGATGCTGCTCCACAGCTTATGCCTTGATGGCACTGAGGGGGGTGGGGGCGACACGCTGGTGGCACTGGGGGGGGGGCGACACGCTGGTGGCACTGGGGGGGGGGGGGGCGACACGCTGGTGGCATTGGGGGGGGGCGACACGCTGGTGGCATTGGGGGGGGCGACACGCTGGTGGCATTGGGGGGGGGGGGGCGACACGCTGGTGGCACTGGGGGGGGGGGCGACACGCTGGTGGCACTGGGGGGACGACGACACGCTGGTGGCACTGGGGGGGGGACGACGACACGCTGGTGGCACTGGGGGGGGGACGACACGCTGGTGGCACTGGGGGGGGGACGACACGCTGGTGGCACTGGGGGGACGACGACACGCTGGTGGCACTGGGGGGACGACGACACGCTGGTGGCACTGGGGGGGGACAAGCTGGTGGCACTGGGGGGGCAAGCGACAAGCTGGTGGCACTGGGGGGGGGGACGACACGCTGGTGGCACTGGGGGGGGACAAGCTGGTGGCACTGGGGGGGGCAAGCGACAAGCTGGTGGCACTGGGGGGGGGAACGACACGCTGGTGGCACTGGGGGGGACAAGCTGGTGGCACTGGGGGGGCAAGCGACAAGCTGGTGGCACTGGGGGGGGGCAAGCTGGTGGCACTGGGGGATAGTGGAGCTGATGCACTAGGGCTGATCGCACAGAGGGGAACGAAGGGTGTTGGGGACTGATGGCAGGGGGTCTGATGAGTTTTTATAAAGGAAAACAGTCTATTAATTTTATTTTTCTTATTAGATTACTCGATTAATCGTAAAACAATAATCGGTAGAATACTGGTGGCACTGGGGGGGGGGCGCGACACGCTGGTGGCACTGGGGGGGGGGCGCGACACGCTGGTGGCACTGGGGGGGGGGCGCGACACGCTGGTGGCACTGGGGGGGGGGCGCGACACGCTGGTGGCATTGGGGGGGGGGCGACACGCTGGTGGCATTGGGGGGGGGGCGACACGCTGGTGGCATTGGGGGGGGGGCGACACGCTGGTGGCATTGGGGGGGGGGCGACACGCTGGTGGCATTGGGGGGGGGGCGACACGCTGGTGGCATTGGGGGGGGCGACACGCTGGTGGCATTGGGGGGGGGGGCGACACGCTGGTGGCACTGGGGGGACGACGACACGCTGGTGGCACTGGGGGGGACGACGACACGCTGGTGGCACTGGGGGGGGGACGACACGCTGGTGGCACTGGGGGGGGGACGACACGCTGGTGGCACTGGGGGGACGACGACACGCTGGTGGCACTGGGGGGGGACAAGCTGGTGGCACTGGGGGGGCAAGCGACAAGCTGGTGGCACTGGGGGGGGGACGACACGCTGGTGGCACTGGGGGGGGACAAGCTGGTGGCACTGGGGGGGGCAAGCGACAAGCTGGTGGCACTGGGGGGGGGAACGACACGCTGGTGGCACTGGGGGGGACAAGCTGGTGGCACTGGGGGGGCAAGCGACAAGCTGGTGGCACTGGGGGGGGCAAGCTGGTGGCACTGGGGGATAGTGGAGCTGATGCACTAGGGCTGATCGCACAGAGGGGAACGAAGGGTGTTGGGGACTGATGGCAGGGGGTCTGATGAGTTTTTATAAAGGAAAACAGTCTATTAATTTTATTTTTCTTATTAGATTACTCGATTAATCGTAAAACAATAATCGGTAGAATACTCTATTACTAAAATAATAGTTTACTGCAGCCCTATACAAAACTAGGCCCCATCCTTAACGACTTAATCCATATGCAAATAAGCAGTTAAGTACACCGAGGATAGGCCCAAGAGACTTTGTGCACCCTTGGCAGGGGAAGGCAGAGGAGCAAGGGTGCACAGAGTGGCTTTGGGCAGCTGTAATTTGCACATAGAATAAGAATACTTTTTCTCCAAAATGATGCAACAAATCACTAAGTGAAAGGTGTAATTACAAAAGTTATTAACATTACTGTCACAGTTGAAATGACAGATATATTGTAAAGGGGTGATGCTGCGGCAGTATCCTCAGGTCTTCAATATCAGATCGGTGGGCCTTCACCTATCAGCTGTTTGAAGGGGTCGCGGTGCTCCTGCGCACGCTGCATCCTCTTCACTATTTTCCTGCCTTCCGTCTTCTTTGCAGCGGCAGTGTCATTACAACTGCTCCATCCTATTCAAGTAAAGAGCAGTTGTAATTACACTGCACCGCTGCTATAAAGGAGACAGTGTGCAAGTTATTTTGAATAGGAAGTGGCACTCACACGAGTGCCGCAACCCATTCAAACAGTTAATGGGCGGAGATATCAGAAGTCTGTTCCTGACTATCTAATATTGATAATGTCCTATGGGTAGGTCATAAGTATTAAGCCACTGCACAAACCCTTTAATTATTTGCATCTGTCAGCTCAATCCAGTTAGTTGTCCTCAATTTATTGGTCCCTGTTTTAAAGAAATGTGATACAAATATTTCTTATTGCTAGCCTGTTTCTAAAATCCAAAGATTAGTTATGATTGTTTCTTTTATTGGGTGGCATTTATGTGTCAGTCATACTGTAGTTTCTGCAGGGACATCGTGCAAACAGGACAAGACAGATAGATCTCAGACCATGGACCAACAGAGTACTTTATTACACATGTAATAAAAGAACATAACCGTAAAGCAGGTTAAGCAATAGTGGTAGAACTACCACAGAACCAAGTGCACCGGCAGACCAGAGGCAAAACCCAGAGGGTGGAGAACCAGTGAGCCCCGTTCTTCACAGAGCCCCTGGTGGTGAGGATGAACTGGGCCAAGGGCTCACTGGTTGCACCTCCAGGAAGGTCCCAGTACACTTGGCTGCTACCTGCAGGAAACCACAGACAACAGGACTGGAACCCAAACAAACTTAGGACATGCATAAGACAACAAGACTGCACAGAGATACGGGGAGTACACCCATTCACAGGCAAGTTCACACAAGACACCACAGCCAGCACACAGCCCCAAACAACCAGCATACACAGGAGCCAGCCTGCAGCCAGTACGCAAGAGGGCATGCAGCCACAACTGTCACAGTGAATCGCACCCTGACAACCGTAGCTTTATTTTAATGTATATGCTTAATAAATGTGTTATAGACAGGCTATATACACACCACATTTATTGCGTACATTCAGCATAAGTGCCTGTAACCACATACTCGTACACCGCTGGATGCCTATGGTGGAAAAATGAATTGTCCTGGGATGTTCTTCTCCTAAATGTTAACAGGTTTCTGTTTATACATGTACTTGTCAACGACTAATTTTGCATAATGCTTTACTATAGCTAGAGTACAAATCTAAATGCCATATATTTTGTTTTTATTTGTAGACTCGTGGATCAATTCCATTTTTCTGGTCACAGAGACCAAACTTGAAATACAAACCAAAGCCTCAGATCAACAAAGCTGTAAACCATGTAAGTAGGCATCTTCCTGCATTAGTTACTTTGCAAACTTCTTCTTGGGGTTTTGACTGCCATATCATTTTAGCCATCCTATGTGTGGCTAACCTGTTACTTTATGTTCCTATACACCTCAGTTATAAATGAATTGGTAATACAAGCATTGATTTAGTTCTTTGAAAATGTATTATATTCATATGACATTATAAATTATAAATGAAGAATACTTTGTTATTCATAACTTTTTTTTTTTTTTTTTTTTTGCTTTTGACAGTACTTTTGATTTGTAGGTAAATGGAGCATCTGTGGTTTTTAATTTCACAATGTAATGTGAAAATATTTAAATGGAATACTGGGAAAGTAAATACTTTTCTGCTGACCGTGTTTAATGTTCGGTCACTGATCTGGTGTAACTGTCCCATAGACAACCAACTCATGCAGTATTAGGCCGAATGCACACGGCCGTGAACGGTCCGTTGTATCCCGGCCTGGATTCCTGCTGACAGCAGGATTGCACGGCGTCATTGGTTGCTATGACGCCGTGCGCTTCATGCCGCCGCTGCACTACAGTAATACACTCGTATAGATCATAATACCTAATACTGCATTCGGCCTTAGACTGGGGTTCCTAAGGCACACCAGTAAAATTATTCTAGAGGCCCACTGTACAGCTGCATGCAAATGTGTCCTAACTGCCATTCACAATTCCCTAAAACTGCACTAAACACACATGAATTTCCAGTAGCAGCCTGTACCGCAGACTGTTCTGTCCTGGAGATCTTGTGTCTGCGCATAAAGGACATCTTAGACAGCGGCGTAGCTATAGGGGTCGCAGTTGCGACCGGGCCCCTAAGCCAGGAGGCCCCTCTTGCCAGTGGTACTGTACTTTTCCCTTTATAAGAATCAGTGCATTTTATAAAGGGAATACTAGTGTGCGCTTCCATAATGGAAGCGCTCACTAGTATGCAGGAGGAGGAGGCGGGGGTGAAGCGCAGTGAGCGCTGTACTAACCCCTCCTCCTGTTTACTCTTCTCAGGTCCCGCGCTGCTGTGTCCTGGCTGCCTGCAGCATCAGGACGTACAGAGCGCACTCTGACCTGACACTGCAGGAGGTCAGGTGACTGCAGCGCGGGCCCTGAGAAGAGTGCCAGGACAAGGAGAGTGGCGGCAGGAGACAGGAGAGGTAAGTTATTTTATTATTTTACAGTCTGATCTGAGGTTTGATATGGAGGTCTTATTTGGGGGTCTGGAGGTCTTACTGGGGGTCTGAAGTGGTCTGACTGGGGGTCTTGAGAAGTCTGATGGGGGTTCTAAAGGTCTGACTAGGGGTCTGGAGAGGTCTAATGTAGGGTTGTTGCGGGTATCAAAATTTCGATACCCAATCGATACTTTTGTCCCGGTATCGATACGATACCAGGATTTCCATCTTTTCGATACTGGGCTGCGCTGCTGCGCAGTCTAGTATCTCTGAATATGAGCGCGCTACTGTCAGCGCACTCATGTTCATTCAGCAGCACAGGGGAGAAGGAAGCTGTCCTGCCTCCCCCCTGTGCTGCTGCCGCTGCCACCAATGAGAGTAGAGAGGGTCGGGCAGCGGCGCCCAGCGATGTCCCAGCACTTACCATTATTCCTGGGCGCCGCTCCGTTGGCCTGCTGTGCCCCATTACCGTCTCCTCTCCTGCCCCATATGCTCATTACTATCGGAGCGATTGGGAGGAGACATCCGCTTCTCTAGTGGGCGTTCCTTCTCGCTGCGCTGCGATTGGACAGCGCTACAGCCAGGGAGAAGGAACGCCCACTAGAGAAGCTGATGTCTCCTCCCCATTGCTCCGATAATAATTAGCATATGGAGCAGGAGAGGAGACCGTAATGGGGCACTGTGGGCGAATGGAGCCGCTCTGTGTAGCCTAATACTTAGTCTGGACCCAGGAAAAGTAGTCTTTAACACATAATACAGGAGGCGGGTGCTGGCAGCAGAATCACATAGCCGTCACCCTGCCCCTGACAGGGAGCTGCGATCAGCGGCAGTTAACCCCTCAGGCGCGGCACCTGAGGGGTTAACTGCCGCTGATCTGCCAGTACCCGCCTCCTGTATTAAGGGGTAATTATCAGCAGTGCGCCCCCCCCCCTCAAGCCCCCACACCATTAAAATCATTGGTGGCGCAGTGCGCCCTCCTCAACCCCCCCACCCCATTAAAATCATTGGTGGCACAGTGCGCCCGCCCCTCTCAACCCTCCCAGTATTAAAATCATTGGTGGCAGTGGCCACAGGGTCCCCTCCCCCTCATTGGTGGTGCAGTGGCAGCTTCTGATCGGAGCCCCAGCTGTGTAAGCCTGGGGCTCTGATCGGTTACCATGGCAGCCATCGGTTACCATGGAAGCCCTGGCTGCTATGGTAACATCCCTAATGCTGTGTGCACAGAGCAGCAGGGAGAGTGTAAAGTCCTATTCACCCTGATAGAGCTCTATTAGAGTGAATAGGACAAGGGATGAAAAAAATCCCAGGTTCTAGCCCCTAAGGGGGGAAATAGTTATTAAATAAAAAAAAAAAATAAAAAAAAAAAACACCAAAATATTAAGTATGAATCGCCCCCTTTCCCAATTTCACATATAAAATGTATAAATAATAAACATATTACATATCGCCACGTCAGAAAAGTCAAAACTATTAAAATATAAAAAAAATCTATGCTGTGAACGCCGGAACAGAAAAAATTTATAAAAACTGCGCAATTTGGCATTTTTTTAAAATGCAGAATGCACGTGGCTTTTTTGGTTAATTTTTTTCGAATGGTATCGAGTATCGCAATACTTTTTCATGGTATCGAAACCGAATAAAAAATTTGGTATCGCAACAACTCTAGTCTAATGGGGGGGGTCTTGAGAGGTTTAATTGTGGGTATAGACATCTGATTGGGGGTCTAGAGGTCTAATGGGGGTCTTATCTGAGATCTGATATTGGGTCGGGGTCTTACATGGAGGTTTAATGGGGGGGGGTCTGATCTGATGTCTAAACGGGGTTTGGTCTGAGATGGGGGTCTCATTTAGGGTTTAATATGGGGGTCCGATCTGAAAGGGATTTTTTTTTTTGTACTGGCGCACAATATAGAGGGGTGTTTTTGTACTGACACTGTTTGGTACCAGTATTTTCAGAGGGACTGTTTCTGCAGGTTAACATTGGGGGCACAGCGGACACAGTATTGGGGGGTGGCAGGATGTTTGTTAAAATCTGCAGAGACGAAGCGCGGCTGAAAGAAGTCACCATGGCGATCTGGTCTGGCAGGAGAAGAAGAGGAAAGAGAATGTCTACATCAGAGAAGTCACTGGATGTAAGAGGTACATATGTGGGGCTGTATTACCCTGTATGTTCTGTAGTGCTGTATGTAATGTTTTCCAAGTATGTCTTTAACCGCCTCCGGACCGCCTAACGCAGGATCGTGTTCCGGAGGCGGCAGCTCTGCGCACAGTCACGCATATATGCGTCATCTCGCGAGACGCGAGATTTCGCTCAAAGCCGGCCCGTGCATGCGCATCGCGGGCCAGCAAAAGTTAGAGGGGGGTCGCGTCATCAGCTTGCCAGCCAATGATCGTCGCTGGCAAGCTGATGATTTTTAAAAAATCGAATCAGAAGCCAGTTAACACATTATATTTGTAAATATGATGTGTTAAATGGCTTCTCTGCTCCTCTGCTGGTCCTTTTCGTCGATTGGTTCCAGCAGAGGAGCAGACATCACTGTGAGTACCCACCAACACCACACTTAGCCCCAGATCACCCCCCATCACCCCAATTAACCCCTTGATCACCCCTTGATCGCCCCTGTCAATCACCTAGTGAAAGGAAAAAAGTGATCAGTGTAAACTGTCACTTTTTTTTTCCCACTAGTATTGACTGTTAGGTTTTAGGATAGTTTAGGTCCCTTGGTTAGGTAGTTTAGCGTCAGTTAGCGCCCAGCCCACCGCACCGCAGTCACTGATTCGCTGATTAGCGTATCGCTAATCAGCATTTGTACTTTTATAGTATCTGTAAGTGATCAAAACTGATCACAGTCAGATCTATAATTGTATTAGTGTCACCTTAGCTCGCCCTCCACCCAAAACGCAGTGTTTGCCCAATCAGGCCTGATCGGTCGCCCACACGTGCGCTCACCCACGCCCGCCCCGCCGCAGTGACAAAAAATATATATATTTTTTTGATCACTGCACAATTACTTTCCAAGCGCTGCGGCGATAAAAAAATCAGTTTTGATATTTTTTATCAATCGCAGTGGCCTCCTGTACTTCGCTAGCCTCCCCTTTTGTAAGTCAGGCTTGCTTTTTTTCTTGGGTAGTCTCAGGGAATACCCCTAAATTTAGTAGTCCAAATGTCAAACAGGGGGTATTCTTCTGAAGAGGCCTACAGGATTCTGACCCCAGTCTGATGAGGAATGGGAACCCTCATCTGACGAATCTAGCGGGTCAGAATATGAACCTGTAGAAAGCAGTGGCAGTCTGACCCAAAGTTCGGACGAGGAGGTTGAGGTCCCTGATAGCACCAGGCGTACCCGGCCCCATGTCGCTAGACCACAGGTTGCGCAGGATCCGCTTCAAGAGCAGCAGAGTGGGGCTGTCGCTGTCGGATCACATGGTGAGGCATACACCAGCAGCGCAGCCCTCCCTGGACCTAGTACCAGCACTGCCGTACAACATGGTGAAGTGGTGAGCACCAGAAGGGCAGTTGAAGCTGGTACGGTGGCACGTGCAATAGTTACCCCGTCGCAGCCACCGCACAGACAGGCCTGTAGACCCCCTAGAGTCCCTGAGGTGCTGGCAAATCCTGATTGGCAGTCCCCAACTTCAGCCGCACCATTAGTTCCCCCTTTCACCGCCCAGTCTGGAGTTCGGGTTGAGACAGCTCAGATCGGTTCGGCCCTGGGATTTTTTGAGCTGTTCTTGACTGCGGAGCTCTTGGACTTAGTCGTGGCAGAAACAAATCGGTATGCCACTCAATTTATATCCGCCAACCCGGGAAGCTTTTATGCCCAGCCTTTCCGGTGGAAACCAGTCCAAGTTTCCGAAAAAAAAAAAAAATTCTGGGCCTTCTCCTGAACATGGGTCTAACCAAAAAGCATGAATTGCGGTCATATTGGTCCACGAACCCGATTCATCACATGCCCATGTTCTCTGCTGCTATGTCCAGGGCACGATTTGAGGCCATCCTGCGTTTCCTGCACTTTAGCGACAACACCACCTCCCGTCCCAGAGGCCACCCAGCTTTTGACCGGCTCCACAAAATTCGGCCCCTCATAGACCACTTCAACCAGAAATTTGCAGATTTGTATACCCCTGAGCAAAACATCTGCGTAGACGAGTCCCTAATACATTTTACCGGGCGCCTTTGCTTCAAACAATACATCCCAAGCAAGCACGCCCGGTATGGGGTCAAATTGTATAAGCTCTGTGAAAGGGCCACAGGCTATACCCACAAATTTCGGATCTATGAGGGAAAAGATCAGACCCTGGAGCCGGTCGGTTGCCCTGACTACCTGGGGATCAGTGGGAAGACAGTCTGGGACTTGGTGTCATCCTTATTTGGCAAGGGGTACCATCTTTATGTGGACAATTTCTACACAAGTATGCCCCTCTTCAGGCATTTGTTCCTTGAACAGATTGGCTGCTGTGGCACCGCACGAACTAGTCGCGTGGGCTTCCCCCAACGGCTCGTTACCACCCGTCTTGCAAGGGGGGAGAGGGCTGCCTTGTGTAAAGAAGAACTGCTCGCGATGAAATGGAGAGACAAGCGTGACGTTTACATGCTCTCCTCCATTCACGCAGACACGACAATACAAATAGAGCGAGCAACCCGTGTCATTGAAAAGCCCCTCTGTGTCCACGACTATAATTTGCTCATGGGAGGGGTGGACTTCAATGACCAGATGTTGTCTCCGTATTTAGTTTACCGACGCACCAGACGCTGGTATAAGAAGGTGTTTGTATATTTAATTCAATTGGCTGCATATAATAGATTTGTTCTCTACAGTAAGGCTGGGAGAACACGATCCTTCCTCAAATTTCAGAAAGAGATCATCGAGAACCTCCTGTATCCAGAAGGTTCCGTGGCCCCATCCACCAGTGTAGTTAGCCGTCTACACGAGCGACATTTCCCCAGTGTCGTTGCCGGTACCTCAACCCAACCGTCACCCAGAAAAAGATGTTGTGTCTGTAGCAGGAGTGGAATTAGGCTTGACACCCGCTATTTCTGTCCTGACTGCCCTGACCACCCTGCCCTATGCTTTGGAGAGTGTTTCCGGAAGTACCACACACAGGTACACTTAGCATAGGGATTGCATCTCACAGGGCTATTAGGGGCCCTTTCTCTCACAGCTGCTGCAAACCTCTCCTTTCACCTGGGATAAAGTGCATAATGTACTTTGCCACATCTTTGGGCGATTTGCTCTTTGCACATTGTCCCATGGGGAAGGAGAGGTTTGTCCTATAAAAGGTAAAAAAAAAAAAAAAAAAAACACCAGTAAGCAAAAAAGTTAACTTTCAGTTCAAAAAGTAAAAAAAAAGTTTATATGTTCTGTTCAAAAGTTATTATAAAGTTAATAAAATTTATTGCGTTGCGGCCTGGTTTTGTTTTTTTGTTTTTTTTTACCTTCCAGGTGGACCAACCGATCGACTAGCTGCAGCACTGATGTGCATTCTGACAGAAGCATTGCGCTGCTGTCAGATTACACAAAAGTCAGTGTATGCGGCGCTGCAAGACGAGATTTCTCCTCTGCAGTAAAAGATACGTTTGCCGAGGCATATGAGCTGAGGAGGCGGCGGTGTTCATCTGCTTTGGCAAACACTTTGTATATATAAAAAAAAAAAAAAAAAATCCCGGCAATGATCTATTCATCCACATTGATCGATGCGAATGAAGAAATCTGTGCCGTTCATTTCTTCTTTCAGCCCAGAGGCTGAACGAAAAAAAAAAAAATCTCATTACCCGTATGCTCAATATAAGGAGAATAGCAGAAACTCCTAATGCTGGCCATACATGTAATGATTGCGGAGACCCTCAAATGCCAGGGCAGTACAAACACCCCACAAATAACACCATTTTGGAAAGAAGACACCCCAAGGTATTCGCTGAGGGGCATATTGAGTCCATGAAAGATTGAAATTTTTGTCTCAAGTTAGCGGAAAGGGAGACTTTGTGAGAAAAAAAAATATATCAATTTCCGCTAACTTGTGTCAAAAAAAATTTTTTCTATGAACTCGCCATGCCCCTCATTGAATACCTTGGGGTGTCTTCTTTCCAAAATGGGGTCACATGTGGGGTATTTATACTGCCCTGGCTTTTTAGGGGCCCTAAAGCGTGAGAAGAAGTCTGGGATCCAAATGTCTAAAAATGCCCTCCTAAAAGGAATTTGGGCACCTTTGCGCATCTAGGCTGCAAAAAAGTGTCACACGTGGTATCGCCGTACTCGGGAGAAGTTGGGGAATGTGTTTTGGGGTGTCATTTTACATATACCCATGCTGGGTGAGAGAAAAAATGGGAAAAGTTGTCTTTTGCCGAGATATTTCTCTCACCCAGCATGGGTATATGTAAAAAGACACCCCAAAACACATTCCCCAACTTCTCCTGAGTACGGCGATACCACATGTGTGACACTTTTTTGCAGCCTAGGTGGGCAAAGGGGCCCACATTCCAAAGAGCACCTTTAGGATTTCACCGGCCATTTTTTTTACAGATTTTGATTTCAAACTACTTACCACACATTAGGGCCCCTAGAATGCCAGGGCAGTATAACTACCCCACAAGTGACCCCATTTTGGAAATAAGACACCCCAAGGTATTCCGTGAGGGGCATGGCGAGTTCCTAGAATTTTTTATTTTTTGTCACAAGTTAGCGGAAAATGATGATTTTTTTTTTTTCTTACAAAGTCTCATATTCTACTAACTTGTGACAAAAAAATAAAAACTTCCATGAACTCGCTATGCCCATCACGAAATACCTTGGGATGTCTTCTTTCCAAAATGGGGTCACTTGTGGGGTAGTTATACTGCCCTGGCATTCTAGGGGCCCTAATGTGTGGTAAGTAGTTTGAAATCAAAATCTGTAAAATGGCCGGTGAAATCCTAAAGGTGCTCTTTGGAATGTGGGCCCCTTTGCCCACCTAGGCTGCAAAAAAGTGTCACACATGTTGTGGTATTGCCGTACTCGGGTGAAGTTGGGCAATGTGTTTTGGGGTGTCTTTTTACATATACCCATGCTGGGTGAGAGAAATATCTTGGCAAAAGACAACTTTTCCCATTTTTTTTTTTATACAAAGTTGGCATTTGACCAAGATATTTATCTCACCCAGCATGGGTATATGTAAAATGACACCCCAAAACACATTGCCCAACTTCTCCCGAGTACGGCAATACCACATGTGTGACACTTTTTTGCAGCCTAGGTGGACAAAGGGGCCCACATTCCAAAGAGCACCTTTTGGATTTCACCGGCCATTTTTT
This sequence comes from Bufo bufo, assembly GCF_905171765.1. Taxonomy (NCBI): domain Eukaryota; kingdom Metazoa; phylum Chordata; class Amphibia; order Anura; family Bufonidae; genus Bufo; species Bufo bufo. The sequence goes on from NC_053393.1 coordinate 259,919,096, forward strand.
TTTTTTTTACAGATTTTGATTTCAAACTACTTTGCACGCATTTGGGCCCCTAAAATGCCAGGGCAGTATAACTACCCCACAAGTGACCCCATTTTGGAAAGATGACACCCCAAGGTATTTCGTGATGGGCATAGTGAGTTCATAGATGTTTTTATTTTTTGTCACAAGTTAGTGGAATATGAGACTTTGTAATAAAAAAAATAAAAAATCATAATTTTCCGCTAACTTGTGACAAAAAATAAAAAGTTCTATGAACTCACTATCCCCATCAGCGAATACCTTAGGGTGTCTACTTTCCGAAATGGGGTCATTTGTGGGGTGTTTGTACGGTCTGGCCATTGTAGAACCTCAGGAAACATGACAGGTGCTCAGAAAGTCAGAGCTGCTTCAAAAGGCGGAAATTCCCATTTTTGTACCATAGTTTGTAAACGCTATAACTTTTACCCATACAATTTTTATTTTTTTTACCCAAACATTTTTTTTTTATCAAAGACCTGTAGAACAATAAATTTAGAGAAAAATTTATATATGGATGTCGTTTTTTTTGCAAAATTTTACAACTGAAAGTGAAAAATTACATTTTTTTGCAAAAAAAATCGTTAAATTTAGATTAATAACATAAAAAGTAAAAATGTCAGCAGCAATGAAATACCACCAAATGAAAGCTCTATTAGTGAGAAGAAAAGGAGGTAAAATTCATTTGGGTGGTAAGTTGCATGACCGAGTAATAAACGGTGAAAGTAGTGTAGTGCAGAAGTGTAAAAAGTGGCCTGGTCATTAAGGGTGTTTAAGCTAGGGGAGCTGAGGTGGTTAAAGGGGTTGTCTGCTTTTTTTTTTTTTTTAATGAGCGCTGCCGTTTCTGCTCTGTTTACCTGCTCATCACTGCAAATGCTACGGCGAGCAGGTGAACAGAACAGAGAAAGCAGTTCTTATATGAGCACTGCCCTCTCTTCAAACAGCTGATCGGCAGGGGTGCTGGGGAAACCTGCCAATCTGATATTGACGACCTATTCTGATGATAGGTCATCAGTAGTAAAAAGAGGACAACCCCTTTACCAGTAGGACTGGAGGGAAGGGGTTAGGTTGAGAATTTGGCAAGGGGGGGGGGGGGGGGGGCGGTGTGTTTTAATTTTTGCCTCGGGCACCAGAAAAGCTATGTGCACCAGCGCTGAGTGAAGGGGGAGGGGGCCCAAGCTGAACTCTTGCACCAGGGCCCATGAGCCTTTAGCTATGCCCCTGAGATTCTTAGCCATCCAATGCATCTACTATACAATAATACACTAGGTATTTTATTTTTTTAAATAATCTATCCAGTTTTTGTATATGATCACATAGGCTGGTTGAGAAGTTGTACACTGGATGCTAGTAATCCTACCGTCTCCAAACATTTCCTACATAAACATGATGGCAGTGTATCTGTGTCGTTTCCTGCAGTTAACAGTGGTGGAGATCACAGGTGGATTTTTCTTAATCTAGAAACATTATTAATATAGAGTATCAAATGGTTTTGAATTCCAGTCATGACATGATATATCCTTACTGATGTTCCATTTTATGTTGTACTCTCTTTTTTTTTTTTTTAATTCTTTATTTCTTATTTTGTAAAAATAACAGCATTATTGCATGTTGAATCACATACTTTAGAAAATAATAGTCGAGTCCATCCCGACTGATATCATGAAGCATAATCCAACAATTTACAAACAATTACAACACATACGTCTGTGTTTGATGTTCAGCCCATGGTGACAATAAGGCACATCGATTCATCAACAAGAACCTTACAAAAATCAAAAAAGGCCATAGAAAATGTAGCCATAGCATGAAAATAAAAGAAAATTTGACAGACAATGACATGAATGGGGGGGGGGGGGGGGCACAAGACAAGGATACAAAAGGAAGAATTGAGGGGGAAAGGATTTAAGGGGGGGCAGGGGGGGATAAATGAAGAGTACAGTAGTGTCCGGTTCTCTTAGGACAGCAAATTCCGATACTCCGCGGAGTCCTGAAAGGTGAACCAAGGAGACCACATAGCAACAAAAGCTCTGTTACCACCTTTCAAAGATGCTGTGAGTTCCTCCATTCTCCGAATCTCTTCAACCTTCTGAATCCACATTCCCACGGAGGGAGGCGAACCAGACTTGAACCTCGCAGTATGTTGTACTCTCTTGTGTAGTGGTCTAGGAAAGATAAAGCATCTTCCTTGACTGCTTTTGCTAATGTACAAATCTTGGATTGGCTTTTTAGATGAAAAAAGAGCACTTAGGCTCTCTATTTGTAAGCCAATCCCAGTAGTTGAACCTACAGAGAAAAAGTATTTTAAAAGACTCGTGCCTCTTCTGTGTTCTAGGTCCGTTCCTGGTTTTGGCTTAAAATACTGGTTTGTGTTGAGCGAACTTTTGTTTTCAAATTCGACGTACAAGGTTTGGGTTATCTAAGAATTTCGTTATGGATTCTACTACCACGGATCATAACTGAATTTATGATGGCATGCACCACGGAAGCCTATAAGAGGCATTCTGTATGGCAGCCATGCTCAACCTGCGGCCCTCCAGCTGTTGCAAAACTACAACTCCCATCATTCCTGGACAGCCTACAGCTAGCAGCCTACAGCAGGGCATGGTGGGAGTTGTAGTTTTACAACAGCTGGAGGGCTGCAGGTTGAGCATGCCTGCTGTATGGCATTCCTTCATAATAGAAGTCTATGCTTGCCATAACAGGATTCTTAGATAACCCGAACCTTGTACGCCAAACTTGAAAACACAAGTTCGCTCAACACTACTGACCACTTGAAAGTGGCTTTCCCCTTAGAAATTTGATTTGATACGTTCAAGAAATCAGTCTTCAGTTATCAAGGGCTTTGTTTCACCAAACTTTTTCTTTTTTCTGCAGACAGATGGATTTCAGCGACATTTTGACTTGCAGATAATTAGCTACGGCAAGCAAGTTATAATTAACTTGGTATGTCTTATGAATTTCGTTTATTTTATGCTTAAAGGGGTTTTCCCATCTTGCTACTTCATCCTCACCTGCAGCCAGCTCTGCTGTTCACTTCCTGAATTCATGCTTCTAAGGCTGGGCGGGCTTAGGCAGTTTGAGTGAAGCCCTGCCACGCCTCTTTCTGACATCACACTCCTTGCGTGCTCGTTCATGTATCTCCTATGGCCACCGCTTCTCTCCCGAATCCCTGGGCCGCGCTTTCGCAGAAGATATTTTTTTTCACCCAGCTCATTGGAGTCCTGAGGGCTTACGCTGCTGCGCATGCGCAAAGCTTTTTTTTTTTTGTGTCGCATCTCCTACAGAGCCGCGCTGCATACAGGGCATGCGCGGCTCTGTATGAGATGCGGCACTGAAGAAATAAGCCTTGCGTGCACGTTCAGGACTGCAATGAGCGGCCGGCTGGGTGAAAATAAAGTGTCTTCTGCACAAGCACGGCCCATGAATTTCTGGAGGCGAGCGGTGGCCGTATCTATGTGATACCATATGACAACAATGAGGTAGGAGGGAAAGAATTTTATCAAGAAGGGTGGGAATTTGCCAATACAATATATTTACAAAAACACTGGCACATCATTAACAGGTTAAACAGTGATCATTGTGATGGGAATAACCCTTTAGGCCTTATTCACACGTCCGTTGTTTCTTTCCTGATCTGTTCCGTTTTTTGCTGAACAGATCTGGACCAGATCTGGACCCATTCATTTTCAATGGGTCCTGAAAAAAAACGTACAGCTCAATGTCTGATTTTTTTTCATGACCCATTGAAAATGAATGGGTCCAGATCTGTTCAGCAAAAAACGGAACAGATCAGGAAAGAAACAACGGACGTGTGAATGGACCCTTAAAGGAGTTATCCAAGAAAAAATATTGATGACCTGTCCTCAAGATAGGTCATCAATAGGGATGAGCGAATCGACTTTGGATGAAACATCTGACGTCGATTTGCATAAAACTTAGTTCTAACACTGTACGGAGCAGGAGCTCTGTACAGTATTAGAATGTATTGGCTCTTATGAGCCAAAGTTATTGCTTCGAGTGGTACCTTGGAACCAAACCTGAGTTCGGTAAATGTTTTTTTACAGTACAAATTAATTTATGAAGTTATTGCACGAAGTCTCACGAGACTTCGCAAAGCAATAACTTCGTCTCATCAGGGCCAATACATTCTAATACTCTACAGTATAAGAACGAAGTTTTATGCGAATCGACTTCAGATGTTTCATCCGAAGTCGATTTGCTCATCCCTAGTCATCAATATCAGATTCGTGGGCCTCTGACACCCGGGATCCCAGCTGATCAGCTCTTCCTAAGCCAGTGACGTCACCGTGCATGGGTCACGTGAACTAGTTGCAGTTCAACCCCATTGAAGTGAATGGGACTGAGCTGCAATACCAAGCACAGCCGCTATACAATCTACATTGCTGTGGTTGGAAAGCTGCAGGGAGACCACAGCACTCACTGGAGCTCTGGTGAGCGCCGCGGCTTTCTGAAACAGCTGACTAGCAGGGGTGCCAGCACTCAGACCCCTGCCGATGTGATGATGACCTATGCTATATGTTAACCTATTTTTCAACTAATATTAAAAAGTCCTTTTGTAAATGCCCTGCAGTTGTCCACTTCTGCAAAAATGTTTTTCAATAATTCATTTTGTATTCTTCTATATAACATTCAAATGGACACTTTGGGTCTTTGACTTATGAGATAAAAGGCATTTTTATAAATAAATCTATTTAATTATGAAATGCATGGTATTCGGTCTATGAATGCACCCTGGTAGGCTTCACACACAAAAGCTGTTTGTGTGATTGGAGTGGTAGTGCACATTCGTGACCACCGCTCCATTCAGTTCTATAGGACTGAGGATATAGTAGTTCCAAAGAAGAGAGTGGTCACGTATACACACCATTCCACTCATATATGGGGACTTGGGAACCCATTCCCTTGCAGACCTCCAAGTGATGGGTTATCAATGTATGACTGCTGAGGACCCCACCAATAACTACAACGTTGATGCAGAGATCCATGTATTTGTGGATAAACATTTTCAATAGTTTAAAAAATATATAGATTTTTTTTTTTTTAAGGGGGCACAGTGTAATATATTTTTTAAATAGCTATAAAGGATTTGTCCCACCTCAGCAGTTCAGGGCCGCTGCTGTCCCCTAGCCCTGAACCTTCTGTTACATGTGGGGACAGTGCATCAAAGTTTAATTGATGGCACAGGCAAGAGGTGCGTTCCCAAGGCTGCCAGTGAAGCATTTTGATTAGTAGCTTCTAAAGAGCACAGTTATCTCTAGATTTGAATTTAGAGATAACAGTGCTTAACAGCAAATGCACTGTCTGACCCCTGACAGTGTTATTGGGGGACAGCTGTGATCTTTCTACCCAGTTGTATTGTAAGGTTTCAGGGTTACAGTACAAGCCCTGGAACTTTACTACGTCATCAATCGCAGGATGACAGTTGGCAGTGACGATGCGTATTACAGGTCCTGGGCTAATGATTTCTAATACATTCTATCTAAACACTGGTAGGAGCTGCCCATGAGCTAGCTGCGTAGAACAGCTCCAGGGCTACTGCGCATATTCTGGAGCGGTTCTTCACAGAGTTCACGTGCTAATTTGAGGAGGCTGGGATGGGAGCGGCTGCACATTCATGCCTGAACGAGTGAAAATGTGAACTTTAGTTGTCTTCAGATTTTTCTGCTCTGAAAATCTGCAACTTAGTAAAGTGAAATGCATGTGAATGTGGTTTTACAGAGCCCTATTAACACATGAGGGTGATTTTTAGCATGCAGAATGACTTGCCGTATGTTGCAGATTTTGTCTGGATTTTTGCCACATTTTTCCCCCCTTTGCAGGGCAAGCGATGAAATCCTCTGTAAAACCATCTGCAAATACGGAGTTCCTGTGGCTTATAAGGCCATTTATACAACATCATTTTCCACTTTTTATGATTGTGGCCTTAGCTATTCATAAACAAGTAAATATGGTTTGCTTTCTCCGCAAGCATTTTGTGGCCTGGTTCCATATAGATTATTCTGTATCTGCAGTCTCCAGTGCCACGATATTGCCAAAGGAATAGAAACACCTAAATTCTATGAAGCATGTGTATTTACTTTGTGTTTTATTTATTTAGGTTAACCAAAAAGGATCAGAAAAACCACTTGAACAAACATTTTCACAGATGGTAAATGGCCTTGGAAATGGAATGGTTAGGTAATCATGCAATTTCAGTATCTTTTATGACTTCTGTTAGTAGTTTAAACACAATACATAAGTAGTGTTTTATGTATTAGTGGCTAGAACTTACAATTCCAATCAACATGGACTAAGCTTCTAGGATTATACCTCTAGAAACCCTTTTGGTTACTTTTTTAAGAGAACAAAACTAAAATGCCAACAAAATAAGTGTCAACTATATGCATGGTTTGTATTAGTTACATGGTGTTTCTAAAGAAATGCATTTGAAATGTCTCTGAAAAGTTATAAAAGACAGATGTCACGACCCTTGGTTAAGTCGTGACACTGTGTCTACACGTGCGGTTGCCGTTGGCAACGGTGTTTGCATGTGAGGCATTTTTCCTGGGTTGTGGTGTTTCCCCATTTTTGGTTTGCACAGGGTTAAATGTTTTGTGGTGGGTGTGACCTCTGGCCTCTTTATATGTTGGTGTGTTGCTGCCCGAGGTCAGAGTTTGCTTGTCAGCCTGTGTTGGAGCTTCGCTCCCTGGCTGTATGTTTGATGTCTGTGTGAGCCACCCTTATTTGTGATTCTGTTTCCTTTGCTATGTCAGTTTGTCCCCTCCGGTGTGTTTGTTTTCCCTCCTCCACCTGGTGTATGTAGTTTTGGTGTGGTCCCTGTTTGGAGGTGCGCATGGTGGTGTGATGGCTCCGAAAGGGGCGTGCTTTCCCGAAGGGGTTAAGCGAAGGCAAGACTGTAGGTTTCCCAGCCTGGAGCCTCCGTCCATCTCGGCTGCGGCAGGTAAGTGTAGATAGCATTATGTTGCTGTGTGACTTACCTGCCGTACTGTTTCACCCACAGTCTTGCATCCTGTCAGCTACTGGGCCTCTGGAGAAGCCTGTCATCTGTGTCGTGGATGCACAGGTATTCTCTGCCCTGTCATCATCTGTAGGGCAATGCAGGGATTCCTAGATCTCTAGGCACGTGGGTATGAGTCCTCTTACCACTGAAGGGGGCTCATACAGTTAGGAGACTAGGGCCTGTTGAGGGAAGCGTTAGGAGGGGACCAGCTCCCTTTTCCCTGCATTGCGGCCTGGTAGCCAGAGCATTGCGCGATGGGGGGTTCCCCCACTCCCTGTCGTGACATAATCACAAATAAAGTAAGGAAAGACCGGCACTCACTGTAGCTTGAAGAAAAGGAAATCTTTATTGTCACATATAATCCGTGACGCGTTGCGACTCACATCTGGAGCCTTCCTCAGACGTATAGGATATGGTACAAACAGAAATAAGCACACGGCATTTAAATAGCCTGCCAAGGCGGAAATGACATCACATTACCATGGTGACGATATCAACAAAATAATTAAACAATTAAGATGTAGCAGGTGAAGAAAAAGAAGAAAGGATCCCAGCCGCAATCAATTGACAATTCAAATAGTAAGTATTCTATAATAGCAATGATAGGGTTAAATGAAGTTTCAAAATAATGATGCCGCTGGGATGTCTTCAAGTTTTTTAAAAGTAAAGAGAAAACAAGTTATTTGATACATTGGTTTGCAACAATGGTACATGTTATTCTATACAAAAGGGTTATACAACAAAAAAAATATATATATCTCACGGGAACTGGAGATTCACAAAAAGCTGTGGAGGTCGTACTCGCGGTTCAAGCCCTTGGGTTCCAATGTTTGCAAAGTGTGAATCCAATAGGACTCGCGCTTTTTCAACATCTTAACCCTGTCACCACCTCTACGGGGTTGTGAAACATGTTCTATTATCTGGAACCGCAGTTGCGAAATATTGTGGTTACAACGTTCAAAGTGGTGCGGTATAGGTAGAAGCAGGTTCTTTTTCTGTATGGTAGATTTATGTTTGGAAAAACGATCCTTCATGCGCATCGAGGTCTCGCCTACATATAATAAGCCACATGGGCACTTTAGTAAATAAACAATAAAGTTGCTATTACAAGTGTAGAAACCCTTGATGGGAAATTGTTTTCCTGTATGTGGGTGTGAGAAAGACTCGCCTTTAATCACGCTGGAACAATGGATGCAGCCTAAACAGGGAAAAGTGCCTTTTTTTGGTGTAGATAAAGTCATTTGTCGTTGTGTCTTGTGAACACTGCCAATATCAGCCCGCACCACCATATCACGTATATTTTTGTTCCGTTTATAACAGATCAACGGACGATTCTGGAATTCCTCAACTGAGGGATAAGCCCTAGATAATATATTCCAATGGTGATTAATAATTAATCTGCATTTGTGGATCCAAGGGTGGAATTTTGAAACAAAAGGGATGCAGGATTTTTTAATAGTTTTATCAACTGTAGGAAGGGCCTTATACAATATTTCACAACTGCGGTTCCAGATAATAGAACATGTTTCACAACCCCGTAGAGGTGGTGACAGGGTTAAGATGTTGAAAAAGCGTGAGTCCTATTGGATTCACACTTTGCAAACATTGGAACCCAAGGGCTTGAACCGCGAGTACGACCTCCACAGCTCTTTGTGAATCTCCAGTTCCCGTGAGATATATATATATTTTTTGTTGTATAACCCTTTTGTATAGAATAACATGTACCATTGTTGCAAACCAATGTATCAAATAACTTGTTTTCTCTTTACTTTTAGAAAACTTGAAGACATCCCAGCGGCATCATTATTTTGAAACTTCATTTAACCCTATCATTGCTATTATGGAATACTTACTATTTGAATTGTCAATTGATTGCGGCTGGGATCCTTTCTTCATTTTCTTCACCTGCTACATCTTAATTGTTTAATTATTTTGTTGATATCGTCACCATGGTAATGTGATGTCATTTCCGCCTTGGCAGGCTATTTAAATGCCGTGTGCTTATTTCTGTTTGTACCATATCCTATACGTCTGAGGAAGGCTCCAGATGTGAGTCGCAACGCGTCACGGATTATATGTGACGATAAAGATTTCCTTTTCTTCAAGCTACAGTGAGTGCCGGTCTTTCCTTACTATATTTATGAGATCTTGATCTCGGACGCGAGCACCACGCCATTGGTTACGGAGTGCCGGCTGATCATTATTTTCATAATCACAAATAAGGGTGGCTCACACAGACATCAAACATACAGCAAGGGAGCAGACTGTCACAGACTGACAAGCAAAATCAAACTGACCTCGGGTTCCACCACCCCAACATATAAGGAGGCCTGAGGTCACACCCACCACACCTAGCAAACACACCTTAACCTTGTGCACACCAGGATGGAAAGGGACACACAACTTAAAGGGGAAGTGTCAAAACATGCAAAAACAACATGTTGCCACCAGCAACAAATATGCACGGCAAAAGTGTCATGGTCCACGATACCAGACCATGACACAGCCGCGACAACAGATTATTGATTCCAACGGCTGTGATTCCTACCAGCATCAAGGAATATTAGGATCTCTTAAAGGGGTATTCCCATCTCCGACAATGGGGCATATCGCTAGGATATGCCCCCATTGTCTGATAGGTACGGGTCCCACTGATGGGACCCGCACCTATAACGAGAACGGAGCGGGAAGATCTGTGGCTGGAGGACCCCAGATTTCCCGGGGTCCGTCCACCACCAAGCGCTGCTCCCATAGTAGTGAATGGGAGCGTGGCGCGTATGCGCGGCCCAGGCTCCCTTTCATTTCTATGGGGCCAACGGAAATAGGCTGGCTCGGCGGCCTCGTAGAAATGAATGGAGGGCGGCTGCGCATGCGCAGTGCGCCTTCCTTCACTTGCGGGGCCCTGTTCTCGATATAGGTGTGGGTCTCATCGGTGGGACCCGCACCTATCAAATATTGGGGGCATATCCTAGCGATTTGCTCCCATTGTCTGAGATGGGACAACCCCTCTAACAGTTCTCAGTAGCCATGGCCAAAAGCCATTTAAATGACAGGAAGTTACCTCAGATTATCCTTATTTAACTGACAGAGCCTCCTTCCTTCCATCCAATTGACTTCTCATAAAAAAAATCTTTAACTAAAAAAATCCTTTCAAGGTTTGGAACCCCATGGCAATATCAATAGTTTGCTGCAGTCCCTTTTTAAGTACTTGACCTGTGATTATAATATTCTGAAAGAGTATTCACATATCAGACTTTTTGGGCATATCCACAGCGTGTGCTGAAAATGTTTGATGCAAGTCCTGACCTCTATTCCACCTACATGTGCAGCCAACCGTAGCATATGGGACTTTTGAAAATGTCTTGTTAATTGCACTCCTCAACATTGAAATTGCACACCAAGAAGGACAAATTGTAAGATTATGCAGATTGGGGAAGTTGCAGGTGTTGCTAAGATCTACAAATGATCACATTTCCAGGCACCTAGCTCCAATCTGTGGCATGTGGGAGCGGTGTACAATTCAGATTGTAAGCAAAGTACGCTCAAATCGCATGGGAGGATTCTCCTGTTAATCAAAGTGCCAGTTGTCACCACTTGTCACAAATTGAGACCTTGGTTTATCACTCTGGCAGATCGCTATGCACCTAGGCAGAGATGTCAGTACTGTTAAGCGTTGCTTGTCACAGTGTTTGGGAGAGCAAAAATGTAATAGAATGGGAGCAAGAGGTGCGCGAAGGCGAACTTCTGCATGAACAGATTGTCCAATTCGAAGAATGTCCGTAGTGATCCATTCTGTACTGCAAGTGAAATTCGGCATAACATCCCAAGCTTAGGGGCGGCAAACAGTGTCTACACACCATCAGAAGCCATTTGCACAACATTGGACCACAAGCCAGATATTCAGATAAAGGTGTTCCATTGACGTAATGAGTGCCACTTTTGTCTCTGGCGCAGTGATAGCAGGAGATTAGTCTGGGGACCACATGGGCAACGCAACGCCATAAAGAGGCTTTTACAAGGAAACGTTATACCAGTCCTACTCCCAGGATTATGGTGTTGGGTGGCATAATGTGCAGTTAAAGCTCAGCTTTACATTTGATTGTGGAACTAGTTGTATGGCCATGAGTCGTTTTTCAACAGGACAATGCCAAGCTGTTACTGCAGCTGTGAGCAGCCTGTGTGGTCTGAATGTGCTACCATGGCCTGCAGCGTCCTTGACTTGTCTCCCATCAAGCATATCTGGGACAGCATTGGTTGGCAGTTGCAAAGAGAGCTGCCAGTAGTGGATCTTGATGACTTGCGTGCCCAAGTGCATTCAGCATGGCAAAACATTCCTTAGATAATCATTGATGGCATGTCAAGGTATATAAGTTTATTTCTGCATGTTGTTCTCATACTCTATACTGAATAAATCTATGTTTTGAATATTTTGTTAACATTTTTTACCATTTGTACATTATTGACATGTCTATCGATTTTTTTCCTTGTGGTGCAATTTCAATGTCGAGGAGTGAATAATGATTAGGGTGCTTTGTTGTTTCAGTAACTTAAAGGGGCTTCGGTTTGTCTTTCAGCCAGATTCCCAATATCTTCCCCCCCCAGTCACCAGAACTGCAGAGGGAAGCATATTTGCTCACTCTCACCGCAGGGTTGTGACTCCTTCGGCTGCCGCACTCTGCCGTGCAGGTCACGTTTGCCGTGCAGCGGTGACATGTGACCCATTGACGTGATGCATGGGGGTCACAAGGTATAAAGGGAATCAACAAGGTAAAAGAGGAGAGAATATTTAAAAGAAGAAAAACTGCTACAAGAGGACATAGTTTTAAATTAGAGGGGCAAAGGCTTGAAAGTAATATCAGGAAGTATTACTTTACTGAGAGAGTAGTGGATGCATGGATAGCCTTCCTGCAGAAGTGGTAGCTGCAAATACAGTGAAGGAGTTTAAGCATGCATGGGATAGGCATAAGGCCATCCTTCATATAAGATAGAGCCAGGGGCTATTCATAGTATTCAGTAGGGATCGACCAATTATCGGTTTGGCCAATATTATCGGCCGATATTGAGGATTTTGAACGTTATCGGCATCTATTTTGCCGATATACCGATAACGTATTGGGAACACAGAACGCGCTGCTCTCAGCTCGTTCTGTGTTCCCTCCGCAGCACAGGGGAGAAGGAAGCCGTGTCTCCTCCCCCTGTGATGCTGCTGCCGCTGCCTCCAATGACAGGACGGAATACAAGAGGAGGGGAGGGGCTGTGGCCGCTGCGCCACCAATGAAGATGAGTCTTTCATTAATTCAAATACAGGAGGCGGGAGCTGGCTGCAGAATCACATAGCCGGCTCCCGACCTCTATGAACGGCAGCTGCGGTCCGCGGTAGTTAACCTCTTAGGTGCCGCGGATCGCAGCTACCGCTCATAGAGGTCGGGAGCCGGCTATGTGATTCTGCAGCCAGCTCCCGCCTCCTGTATGTGAAAGAGAGGTATCTTCATTGGTGGCGCAGTGCGCCCCCCCCCCCCCCCTCAAGCAGTGCGCCCCCCACCCCAATAGTAAAAACATTGGTGGTGCAGTGCGCCCCCCCCCCCCTCAAGCCCCCTAGTATTAGTCATTGGTGGCGCAGTGCGCCCCCCACCCCCATCCCAATAGTAAAAACATTGGTGGCGCAGTGCGCCCCCCCAGTTCTAATCAGTGGTGGCAGTGGCCACAGGATCCCCTCTCCCCTGCTCCTCCGATCGGAGCCCCAGCAGTGTAAGCCTGGGGCTCCGATCGGTTACCATGGCAGCCAGGACGCTATTGAAGCCCTGGCTGCCATAGTCAGCTCCATGCTGCTGTGTGCACAGAGCACAGGGCAGCAGGGAGAGTGCGAGATCCTATTCACTCTGATAGAGATCTATCAGGGTGAATGGGACAAGGGTTCTAGTCCCTAAGGGGGCTAAAAGTTAGTAAAAAAAAAAAACACAAAAATATTAAGTATAAATGAAAAAGATTTACAAAAAAAATAAAATAATAATACACGTTAACAATAAACATTAATTTTCAGCAGATTTGTGTAGGAATTTTTTTTTTTTCCTCAAAAATAAAAATACCCAGAATATCGGTATAAATTATCGGCTATCGGCCTGAAAGTTGACAAATTATCGGTATCGGCCCTAAAAAATAAATATCGGTCGATCCCTAGTATTCAGTATATTGGGCAGACTAGATGGGCAAAATGGTTCTTATCTGCCGACACTTTCTATGTTACCTGTCAGTCATTGGCTGCAGTGACACACATGATCACCTTCAAACCAGATGTTAATGAGCAGTGTGGGGCCAGCAGTGTGGGGCCAGTAAGTATGTTTCCATCCATAGGTCCTGCAACGTTGAGGAGAGGGGGGGAAGAGGTTGGCCAAAAGGTCCTCTAAACGTGGATAACCCCTTAAAATTACCCAAGTGGGGCATACTGCACAGGCACTGCCTAGATGCAGTGGACATGTTGCCTCATGGATGGCTGATAGGGGACTGAAGTACTCTAAAGGTTGGGTGTCCTAGAGCTGAGAATAATGCCTATCCACGATCCACTATTCACAAAACCAGCAAATCAACTTTTGAGCCTGTATTGTACATTGCAGGAAATACAGAGCTGTGCTTCTCTTCATAATTGGGGTATAGGTAGAAGCTGGTAGTACTTGTAGACAGACAATTTACAGTAATTTGAGAAATGAGGTTTCAAGTGCCTCCTTGCTGAAACTTGAGTGCAACTGGAGAATATCCAAGAAAGTGGAGAGTTTAATGCAGCAGACTAAGGATCCTGATGCATGGAAACAACACCTCGTTCTTTAATACATAAGAAACACGCTCTAAGTAAAAGAGCTGATAAAGCATTGCTAACTGTTCCTCATTCTCATGGATTTCTATAAATAGAAGGTGTACTATATCTAGCCTTAAGATGAGATACTGGCAGGTTTTAAATTAAACTTGTCTTGTTAAAATGCGATTGTTTGCAGGGTCTCTTCCAAACATAATGTAAATGTAATGTCATATCATCCTTGACTTTTTTTTAAATAGGTATTTTGCTTTTGACTTCCACAAAGAATGCAGCCGGATGCGCTGGGACCGGTTACAGATTTTGGTAGATCAGCTGGCTGAAATTCAGGACGAATTTGGGTGAGAAAGTACTAACTGATATTATGCTGAGTTCACATGACTGAAAGCTGCACCCCTATCATACCACTTAAAACACATGTCAGCTATGACTAATATGGCATCTGGCTGTGCCTTAAGACCAAACATCACAATTTGTTACATAGTATAAGAGGATATATTGGATTTTTCCCTGCCATTTGGTGCCCATAATTATGAACTTCAGTCCATGACAAACACATTAATGGACAAGAGAAAATTATTAGTCTAAAATTAGCCAACCCAAGTATTTTGGTTTTCATGGCCTATACTCAGATATACTCAGAATAAGTTATCAATATCCGATCAGCGGGGGTCTGACTCCTGGCACCCCTGACGATCAGCTGTATGAAGAGGCCGCGGCACTACCTTCGCTGCTTCTTCTTCTTCCTAGGCCGTGTGACATCACGTTCAACGGTCATATGGCCTACTGTAGGCACAGCACAGTCCCATGCAAGTGAATGTAACTAAGCTGCAATACCAAGCACAGCCGCTATCCAATGGACAGAATTATGCTTGCTAAGCTGGAAGCTTCCCCAGACAGCAGCTCGGCAGGGGTGCCAGGAGTAAGACCCTCGCTAATGTCATATTGATGATCTCTCTGGAGGGTAAGCCATCAATATGAAAATCTCTGAAAAAAAATGGACAGCGAGCAGGAACAATGAAGAGAAGGCAGCGCTCAATGAGCACTGCTTTCTCTTCAAACAGCTGAAGGTACTTGCTGGTTTGTTGGAGAGCAAAGCGCCTGAATGGAAGTGTGTATGAAGATAAAGGTTACATAACCACACTTGACATCACTTACACTAGCGGCATTGTGTTTTCTGAGCTAGTAAATTCCTGTAAGTTAAACTTTTTCTGTGTGTCTTTACCTGTGATTGTTTAAGTGTCTTGGCATCTGTGCATCATGCTACTCTCAACTACTGCATTTGTACTTCTAGTGAACTGACCCTTTGTTTTTCTTTCTGGATTAACATTTGTACTTCTAGTGAACTGACCCTTTGTTTTTCTTTCTGGATTAACATTTGTACTTCTAGTGAACTGACCCTTTGTTTTTCTTTCTGGATTAACATTTGTACTTCTAGTGAACTGACCCTTGTTTTTCTTTCTGGATTAACCTTTTGCCTGCTGATTTGGCTTCTGTTGATTCTCCTGGTGAACATTTTCTGGCTTATGTCTGAGTTAACCCCTTGTCTGTTGTATTAATGTCTCCTTGTTTTGACCCTGCTTGCCAACTGCTCTTTTAAACCCTCTGTGGCCATTCTGGTAGGTCTGCTACTAGTGAGGTCACATCTGTTTTCTGCTCCTTACTCCACAGAGGTAACCTGGGTTAATAGCAACCAAGTCATGAGTCCTTGTGGCAGGCTCTGCTGAACAACCTAGGGGTATTCTTAGTTCCTACTTACCAGAGTGTTTTAGGAAGACTGGTAGAAATTTAGAGTTTGCTGGATGTGGTTCCGTACAGTGACCACAGCATTTCTTTGCACTGTGTCTATTATCAGCCCAAAAATTTGAAGGGTATATATCTGTGTGATTTCAGTTACTATTATGATTACGAAAGGATACAAACAATTCTTTGATGTTTAGTTTTATAGACCAGTATCCCTAAAATAAAAAATGCTGTGTAAAATCACTTAGTTTTCAAAAAGATACACGTTACAAATGCTTGGAGTATTTAAATATATAAGCTGCATTGATGATCATTTCTACCCTATGACTAAAGATCTTCGGAAACTGCCATCACAACCATGGTTTAGGACTGCTTGTACATTTTTCACTAAGCGATCCTTCCCAAAATATGTGTGATTGTGTGTCACATTTACAGGATTATAAGGCTGCAATTCTGCCAGAGGTGGTCTCCATTCACTCTGTATGTAAGGGTAGGAGCAGACCTATACCGGC
This sequence comes from Bufo bufo, assembly GCF_905171765.1. Taxonomy (NCBI): domain Eukaryota; kingdom Metazoa; phylum Chordata; class Amphibia; order Anura; family Bufonidae; genus Bufo; species Bufo bufo. Next base: position 259,935,195 of record NC_053393.1, read on the forward strand.
ACATAGCTAAATTTTATAAAGCTAAGCAAAGTATCACTGTAGTAGCAACAGAACCAGGTACTCTTCTTTTAGTGCCTATTACAAATAGACATTGGATGCGACCATATTTAAAGGGGTTTTGCCACTTCAAAGTCCAGCAGCATGGCTGTGCTTGTACACTATAGAAAAAAAGCACCAGCCTACATGAGCTCCCACGGTCCCGGCCACCAGAGAGGCTGGCATTTTTTCTTACAGTATACAAGCACGACCACCACTGATGGATTACAGGGTGGTTGTAACCATGGAAACAAGCAGTGTATAATGTGATGGAAAAATGAATCCAGCCATAAAAGGAGACAATATGGATAATAACAGTACATTAGTAAGTGCCTTGTATTAGCCCCTTCAGGACACAGATATTTTTCACCTTCAGGACGCAGCCTAATTTTGAAAATATGACATGTCAATTTATGTGGTAATAACTTTAAAACTGTTTTACTTATCCAGGCCATTCTGAGATTGTTTGTTTTCTCGTCACATATTGTACTTCGTGACAGTGGCAAAATTGATTCAAAATATTTCTTTTTTATAAAAAAAAAAAAATACCAAATTTACCAAGAATTTTGAAAAATGTGCAAATTTCTATTTCTCTACTTCTATAATAGATAGTAATACCTCCAAAAATAGTTATTACTTTACATTCCCCATATGTCTACTTCATGTTTGGATCATTTTGAAAATTACATTTTATTTTTTGGGGATGTTAGAAGGCTTTGAAATTTAAAATCAAATCTTAAAATTTTTTAGAAAATTTCCAATACCCAATTTTTTCAGGACCAGTTCAGGTCTACATAGTAACATAGTACATAAGGCTGAAAAAAAGACATTTGTCCATCCAGTTCGGCCTGTTATCCTACAAGTTGATCCAGAGGAAAGCAAAAAAAAACCCTGTGAGGTAGAAACCAATTTTCCCCACTTTAGGGGAGTAAAAAATTCCTTCCTGACTCCAATCAGGCAATCGGACTAACTCCCTGGATCAACGACCCTTCTCTAGTAGCTATAGCCTGTAATTATCACGCTCAAGAAATACATCCAGGCCCCTCTTTATTTCCTTTATTGTACTCACCATCACCACCTCCTCAGGCAGAGAGTTCCATAGTCTCACTGCTCTTACCGTAAAGAATCCTTTTCTATGTTTGTGTACAAACCTTTTTTCCTCCAGACACAGAGGATGTCCCTTCGTCACAGTCCTGGGGATAAATAGATGATGGGATAGATCTCTGTACTGACCCCTGATATATTTATACATATTAATTAGATCTCCCCTCAGTCGTCTTTTTTTCTAAAGTGAATAACCCTAATTGTTACGGACGCGACAGTACCAAATATTTTTGGTTGTTTGTTAAAGTTTTACATAATAAAGCATTTTTTTTAAATATAATTTTTTAGTTTCTCCATATTCTGAAAGCCATATTTTATTTTTATTTTTATTTTTGTGCAGGGACAAATTTTTTTTCAGTATGAGATGACGGTTTGATTGGTACTATTTTAGGGTGCATATGACTTTTTGATCGCTTGGTATTACACTTTTTCTTTTTTTTTTATTGTCTATTTTATTTTTATTTTTTCTTAAGTTATTGCAAATAAACAACAATAAGTACAAGCCTGTGCAGTGTGGTGTTAAAATAAATCAAAATACAGGCGTAGCTAGGTGTCAAATACAGAGGTAATAAAGCATGTGGGTAGAAACCCACTGGGTCCACAAAATACTGTATAACAAGACAATTAGAAACGGGTGCAATACATGTACCAAAATATGGGTGTAGTGCAAAATATCCAGTTTTATATAATCAGCTGCCGAAGTTTCCAAATGAATGAAAAGTAAAATAATTATACGACACAGAACAAACAACTAAGATGGGAGGTATAGACAAAGGACACAAGACATAAGGAAAAGGGGTTAGGTGTAGGTCACCTATATCAGCACAGGCACTAGTCAATATATTTGTCCCATGATTGCCAGATCTTGTTAAAACTCTCAACCTGGTTAGATAAGCTAGCGGACAAGTATTCCATTTTCCTGAACCCTCCATAACATTTGCAATGAGGTCAATTCAGGTGGACGGGACAGATTTTTTCCAAAATCTGGCAATAAGGCGTCTGGCTGCGGCCAAAATATGTAGGGATGAAAACAAAATGTGTCTTTTCAGCGGCATTGGCGGCATATTCAGTAAATAGAAAAAGGGCTTTAATGGGAACCGAATATGGAAGACCTGGAAGAGAACCTCATGCACCATCTCCCAGAAGGGCCCAATTAAATGGCAATTCCAGAATATATGTATATGAAACCCCTCTATCAGAGAGGGAAGGGCATAAATGCTTCAATAACTGTGGGGTATGGTACCAAAATATCAATACCGTATAAGAGTTTTCTCTATGAGTGATGTAAGAGGATGACTTCGCTGTCCTGTCCCACACTAGTTTCCATTCTGCAGTTGAGATGCGTCGATTAAGAATCGCTTCCCATTTAGACATATAGGAGTGCTTAATGGACGAGGATGATAGGAGGCGGTATATTTCAGATATGAGGCCCTTAGTTGAGCTCGACAGCTTACATAGTTTTTCAAAGGATGTGGGAGTGGATATAGTCATAGATTTAAATATAGAAGCAAACAAGTACTGTAATTGTACATGTTGATATCTGACAGTCAGGAAGCTGGCGGGGTGATTGTAATCTCTCAAATGGCATCATTTGGAGAGTCTTATAGTCTATAACATCCGCAAAATGTAATAGCTTGTTAGGAAACCAATGCTTGAGGAAAGGGGTTTGCATACCCGTCGGAAACAAAGGGTTAAATAAAAAGTCATGGAGGACCTTTCAGAAGCCAATGAGAATTGTCGATTGCATCTTAGGCTACTTTTACACTAGCGTTCAGAGCGGGTCCGTCTGATGTTTCATCAGACGGATCCGCTCCTATAATGCAGACGTTTGTATCCGTTCAGAACGGATCCGTCTGCATTATAACTTAGAAAAAATTCTAAGTGTGAAAGTAGCCTGAACGGATCCGTCCAGACTTTACATTGAAAGTCAATGGGGGCGGATCCGTTTGAAGATTGAGCCATATTGTGTCATCTTTAAACGTATCCGTCCCCATTGACTTACATTGTAAGTCTGGACGGATCCGCTTGCCTCCGCACGGCCAGGCCTCCACTCAGAATGCATTAGGGCTGGACGGATGCGTTCGGGACCGCTTGTGAGCCCCTTCAAACGGAGCTCACGAGCGGAGCCCCGAACGCTAGTGTGAAAGTAGCCTTAGCCATATGCGAAGAGTTAGAGACATAGGCCCTACAAGTCGGGCAGCAACGCAGTCGACAATGGGGACCATATGAGGGAATTAGGGTGTACAGGAGCCATCCACAATTTCTCCACTTCCGACCATCTAGTGTAAGCATATGGACTAGACCACGCTGGTATTCTCCGCAAATGGGTTGCCCAATAATACTTTGTTATATCAGGGGCTGCCAGACCCCCCAGCGACTAAGAGTCAGAAAAGCTATCCGTTGCCTCTTCCCATTCCATATGAATCTCAGCATACTAGATTGTAGGACATCAGCTCCCGACTCTGTACCGGGATCGGTAGCGTCTCAAACAGGTAAAGTAGCTTTGGCAATATAGTCATCTTGACTGTAGCTATGTGACCCAACAAGGAAATTGGAAGAGGCATCCATTTATTTAGAAGAGCCTTTAAGTTCCGGAACGTGTCCGGGAAGTAGAGTGCGTACAAGGTGGAATAAGTCGGAGTTAGGTGTATTCCTAAATATCGTAATGTAGTGTCCTTCCAACGAAAGTGGAAGTTAGTTTTCATAGCAGCAACACTCTCCGGGCTGCAATAAAGAGGGAGAGCTTCTGTTTTCGTGGTATTAACTTTGTAACCCGACAACCTCCCGTACACTCCCAGCAACTGGAAAAGGTTTGGAAGCGTTATATGGAAATCCGTCAATGTGAGCAGAATATAATCCGCAAACAAGGACAGCTTGACCTCGACATTATTGACCATGACTCCATGTAAGGCGGAGAACATAAATGACCAGTTCAAACGGTCAAACGCTTTTCAGCGTCGAGACTAAGCAATAACGCCTCATTGCGTCTATAAACAATCTCTAAGAGATCAATAGTACGCCTAGTATGGTCTCCACCCTGCCGATCCCTGACAAACCCCACCTGGTCCTTGTGAATCAGATGGGGAAGCCACACCGAGAGACGATAAGCTAAGGTTTTTGTAAAAAAAATTAGGTCCGAGTTAAGGAGGGTGATGGGCCTTTAGTTGGCACAATCCAGGGGATCCTTTCCAGGTTTAGGGATCAGTGTGATGTAAGAATGCGAAAACGAGGTGGGTATCGGGGAGCCCTGTAAAAATGAGTTGTATAGAGGCAACATATGGGGTATCAAAATGTCAGAGAAAGTTTTATAATACACATAGGGTAACCAGTCTGGGCCAGGCGATTTCTTGTTGAGAAGCTGTTTAAACACTTCTTGTAATTCCTCCCCCGTGATGACAGGATGTTCAAGGTTCAAGGATGACAGAGCATCCTCCGGCAATTTAGGAAGGTTGCATTTAGACAGAAAAGTTTCAAAAAGGCGCGCGCGTTTCGACTGCTTGGGAGGGAGCTGTTGGGGGATAGAATAAAGATGTGCATAAAACTCCTGAAAAAGTTTCGAGATTGCCTCAGGCTTGTATTATAATGTGTTATCTGCTTGTCTCATAACAGTTGTCTCATAACAGTTGGGCTACCCGTCAGGTTTGAGTCATGCAATTGAATAGCTAGAAGAGTATGGGGTTTATTACCCCACGCATAAAATCTTTGCCTAGAATGGAGGTGCTAATGTGTTATTGACTAAGACCCGGGCGCTAGGGTTGGTATACATCGCCCTTACCGCTGCTATGAATGCTGCTGCTATTTGGAAGTTGAGCAAGGCCTTCTCCATAAATACCCAATCCACCCTATCAAATGACGTGTTGTGGGCGTACTGAATTAGGTTTATAATACGACTAGTATTCATTCTGCCCTCACGACCGCTAATGAACCCCACCTGCTCCGCGTGAATCAGCCCAGGGAGCAGAGGTTGAAGACTCGAGGTCAAAATTTTCGCCAGCAGCTTCAGATCTTTATTGAGCAGCGAAATTGGCCTGTATCTCGAGCAGGAAGTTGGATCTTGTCTCTCCTTTGGGATTATCGTGATTTGGGCCAATAGCATACTTGGGTGTAAGGGTTTTCCATCCCAAATAGAATTATAAACTAGGAGTAATCTAGGGAGCAGCTGGTTCTGGAAGGAGCTATAATATTTCATGGGAAAGCCATCTGGACCCGGGCTTTTATGTAGCGGAGATGATTTAAGTGCCTTTTTAATTTCAAGGAGTGTGAACGGTCTGACCAAGAGATTCCTTTGCTTAGTATTGAGCTTGGGCAAGTTAAGCAAACTGGTCCATTCAATCCTCCTGTTCTTGTCGGTATGAGATTATATAGTTGTGCATAAAACTCTGTAAACCTTTTGGCAATCTGTTCTGTTTGGCGAAGCGTTTGGGCCGAGGCTGACTGAATAGTATGTATATAGGATTGGACCCTCCTCCTTTTTTTAGTTGGGAAAGCATAAATTTGGAGGCCTTATCGCCGTGCGCGTAATATCAGAATTTAGCTAAGATATAGTTTGGCCGTTTTCTCATTAAGTATATTTTTTTATTGTGTCCTCAGGAGGTCTAATTGTTGCGTAATGGCGGATGTAATGTGCTTCTTGTGCAGTTGTTCTAGTGTGTGAATTTGGGTCAACAAACCAAGAACCTCCGCCTCCCTTTTCTTTTTGAGGTAGACCTCCATGGATATACACTGCGTGCAGAATTATTAGGCAAATGAGTATTTTGACCACATCATCCTCTTTATGCATGTTGTCTTACTCCAAGCTGTATAGGCTCGAAAGCCTACTACCAATTAAGCATATTAGGTGATGTGCATCTCTGTAATGAGAAGGGGTGTGGTCTAATGACATCAACACCCTATATTAGGTGTGCATAATTATTAGGCAACTTCCTTTCCTTTGGCAAAATGGGTCAAAAGAAGGACTTGACAGGCTCAGAAAAGTCAAAAATAGTGAGATATCTTGCAGAGGGATGCAGCACTCTTAAAATTGCAAAGCTTCTGAAGCGCGATCATCGAACAATCAAGCGTTTCATTAAAAATAGTCAACAGGGTGTGGAAAAACCAAGGCGCAAAATAACTGCCCATGAACTGAGAAAAGTCAAGCGTGCAGCTGCCAAGATGCCACTTGCCACCAGTTTGGCCATATTTCAGAGCTGCAACATCACTGGAGTGCCCAAAAGCACAAGGTGTGCAATACTCAGAGACATGGCCAAGGTAAGAAAGGCTGAAAGACGACCACCACTGAACAAGACACACAAGCTGAAACGTCAAGACTGGGCCAAGAAATATCTCAAGACTGATTTTTCTAAGGTTTTATGGACTGATGAAATGAGAGTGAGTCTTGATGGGCCAGATGGATGGGCCCGTGGCTGGATTGGTAAAGGGCAGAGAGCTCCAGTCCGACTCAGACGCCAGCAAGGTGGAGGTGGAGTACTGGTTTGGGCTGGTATCATCAAAGATGAGCTTGTGGGGCCTTTTCTGGTTGAGGATGGAGTCAAGCTCAACTCCCAGTCCTACTGCCAGTTTCTGGAAGACACCTTCTTCAAGCAGTGGTACAGGAAGAAGTCTGCATCCTTCAAGAAAAACAACATGATTTTCATGCAGGACAATGCTCCATCACACGCGTCCAAGTACTCCACAGCGTGGCTGCCAAGAAAGGGTATAAAAGAAGAAAATCTAATGACATGGCCTCCTTGTTCACCTGATCTGAACCCCATTGAGAACCTGTGGTCCATCATCAAATGTGAGAGTTACAAGGAGGGAAAACAGTACACCTCTCTGAACAGTGTCTGGGAGGCTGTGGTTGCTGCTGCACGCAATGTTGATGGTGAACAGATCAAAACACTGACAGAATCCATGGATGGCAGGCTTTTGAGTGTCCTTGCAAAGAAAGGTGGCTATATTGGTCACTGATTTGTTTTTGTTTTGTTTTTGAATGTCAGAAATGTATATTTGTGAATGTTGAGATGTTATATTGGTTTCACTGGTAAAAATAAATAATTTAAATGGGTATATATTTGTTTTTTGTTAAGTTGCCTAATAATTATGCACAGTAATAGTCACCTGCACACACAGATATCCCCCTAAAATAGCTAAAACTAAAAACAAACTAAAAACTACTTCCAAAAATATTCAGCTTTGATATTAATGAGTTTTTTGGGTTCATTGAGAACATGGTTGTTGTTCAATAATAAAGTTAATCCTCAAAAATACAACTTGCCTAATAATTCTGCACTCCCTGTAAAGTGTCCTCTGATTACAGTAATATGAGCCTCCCAGACCACACTCAGTTGACAGCCCCTGTGTTTCATTGATTTGAAAGTATTCCTCAATCCTCCCCTCTATAAATTTAACATTATTTGGATTATTTAGGAGCATCTCATTAAGTCTCCAAATAAATTCTCTTTTGGGCATGTTCCTCAGAGGAAACTGCAGGAACACAGGAGCGTGGTCTGAGAGGACGATCGGTCCAATCGAGGCTTTTTTGCAATATGGAAGGAGCGAAGCGGATACTAGAATATAATCCAACCTCTGATAAGAGGTATGCGCTGGGGAGTAATAAGTGAAGTCTTTTTCGCCCGGATGCATTGCCCTCCAACTGTCCACTAGGCCTGTCTTAGCAATTTTGTTTCGGATTTGTCTAAGTGCACGTTGGGATTGGGAGGAGGAGCCCATGGACGTGTCAATGTCTGGAGAAATCGCCACATTCAGATCCCCTGAAAGTATGGCTACCCCCTCAGCAAACTTGTGAAAAGTGTCTAACACGGATTTCAGCCAGGGAGCCTGGGATGTATTTGGCGCGTGGATACAGCCAAAAGTATATAGTTGTGTTCCAAGCGTCCCTTTAATAAATATGAACCTACCTTCTCCGTCTACCAGCGTCGAACACACCAGCCAAGACAAGCGTCTATGAAAAGCAATACTGACCCCCTTAGATGCGGAGCCCAGTGTACCAGTGTAGTACTAAGATACCATTGGCTATACACATGATGGCCCAATTTCGGAATATGATTAGTCCGGAAGTGGGTTTCCTTCAAAAATAAGATGTCAACCTGTTGTTTATTAAACATGTTACACAACTGGCTTCGCTTGGCTGGTGTGTTCATGCCTCTAGCATTAAAGGAGCATATCTTAATCATCGCCATTTAAATTATCTTATACGGGAGTATGAGGCAGCTGTGACTACATATGATGGGTAATGAACACAACTTCACCGTATTAAAGTACACCTTGCCCTTCAATCTAAGGCTGGTCCTGTCCTCAGCTAAATCATGCAGACTAAGAAAACAATACTGTGAAACAGATGACAAGTGTCCACTCTAACGCATTTCAACTGAATTACATATACAGTACATATGGGGAATACCTGCATGTAACAAAAAGCAAGTAAAGATCTAAACATGGCTCTAACTTGGAGCTGTAACTGTACCACAAGCATGTGGATTGTATTTGTGGGTGTAGACTGCCATCTAGAGGATCTCTGAGGAACGGGCAAGCACATAATATGGGTTATATAAAATACCTATGCAGAGAATATCTCCGCCAAGGGGAGAACAGGGAGAGGAAAGTTTTTAAAGAGGCAGCCCCCGAGAAAGCGCAAAGATAGATAGTACAGACGATCAAGGGTTACAGCAACCTCTCACCACTCTCAGCAGTCCCTGAGGTAAGTATAGGTAAGTGGTGCATTGAAGATTTTACTTTTGTTTGGAGTCGTCTCTACGCGGCGTAGCAGGACCTTTCTTTTTGCCCTGTAATTTCTTCCCGCCCAGCCGAGGTCCACGGCACCACCATAGGGAGGGCTGGGAGTGAGGTAAACTCTTGGACCGGGTTCCAGTTTTCTATCATCAGGTCCGCAATGTCGAGGAGTTCGTATAAACGCTTGAGGTCTGCATGGGCCCTCACCACCACTTTCCTCTCTGGCGTAGTAATAAGAAGACCAAAGGGGTACAACCACCTGTAGATAATTTTGCGGTCTCTGAGGATCTCTAACAGAGGTTTCAGCGCTTTAGGTCTTGAAAGATAGAGATGGAGGCGCCGGCATATTGCAGCTGCGTAGCCCCCCTGGCAGCTTTCAGGATACTTTCTTTCATTTGAAAACTTGCCAGCTTGCATATTATATCTCTCGGTGGCTCGACCAGTTTTGGTGGGGGTCTTAGCGCCCTATGCGCTCTGTTGAGTACAATCAGCTCAGTCGACTTCTCACACAGCAGATCCGTGAAGAAGCCGCGAATTACGGGTATAATGGCGTCTGCCTGTATTTTTTCAGGGAACCCTTTCAACCGCAAGTTGTTCCTCCGTCCCCTATTATCCTGGTCCTCTAGTTGACTGTACAGATAATTGAGGTGGGATTGTGTGTGGTCCATGTTATGCGAGACGGCTGTCTCAATTTCCACCATGGCAGCCTTAGAAGATTCCAGTGATTCCACACGCTCCCCTAGCTGCTTGAAATCTTGTTTAAAATCCCTGAGCTCATGTATCGGGGGGGTCCAGCGCATCAGCCAGCAACTGGCGCATAAAGTCTCTTGAGACCGGTTGGTGTTCTTGTGAGGCCATCATTGCAGCCCCACTACGATCCTCCTCGTCAGAATCTGAGGTCTCGTGAGCAGGCAACAGCTGCGGGGTGGTCGCATTCTTCACAAATTTATCCAGGTCTCCCTGGTTTGATGCCGATCTCGTCCCACTTGCCGTGTCCTTGGGTATCTCCTTAGTTATCTTGCCCATTTTGGGGAGTTTAACTGCAGCTTAGAGTGCCCTTTCCTCACGATCCTCGGCGGAGCTCACACGACTCTGTGCATGCGGCTCGGCTGCTAGGCTCCGCCCCACTCTTGTGGAATATTTAAAGGGTTAAAGTTTGTAAAATCAGTTTTGTATACCTTGAGGGATGTAATTTCTAAAATGGGGTCACTTTTTTGGAGTTTCTACTTTGGGGGTGCAAAATAGGGTGGTCTTCAAATGTGACATGGCAGCTTAAAATTATCCCAGTGAAATCTGCTTTCCAAAAACCACATGGCGTTCCTTTCCCGCTCCGCAATGCCGTGTGCCCGTACAGCAGTTTAAGACCACATATATGGGGTGTTTCTGTAAACTACAGAATCAGGGCCAGAAATATTGAGTTTTGTTTGGCTGTTAACCCTTGCTTTGTTACACAGTACATAATGGCAAAAAATTGTTAGTGGCAAAAAATTTATTAAAATGGAAATTTCATCTCCATTTTTCTCATTAATTCTTGTGGAACACCTAAAGGATTAACAACGTTTGTAAAATCAGTTTTGAATACCTTGAGGGGTGTAGTTTCTAAAATGGTGTCATTTTGGGTGGTTTCTATTATGTAAGCCTCACAAAGTGACTTCAGACCTGAACTGGTCCTTAAAAAGATTTGCGTCTAAACTTCTAAGCCTTCTAATATCCCCAAAAAATAAAATGGCATTCACAAAATGATCTAAACATGTAGTAGACATATGGGAAATGTAAAGTAATAACTATTTTGGAGGTATTACTATCTATTATAAAAGTAGAGAAATTGAAATTTGGAAATTTTGAATTTTTTTTATAAATTAAATAAATATATACATTTTTGTGACTCAATTTTACCACTGTCATGAAGTACAATATGTGATGAGAAAACAATCTCAGAATGGCCTGGTAAGTAGGGGTGCACCGAAATGAAAATTCTGGTCGCCCTTGACCGAAAACCGAAACCGAAACTGCCTTTTTGCCCAAATACTTTTAAAATACTTTTTTTTAAATGATTGGCGCTGTTATGGAGAGGGGGATCTGTGGGTGGCTCTGTTATGGAGAGGGGGATCTGTGGGTGGCGCTGTTATGGAGAGGGGGATCTGTGGGTGGCGCTGTTATGGAGAGGGGGATCTGTGGGTGGCGCTGTTATGGAGAGGGGGATCTGTGGGTGGCGCTGTTATGGAGAGGGGGATCTGTGGGTGGCGCTGTTATGGAGAGGGGGATCTGTGGGTGGCGCTGTTATGGAGAGGGGGATCTGTGGGTGGCGCTGTTATGGAGAGGGGGATCTGTGGGTGGCGCTGTTATGGAGAGGGGGATCTGTGGGTGGCGCTGTTATGGAGAGGGGGATCTGTGGGTGGCGCTGTTATGGAGAGGGGGATCTGTGGGTGGCGCTGTTATGGAGAGGGGGATCTGTGGGTGGCGCTGTTATGGAGAGGGGGATCTGTGGGTGGCGCTGTTATGGAGAGGGGGATCTGTGGGTGGCGCTGTTATGGAGAGGGGGATCTGTGGGTGGCGCTGTTATGGAGAGGGGGATCTGTGGGTGGCTCTGTTATGGAGAGGGGGATCTGTGGGTGGCGCTGTTATGGAGAGGGGGATCTGTGGGTGGCGCTGTTATGGAGAGGGGGATCTGTGGGTGGCACTGTTATGGAGGGGGGGGGATATGTGCACTGTTATGGGCATAACAGTGCACAGATCCCTTTCCCCATAACAGTGCACAGATCCCCCCTCCCCATAGCAGTGCCATAGACCGATCCCCCTACCCATAACAGCACCGGCCCTGCTGCTCACAGCATCACTCACTGCATCTTTATTTTACCTTACAATCGTGACGCTCCAGTAAGAACTCTGCAGGCAGAGCGGAGGGCGGCGTAACGTCACTTACTCACGTGACGCACCTGCTCCGCCCACTTTATGAATGAAGGAGGCGGAGCAGGCGCGTCACGTGAGTAAGTGACGTTACGCCGCCCTCCGCTCTGCCTGCAGAGTTCTTACTGGAGCGTCACGATTGTAAGGTAAAATAAAGATGCAGTAAACCGCCCGCCCGCAGATGGTGGGTGACAAATCCCACACCCCATATTTTCGGCCGATATGTAGCAATATCGGCCGAAATGGATTAGGTACATTTTCGGCCGATATTTTCGGCTGCCGAAATTTCGGTGCACCCCTACTGGTAAGTAAAAGCATTTTAAAGTTATTACCACATAAAGTGACACATGTCAGATTTGCAAAAAATGGCAGGGTCCTGAAGGGGTTAACAACCAGGGTTATATAGCATAATAATGTTGAAATTCATACACAGACAGGTGTCTGCCTTTGGCGAGTACAATTGGCTTTCAAATCATCGTTTTAACTTAATCATAGAAATAGGAGTTTATATGCTCATCATGAATAAACAATATGATACTAATGCTGTGTTTCTTCTAACTAGCTATTTCTTGGTGGACTCTGAAGGGAAAGTGTTAATGTCCCAAGATGGAATTTTCCGAAGTAACTGTATGGATTGTTTAGATCGCACAAATGTTATTCAGAGCCTACTGGCACATCGCTCTCTTCAGGCTCAGTTACAGGTATTGCTATATTGCAAGATTTGAATAAAGCAGTCATGTGTGTTCTAAAAGCCACCCTATACATGTGCATGGGTTGTGTGTGGTATGACACCTCAGTTCCATTAAAGTGGATAGCGGAGTTGGGTCATCGTATTCCAGCACCAACATGACCTGATATGTGCCCTGTTATCAGGTATCATAGAAAAGTACAGTGTATAAAATATTTGTAGGTAATAACCCCAAAATACAATAGAATGTGAACATATCCTGTAGTTTTCTCTTGGGGACTTGGCGTACAATAAATGTCTAAATGGTCAAATGATTCTTGTATTCACCTTTAACTATGAGAGGCTGTGTCACATCAAAATAGTAGCAGAGGGGGAACACTCACAATACTGCGGAGTGGAAGCAAGGTTACCCAGCTTCCTCAGGGGTCAAGCTTCCTGGCAATATGGTGGGGAATTCTTGACAATGCTCACTTTATAGTCTGGGACAACTTGTAGGTACAGCGACCTATTTATTGATGTCACATTATCACGATCGGTATTTGCCTTTGTTACTATTATATTGTCTCTGGCTACACATGTTTTGTCCATATTTAGGACCTAGTGAGTTATATTGGTTATATTTTATCCTGCACTGTATACAACTTTTAATGTATTTGTTTTCCCTAATAAAAGAAAATTTTATTTTATTTTTGGATGTGCAGCTTCTATACAGTTTTCTTGTTTGTTGCTTATGTAGGCTGTGTTACATCAGCAAGGGTTTTTAGCAGTCTTTCACTATAAGGATTTTCCCACAATACAAAATGATCCTGCCACTGTACTTGGCTATATCCTTGAGTTTGCATTTGTAGCTCCAATGTTCCCCCTTGCCCTGCCCTGCACTGCATAGCGCAGGACAAGTGCCTTTTCTTCGTTACCACTGACGTACCAAATGGTGACACCACAAATGGGCAGTTTTTAGTGCTGCCCTAGGCTGTTTTACAAGCTAGGGCAGTGCTAAAGACCGCCCATTAGTGCCAGTGAGGGCATCGGGGTCACTGCTAAACGTCCGCCTAGTATGCTGAAAAAAAGTCGGGTACGTCACCGGCAGTAAACAAACAGTCCTTGCCCTGCGCTATGCAGTGCAGGGCAAGGAGGAACATCAGAACTAGAAATGCTCTAATGCTTCACTCATACATGGTAAATGAGTGAAGGGGAGCTTATTTCCAGTTTCAGCTCTGTACCCGGACAACCCCTTTTAATACAGTACTATTTTGCAAATGATGAGAGAGATCATACCTTTAAGAAAAATATCAAATTACTATAAACCTTGTTTTCATTATATTTTATGCCTGTCATCTCTCTCCATTTCTCAACTCTTGCTAAATCACAATACCTCTAATCCAAATATATCTGGGTAGCAACAAATGCATGACATATTCAATGGAAGTTGGAAGAGACTGTCCATTTTTACCACACCACACCTTACTAACTAAACATCATGAGACTTCTTGTAGTTCCATTGCAGACAGCTATCTTATTTGTATGACCAGCTGTAGGTCATTTGTTGTAAAATTGTACTTGTTTCATGTTTCAGAGACTTGGGGTCCTCCATATTGGGCAGAGGATTGAAGAGCAAGTACAGTTTGAAAAAATTTATAAAAATGGTAATGTTCTTGCTGATGCGGAAGATGTGAATTAGTATAAAACTCAGATTTGTCATTTAGTTGTTTATTATACTATGTTCACAGCCTGGGCCGATAATGCAAATGCTTGTGCAAAGCAGTATGCAGGAACAGGAGCTCTGAAGACAGACTTTACAAGGCAGGTTGAAACAATACGAGATAAAAATGCACTTCTATGTTACAAATATGTGTTGCAACACCTTGAGCATGTGTTTTTGTTTTTCAGAACTGGCAAACGGACACAGTGGGGACTTATAATGGATGGCTGGAACTCTCTCATACGATATTACAAGAACAATTTTTCTGATGGCTTTAGACAGGTAGCACATTATATTCACACTGGCAGGCTACAGTATCTCACAAAAGTGAATACACCCCTCACATTTTTGTAAATATTTTATTATATCTACACTGAAGATATGACACTTTGATACAATATAAAATAGTCTGTACAGCTTGTATAAACTGTGTAAATTTGGTGTGCCCTCAAAATAACTCAACACACCGCCATTAATGTCTAAACCACTGGCACAAAAATGAGTACACCCCTAAGTGAAAATGGCCAAATTGTGCCTAAAGTGTCAATATTTCGTGTGGCCACTTTTATTTGCCAGCACTGCTTTAACTCTTGGGCATGGAGTTCACTAGAGCTTCACAGGTTGTCACTGGAATCCTCTTCCACTCCTCCATGACGACCTCATGGAGCTGGTGGATGTTAGAGACCTTGCTCTCCTCCACCTTCTGTTTGAGGATGTCCCACAGATGCTCAATAGGGTTTAGGTCTAGAGACATGCTTGGCTAATTCGGCACCTTTACCCTCAGTTTCTTTAGCAAGGCAGTGGTCATCTTAGAGGTCTGTTTGGGGTCGTTATCATGTTGGAAGACTGCCCTGTGGCCCAGTTTCTGAAGGGAGGGGATTATGCTCTGCTTCAGTATGTCACAGTACATGTTGGCATTCATGGTTCCCTCAATTAACTGTAGCTCCCCACAGCCGGCAGCACTCATGCAGGCTCAAACCATGACACTCCCACCACCATGCTTGACTGTAGGCAAGACACACTTGTCTTTGTACTCCTTACCTGGTTGCCGCCACACATGCCTGACACCGTCTGAACCATCTAAGTTTACTATGGTCTCATCAGACCACCGGACATGGTTCCAGTAATCCATGTCCCTAGTCTGCTTGTCTTCAGCAAACTGTTTGCGGGCTTACTTGTGCATCATCTTTAGAAGAGGCTTTCTTCTGAGACAACAGCCATGCAGACCAATTTGATGCAGTGTGCGGTGTATGGTCTGGACACTGACAAGCTGACCCCCCCCCCCCCCCCCCACCCCTTTAACCTCTGCGGCAATGCTTGCAGCACTCATACATCTATTTTGAAAAAACAACCTCTGGATATGATGCTGAGCATGTGCACTCAACTTCTTTGGTCAACCATGGCCTGTGACAAGTGGAACCTGTCTTGTTACGCCACTGTATGGTCTTGGCCACCGTGCTGAAGCTCAGTTTCAGGATGTTGGCAATCTTCTTCTAGCCTAGGCCATCTTTATGTAGAGCAACTATTCTTTTTTTCAGATCCTCAGACAATTCTTTGCCATGAAGTGCCATGTTGAAGTTCCAGTGGCCATTGAGCCATGCGTTTTCATAGCCGGCCCTTCTACGGTCAGTTTATGGTCAGCTGTAAGGGGTTATCCAAAATGAACAACCCCCCCAAAATGACCTTTCTCGTTCGTGTCATTGGAGGTTACAGAAGAACATGGGAGTATAGCTGCTGCCACTAGGAAGCGACACTAAGAAGAAAAATTGTTAGTCTCTCCTATCAATTATACTCTTCTTGCAGGCACTGAGCTAATCCGTTTTAGCTTGGTGTCCTTAGGAGCCAGTCGTGCTTGCTTGCAGGTCTGCTAATATGTTTTACATTGGACCTGCTTTGTAACAATCTTCCCCTAGTTTTAGTGGGAGTGCTGATCCTGGTCTCCTCTCCTAGTAGTGTGGCTCTGGCAGGATGCTCTCACTGCCGTGTACAGAGGGTGGGGAGTCAGTCCTTTGGATCTGCAAGCGAAGGCCTGGTCCTGTCAGGGCCTCCTCTGTTTTCATCGGAGAATGTACCCGGCGGCGGGTATCATCCTTTCCATGGCACAAAGTTTTCCCTCTGCTCCGGGCTCCGCCTTCCAACTTTCCGGCTGGCATCTCTTCTTTCTTTTGAAGAACACCATCTTCGGCAGACCGGATAAGATCTGCCCTAGTGGCTTCCCTCTACCTTTCCTTCAGGGACAGTGCATTAAAGGGGTTGTATCATCTGAGGCATATGTGGCATATCTCTAAGATACCCTACCAATGTCAGATAGCTGCTGGTCCAACCCCTGGGATTTGCACCTGTCTCCAAAACTAGACCCCCAAAGGGAGTGGCTATCAGCCGCTCATGCACACCTACCCTCTATTCATTTTTATGTAAGTTCTGAAAATAGCCGAGCCATGGTTCTATTTCCTGCAGTCCCATAGAAGTGCATGGGTCGGTGGCCGCGCTTGCACTAAGCTCTCTTCATTCATCTGTGTGGGACTTCTGAAAATAGTGTGTTTTCAGAACAACCATAGAAATGAATGTGTGCATGCACGGTACGCTCTCCTCTCCTTCACTTTCATTGGCCTGTTTTAGAGATAGATGCAGGTCCCACCTCTGAGACCTGCACCTATCTGACTTTGATGGCATATCCTAGTGATATAGATAAAATAAAAAAATCTGCAGCACTCTTCCGGTGGGGAAGAAATCTGGTCTTTAATAAACCAGCAGCAAGATGATGCACCATCTTGCTGCTGGTTTATTAAAGACCGGATTTCTTCACCACCGGAAGAGTGCTGCGGATTTCTTTATTTTATCTACGTTACGCTGGGACCCATGGACAGGATCCCCATCTGCGAGCACCATTACCCTTTTTAATGGCCTTTTCTCCATGTGGGGAGTTGTAGTGCTGCTTATTATTCTATTAGTATATCCTAGTGATATGCCACAGATCTCTCAGATGAGACAACCCCTTTAATGCACTGTCCCTGAAGGAAAGGTAGAGGGAGGGCACTAGGGCAGATCTTATCCGGTCTGCCGAAGTTCTTCAGACCCTTTCACTTTTTTCACATTTTGTTATGGTAAGTTTTTCCCCATCATTCTGCACCCAACACCCCTTGATGAGAAAGTGAAAACAGAATGTGAGAAATCATTGTTCATTTCTTGAGAAGGAAAAACTATCATCTTGCATTGACCTAAATATTCAGACCCTTTACTCAGTACTTTGTTGAAGCACTGTGTGCTTAATTAATTGTCTTGTTGGAAGGTAAACCTTCAGCCCAGTCTGAGGTCCTGAATCAGGTTTCATTAAGAATATATCTGTACTTTACTCCATATAGCTTTCCCACAACCCTCACAAGTTTTCCTTCCCCAGCCAGTGAAAAGCATCCCCACAGCCTGATGCTGCTACCACTATTCTTCATTGTATGGGTGGCATTGGGTAGGTGATGAGCAGTTCCTCTAGGCAAGACTCTTAGAATTGAGGCCACAAAGTTAAATCTTGGTTTCATCAGACCAGAGAATCTTATTTCTCAGTCTGAGTTGCCTTTAGGTGCTTATTTGCAAACTCTAGACCAGGGGTGCACAACCTTTTCTGGTTGGGGGCCACATTGTCAGCCTAAACCAATTCTAAGGGACAAAAATAAAACTGAAAGAGGTATTACCAACTGAAATAGTATTTCTATGGCATATTGAACACATACTATATATCATAAATGTTTAGTTACACTTCTAGTACTCCTATCTAATGGAGGAATACATGAAAAATACATGTGAGCAGCCACAAGACATAGAAATACATATCTGTTACCAGAGGGTTGGGGGCCGCACAGAATGGAAACAAGGGCCGCATGTGGCCCCCGGGCCGCAGGTTGTGCACCCCTGCTTTAGACGGACTTTAATGTCTCAGGCTAGTTTCTGCCCACTGTGTGATAAAGCCCAGATTTGTGGAATGCTGCAATGATGGTTAATCTTCTGTAAGTTCCTCCCATCTGCAGACAGGATCTTTGGAGCTTGGCCTGAGTGACCATTGGGTTCTTGGTCACCTCTCTTACCAAGGCCCTTCTCCCCAGTTACTTTGTTTGGTGGGGTGGCCAGCCGTAGAAAGCGTCCTGGTTATTCCAAACCTTCATTTAAGAATTATGGAGGCCACTTTGCTCTTGGGAACTTTTAGTGTAGCACAATTTTTTTTGTATCCGCCTCTACACAATCATCTCTCTGAGCTCCTCAGGCAGTTATTTTCTCCTCATGGCTTGTTTCTTTTCCTCTGATATGCATTTGTCAGTTCTGAGACTTTATATAGACAGTGGTGTGTCTTTCAAAATAATGTCCAATCTACTGAATTTACCCCTGGTGGATTCCAATCAAGGTCTCAAAGATGATCAAGAGAAATTGGAGGCTCCCAGAGCTAAATTTAAAGGATCTGAATACACATATCCATGTGAAATCTTAGTTCTTTCTTTTTAATAACTTAGCAAAAATTTCTACAATTCTGTTTTCACTTTCTCATGCGGTACTGAGTGCATATTGATGGGTGAAATTTTAATTTTTACAAAATTTGAAAAAAGTGAGAGTTTGAAGACTTTCCGAATGCATTGTAGAAGTATGCTGAGAGATTTCAAGTATAGAGATGATATAATATACAGTTTTTTTTTATATTTTGTTTTGCAGGATTCAATTGATTTGTTTCTTGGGAATTATTCAGTTGAAGATGTCTATACTACAAGTCCTTTACAAATTCAGAAAGATTGGAAATTTTTAGCAGTAAGTTGTCATCTTTACCATTGGCGAGCCAGACACTAGTATTAGTTCTCTACTTGTAAATGTGGTGCCTGATTTACAAAACAATAGATTTTGTTTTTAAAGGAAACGTCCACCTTCACAATTCTTTTTATAATTAGTTCACTATATCTGGAAAGAAAAATTATGCAAGTTTACAACTAGTCTTTATTACAATATTATTGTCCTTGTAACCTTACAGATGCACAAGTCTCTATAGGAGATTGAAACAAACCCTGTGTAGTCTGGGCCTGCAGTTATTCTCTCTTTAATCAGTGTCCTACTTCTTGTTAGCCTATGCATTCTAAAGGATTGATTTTATACAAAACTGTAGAAATGTTTCATTAATTGTTAAGCAGCACCAGGACGCATGCATCTACAATAATGCTGTCCCGAACATGCATTTTATAACAATGAATGTTTGTTTTTTCTTTTTCAATTTCATTTTTAAAAATTTTATTTTTATTGAACATGAACATTTTAAACCAATAATTTAATTTCCAACTTGTTTCTTTACTTGTAGTTGCCAATAATCATGGTGGTTGCATTTTCCATGTGCATTATCTGTCTACTCATGGCTGGTAAGTTAGCTATACAGTATATTTTTGACTAACTATCTTAACGATCATTTTGTTCCTTAAATCAGAAATCCTATAGTACAGAATGTCTGATAATCCGACATTTAGAGAGTGGAAATATAATATGGAATTGCACAATACAAGAAGTAGAAGAATGAAAAATATAACCAGTTAGGCGCTTTCTCCTATAAAATACTACAAAAACCTTGTGTGTAAATCTGGCATTTTAGTAGCACACTGTGGGATAATATCTAATTTTGACCATATTCCTGAAGGTTGTCTAATTGTATAATTGAGTTTTATATTCTTTGCTATTTGACTAAATATTTGACTATTTAGCACCTGAATCTGGTCTCATTGATACTGGATTAAAGTTGTTGTTTTTCTGTGTGCATAAAATGTACTGATGTATTATGTTTGCTTCTTAAAGGTGACACATGGACTGAGACTCTGGCCTATGTATTGTTCTGGGGTACTGCTAGTATTGGAACAGCCACTTTTATTCTCTACAATGGCAAAGACTTTGTTGATGCTCCAAAACTAGTGCAAAAGGAGAAGATGGACTGAATTTGTAATTGTTCAAAGCATCTTGGCAGTGATTCTTCCACAAGCCATACATGGAGTCTTTACTAATCTGCTTTCAATCATTTTGTTGATCTTCCTAATTTTGACTATTCAAAACCATCATTAGCAATGAATTTTTATGCCATGGGTGCAGTAGTAGTATACTACGTGACATGGAGCACAACATACTGTACTCTAAAAAAAAAAAAAAAAAAAAAATCTGCTTATTTTCCATTGATTTGCAGCGTCCTTCTTACTACTGCTATTACAGGAGATGAGACTATCTCCTAAGCATTTTAAAGTCAATAATTATACAATAAAGACTTTAATCTTTTGCTTTCCATGCCTTACAATTGTCTATAAATCGCAGTTTTCCTTTTTTTTTTTTTTTGTTTATATATATTTTTTCATTGAGTAGTTGAAGATGACAAGCCAGATACATACATACATACATACATATACATAAGCTGGTAAAGAAGCACTCCCACAAAAAACATTATTCTTTCACCTGTTAGGTACATGATGTAAACGGTAATGAAGGTAATCTTCTTACCAGAGACTGCATATTTGAGTTATAACCTCCCTTCTGATCCTCAGCTGTATCATGTGACCAACACTCTGACTCTCCAAATAACACAGCATCTTATGTGTGGACAGGAAGCCAGTTTCTCTGTTTTCCTTTGGGAGCCTCAGTGTCAGAGTGAAAGAGAGAAGTAACTGACTTCCTGTCAAAGTTCAATTGGAGATCAGTGTGTTGGTCGCATGATACAGCTGAGGATCAGAAATAGTCACTGGTGAGAAGATAACCTTCACTCCAATTTACATCATGTACCTTTCTAACAGGCCAGAGAATTATTTTTTGATGGGAGTGCTTCGTTAAGCATTCCTTTCTTTAATGTGTGTAATAAGACAAAAAAAAATTCCTTCATTTGTATGCCTTAATTTATAATATGTTTTAATTTAGACTTACTGCTAGAATATGATTGTTCGCTTTAAGAATTGCAAATGGTGAAAAATCTGCTGTAAGTGCAAACAAGCACATAATGTACAATGGAAGAGAGCACTACAAAATAGAAGGACAGGTGTAATATCCTATTTGTTTCGCTCTGTGTAAGCTTGCATTGTAATCTATTACAGCATCAGGTTGCATCTGCAGTAACTGTCTTATAAAAGTCATGGTTAATGATTTAAATAAATTAAATGTCAATATCAAGACATGTTCTGTGTAAGAATTCTGACCTAAGCTTTTTTTTTTTTTGGGGGGGGGGGGGGTTTGAGGAGTGTGTTTGATATTGGGGAATAGAAGTTTTGTATGGTTCAAGACTACAATGGTAGACTTTTTTTAGATCTTTGATGTAAATATGAAACCTGAAATAAAAAAAAGTTTCTTAAATAACTAAAAGGGAACCGTCATAGTATTTGAACTGAAAGCAACATGTTATAGAGCAGGAGGAGCTGAGCAGATTGATATATTTAGTTTTTCCTGCTTATTCTGGACTTTGAAGTGCACAAGGTGGTCCTATCAGTGATTGACAACCTACCCACTATGACTGTTACTACACACACAGCTGACAATCACTGATAGGACCGCCTCCTTGACTTCAAAGCCTAGAATAATCAGGAATTTAAATGAATAAAATACTGGTTCTACTGAATCTTTACTCGCATAACTATGTCAATCTGCTCAGTTCCTCCTGCTCTATAACATGGTTCCAGTAGCTTACATTGTATTTTCATTGTGATAGGTTCCCTTTAAACTGAATTACAGTTCCAGAAAATAAACCATTAATTTATACTAAAAATATATGCAATTTTTTAACATAAATTCTGTATCAGCTCCCAACAGTTTTCCAGATGTCTGTGTGTAGTAATTTCATTCACTGGATAAAGTCTTGCACACAATTTCAGGACTAATTACTGTTAGGCCATATACACCTTGCAGATCTGTTTGCTAGAAGCTGGGTGATGCTCAGCTTGGCACAGTTGCTTTCTATTATTTGAGTTAGTATTTTTGTGTTACTAGCTGTAAAGTGAACATAAGTAAAAAAACAAAAAAAACAACTAAAGATTAAGTATCTGTACTGAATGAAATTTTGCAAGCATTGTTCCCACATGCTTTTTTACTAGTGATGTTAGGGTAGTATTTCTTCTTGAGGTCTCTTTTAGATAAATGCTACCCCATGATTGAGATGAAGTAGCAGCATGCCCCTTTTTGGTCGGGACAGTGGTTTCCTGTTCTGAGATGGTAGAAGAATATACTTTAACTTTCCCCACAATGTGGGGCATTTAGCCACCTGCATTACCAGCTTCCAGTAGACCATAAATTAGTGCCTTATGTATAATAGTCAAGCATACAGTTCTAGATTTACCCAGATAAGAGCCAGGTGAAGATTTTTTCTATCAATAAATGGCTTTTAAATATTGTCAACAAAGGACAAAATTTGAGTTGGTCTCCAAAGCTATTAATCTGCCTTGAATGAGAATTAGGTGTTCAAATAAAGTAGTGTTGGGTTTCTATACATTTCTCTTGGTTAAAAAAACTACAGCATAATAATAAAAATATCAAAATTGATTCTGCACAAGACCGCACCAAGCAGCCAAACTAGAGACCAAGAGATTAATTGCCAAAGAGAGCAAAACTAACCCTAAAATGTTCTTCAATTATATAAATGGTAAAAAGTATAAATCTGGAGGTGTCGGCCCTTTACAGAGTAATGAGGGGGGAGTTGCAGACAGCGATGAGGAGAAAGTAAAGCTATTAACCACCTCAGCTCCCCTAGCTTAAACACCCTTAATGACCAGGCCACTTTTTACACTTCTACACTACACTACTTTCACGGTTTATTGCTCGGTCATACAACTTACCACCCAAATAAATTTTACCTCCTTTTCTTCTCACTAATAGAGCTTTCATTTGGTGGTATTTCATTGCTGCTGACATTTTTACTTTTTTTGTTATTAATCGAAATTTAACAAAAAAAATTAAAAAAAATGAAATTTTTCACTTTCAGTTGTAAAATTTTAAAAAAAAAACAACATCCATATATAAATTTTTCTCTAAATTTATTGTTCTACATGTCTGATAAAAAAAAAAAATGGGTAAAAAAAAAATGGTTTGAGTAAAAGTTATAGCGTTTACAAACTATGGTACAAAAATGTGAATTTCCGCTTTTTGAAGCAGCTCTGACTTTCTGAGCACCTGTCATGTTTCCTGAGGTTCTACAATGCCCAGACAGTAGAAAAACCCCACAAATAACCCCATTTCGGAAAGTAGACACCCTAAGGTATTCGCTGATGGCCATAGTGAGTTCATAGAACTTTTTATTTTTTGTCACAAGTTAGCGGAAAATGATTTCTTTTTTATTTTTTCCATACAAAGTCTCATTTTCCGCTAACTTGTGACAAAAAATAAAAAATTCTAGGAACTCGCCATGCCCCTCACGGAATACCATGTGGTGTCTTCTTTCCAAAATGGGGTCACTTGTGGGGTAGTTATACTGCCCTGGCATTTTAGGGGCCCTAATGCGTGAGAAGTAGTTTGAAATCAAAATGTGTAAAAAATGCCCTGTGAAATCTGAAAGGTGCTCTTTGGAATGTGGGCCCATTTGCCCACCTAGGCTGCAAAAAAGTGTCTCACACCTGGTATCGCTGTACTCAGAAGAAGTAGGGCAATGTGTTTTGGGGTGTCTTTTTACATATACCCATGCTGGGTGAGAGAAATATCTCAGCAAAAGACCACTTTTCCAATTTTTTTATACAAAGTTGGCATTTGACCAAGATATTTATCTCACCCAGCATGGGTATATGTAAAATGACACCCCAAAACACATTGCCCAACTTCTCCTGAGTACGGCGATACCACATGTGTGACACTTTTTTGCAGCCTAGATGCGCAAAGGGGCCCAAATTCCTTTTAGAAGGGCATTTTTAGACATTTGGATCCCAGACTTCTTCTCACGCTTTAGGGCCCCAAAAATGCCAGGGCAGTATAAATACCCCACATGTGACCCCATTTTGGAAAGAAGACACCCCAAGGTATTCAATGAGGGGCATGGCGAGTTCATAGAATTTTATTTTTTTGGGCACAAGTTAGCGGAAATTGATTTTATTTTTTTTTATTTTTTTCACAAAGTCTCCCTTTACGCTAACTTGGGACAAAAATTTCAATCTTTCATGGACTCAATATGCCCCTCAGCGAATACCTTGGGGTGTCTTCTTTCCAAAATGGGGTCATTTGTGGGGTGTTTGTACTGCCCTGGCATTTGAGGGTCTCCTCAATCATTACATGTATGGCCAGTATTAGGAGTTTCTGCTATTCTCCTTATATTGAGCATAAAGGTAATGAGATTTTTTTTTTTTCCGTTCTGGGCTGAAAGAAAAAATTAATGGCACAGATTTCTTCATTCGCATCGATCAATGTGGATGAAAAAATCTCTGCCAAAAAAAAAAGGGGAAAGGCGTCTGCCAGGACATAGGAGCTCCGCCCAACATCCAAACCCACTTAGCCCCACATTGCCGGGATTTTTATTTAATTTTTTTTATATACAAAGTGTTTGCCAAAGTATATGAACACCGCCTCCCCCTCAGCTCATATGCCTCGGCAAACGTATCTTTTACTGCAGAGGAGAAATCTCGTCTTGCAGCGCCACATACACCGACTTTTGTGTAATCTGACAGCAGCGCAATGCTTCTGTCAGAATGCACATCAGTGCTGCAGCTAGTCGATCGGTTGGTCCACCTGGAAGGTAAAAAAGAAAAAAGAAAAAACCAGGCCGCAACGCAATAAATTTTTTAACTTTATAATAAAATTTGAACGGAACATATAAACTTTATTAAACTTTTTGAACAGAACGTTAACTTTTTTGCTTATCGGTGATTTTTTATTTTATTTTTTTACCTTTTTATAGGGCAAACCTCTCCTTCCCCATGGGACAATGTGCAAAGCGCAAATCGCCTAAAGATGTGGCGAAGTACATTATGCACTTTGTCCCAGGTGAAAGGAGAGGTTTGCAGCAGCTGTGAGTGAAAGGGCCCTAATAGCCCTGTGTGCCTGTCCTGTGAGATGCAATCCCTATGCTAAGTGTACCTGTGTGTGGTACTACCGGAAACACTCCCCTAAGCATAGGGCAGGGTGGTCAGGGCAGTCGGGACAGAAATAGTGGGTGTCACGCCTTATTCCACTCCTGCTACAGACACATCTTTTTCTGGGTGACTGTTGGGTTGAGGTACCAGCTACGACATTGGGGAAATGTCGCTCGTGTAGACGGCTCACTACACTGGTGGATGGGGCCACGGAACCTCCTGGATACAGGAGGTTCTCGATGATCTCTTCCTGAAATTTGGGGAAGGATCCTGTTCTCCCAGCCTTACTGTAGAGAACAAAACTATTATATGCAGCCAATTGAATCAAATATACAGACACCTTATACCAGCGTCGGGAAACTAAATAAGGAGCCAACATCTGGTCATCGAAGTCCACCCCTCCCATGTGAAGGTTATAGTCGTGGACTGAGAGGGGCTTTTCAATGACACTGGTTGCCCGTTTTATTTGTATGGTCGTGTCTGCGTGAATGGAGGAGAGCATGTAAACGTCACGCTTGTCTCTCCATTTCACCGTGAGCAGTTCTTCGTTACACAAGGCAGCCCTTTCCCCCCTTGCAAGACGGGTGGTAACGAGCCGTTGGGGGAAGCCCCGGCGACTAGGTCGCGTGGTGCCACAGCAGCCAATCTGTTCTAGGAACAAATGCCTGAAGAGGGGCACACTTGTGTAAAAATTGTCCACATAAAGATGGTACCCCTTGCCAAATAAGGGTGACACCAAGTCCCAGACTGTCTTCCCACTGCTCCCCAGGAAGTCAGGGCAACCGACCGGCTCCAGGGTCTGATCTTTACCCTCATAGATCCAAAATTTGTGGGTATAGCCTGTGGCCCTTTCACAGAGCTTATACAATTTGACCCCATACTGGGCGCGCTTGGTTGGGATGTATTGTTTGAAGCCAAGGCGCCCGGTAAAATGTATAAGGGACTCGTCTACGCAGATGTTTTGCTCAGGGGTATACAAATCTGCAAATTTGTTGTTGAAGTGGTCTGAGGGGCCGAATTTTGTGGAGCTGGTCAAAAGCTGGGTGGCCTCTGGGATGAGAGGTGCTGTTGTCGCTAAAGTGCAGGAAACGCAGGATGGTCTCAAATCGTGTCCTGGACATAGCAGCAGAGAACATGGGCATGTGATGAATTGGGTTCGTGGACCAATATGACCGCAATTCATGCTTTTTGGTTAGACCCATGTTGAGGAGAAGGCCCAGAAAATTTTTAATTTCGGAGACTTGGACTGGTTTCCACCGGAAAGGCTGGGCATAAAAGCTTCCCGGGTTGGCGGCTATAAATTGAGTGGCATACCGATTTCCAAGAGCTCCGCAGTCAAGAACAGCTCAAAAAATCCCAGGGCCGAACCGAACTGAGCTGTCTCAACCCGAACTCCAGACTGGGCGGTGAAAGGGGGAACTACAGGTGCGGCTGAAGTTGGGGACT
The DNA here is from genome assembly GCF_905171765.1 of Bufo bufo. Lineage (NCBI taxonomy): Eukaryota > Metazoa > Chordata > Amphibia > Anura > Bufonidae > Bufo > Bufo bufo. The sequence continues at coordinate 259,961,827 of NC_053393.1, forward strand.
GCCAATCAGGGTTTGCCAACACCTCAGGGACTCTAGGGGCTCTACGGGCCTGTCTGTGCGGTGGCTGCGACGGGGTAACTATTGCACGTGCCACCGTACCAGCTTCAACTGCCCTTCTGGTGCTCGCCACTTCACCATGTTGTACGTCAGTGCTGGTACTAGGTCCAGGATGGGCTGCGCTGCTGGTGTATGCCTCACCACGTAATCCGACAGCGCCAGCCCCACTCTGCTGCCCTTGAAGCGGATCCTGCGCAACCTGTGGTCTAGCGACACTGGGCCGGGTACACCTGGTGCTATCAGGGACCTCAACCTCCTCGTCCGAACTTTGGGTCAGACTGCCACTGCTTTCTACAGGTTCATATTCTGACCCGCTGGATTCATCAGATGAGGGTTCCCATTCCTCATCCGACTGGGTCAGAAGCCTGTAGGCCTCTTCAGAAGAATACCCCCTGTTTGACATTTGGACTACTAAATTTAGGGGGTATTCCCTGAGACTACCCAAGAAAAAAAGCAAGCCTGTCTTACAAATGGGAGGCTAGCGAAGTACCGGAGGCTGCTGCGATTGATAAAAAATATCAAAACAGATTTTTTTATCGCCGCAGCGCTTGTAAAGTGATAAAAAAAATTATAATTTTTTGTCACGCGGGCGTGGGTGAACGCACGTGTAGGCGACCGATCAGGCCTGATCGGGCAAACACTGCGTTTTGGGTGGAGGGCGAACTAAGGTGACACTAATACTATTATAGATCTGACTGTGATCAGTTTTGATCACTTACAGATACTATAAAAGTACAAAAGCTGATTAGCAATACGCTAATCAGTGATTGCGGTGGGCTGGGCGCTAAACGATCGGTAACTAACCAAGGGGCCTAAAACTATCAGTCAATACCAGTGGGAAAAAAAAGTGACAGTTTACACTGATCACTTTTTTCCCTTTTACTAGGTGATTGACAGGGGCGATCAAGGGGTTAATTGGGGTGATCTGGGGCCAAGTGTAGTGTTTGGTGGCTACTCACTGTGATGTGTGCTCCTCTGCTGGGACCAACCGACGAAAAGGACCAGTAGAGGAGCACAGAAGCCATTTAACACCTTATATTTATAAATATAAGGTGTTAGATGGCTTCTGATTTTGAAAATCGCCAGCCTGCCAGCAACGATCATTGGCTGGCAGGCTGGTGACGAAATTGTTCTTTAACTTTTGCCGGCCCGCAATGCGCATGCGCGGGCCGGCTCAGACCGAAGTCTCTCTCGAGATGACGCACGGATGCGTCCAGGAGGAATGAATCGACCGCCGCCAGGACGCATCCATGCGTTAGGCGGTCGGGAAGCAGTTAAATATTTTTTTTTTTCTCCGCTGTATTCACTAAGGAATATAAACTGTCAGATGAAATGCAGAATGTAAAAGTTAATTCCCCATTAAAAGTGCCCTGTCTGACCCAGAAAGAAGTACAACAGCGATTAAAATAGACAAACCGCCAGGACTAGATGGCATACACCCCCGTATCCTAAGAGAATTAAGTAATATCATAGCCAGACCTTGATATTTAAGGACTCTATACTGACTGGGAGTGTTCTACAGGATTGGCGCATAGCAAATGTAGTGCCAATATTCAAAAAGGGTCCAAAAACATTGCCCGGGAACTATAGGCCGGTAATTTTAATATCTGTTGTGCGTAAACTGTTTGAAGGTTTTCTAAGAGATGCTATCTTGGAGTACGTCAATGAAAATAAGCAAATAACACCATATCAGCATGGTTTTATGAGGGATCGTCATGTCAAACTAATTTAATCAGTTTCTATGAGGAGGTAAGTTCTAGACTTGACAGCGGCGAATCAATGGATGTCGTATATCTGGACTTCTCCAAAGCATTGGACACTGTACCACATAAAAGGTTAGTATATAAAATGAGAATGCTCGGACTGGGAGAAAATGTCTGTATGTGGTTAAGTTACTGGCTCAGTAATAGAAAACAGTGGTTTTTAATGGTACACACTCAGATTGGGTCACTGTCACTAGTGGGGTGCCACAGGGGTCAGTATTGGGCCCTATTCTCTTCAATATATTTATTAATGATCTTGTAGAAGGCTTGCACAGTACAATATATATTTTTTCACTGACAAATGTAAGGTTATGCACATGGGAAGGAATAATGCAAATCACCCGTACATACTAAATGGTAAAACACTCGGTAACACTGACATGGAAAAGGACCTAGGAATTCTAGTGAACAGCAAACTAAGCTGTAGAAACCAGTGTCAGGCAGCTGCTGCCAAGGCCAATAAGATAATGGGTTGCATCAAAAGGGGCATAGATGCCAGTGATGAGAACATAGTCCTACCACTTTACAAATCACTAGTCAGAACACACATGGAGTACTGTGTACAGTTCTGGGCTCTCGTGAACAAGGCAGACATAGCAGAGCTGGAGAGGGTGTAGAGGAGGGCAACTAAAGTAATAACTGTGAAATATTATCAAAATTAGGGTTATTCACTTTAGAAAAAAGACGAAAGAGGGGAGATCTAATTACTATGTATAAATATATCAGGGGTCAGTACAGAGATCTCTCCCATCATCTATATATCCCCGTGACTGTGACGAGGGGACATCCTCTGCGTCTGGAGAAAAGAAGGTTTGTACACAAACATGGAAGAGGATTCTTTACGGTAAGAGCAGTGAGACTATGGAAATCTTTACCTAAGGAGGTGGTGATGGTGAGCTCACTAAAAGAGTTCAAGAGGGGCCTGGATGTATTTCTCGAGTGTAATAATATTACAGGCTATAGCTACTAGAGAGGGGTCGTTGATCCAGGGAGTTATTCTGATTGGAGTTGGGAAGGATTTTTTTTTCCCCTTAAGTGGGGAAAATTGGCTTCTACCTCACAGGAGTTATTTTTGCCTTCCTCTGGATTAACTTGCAGGATAACAGGCCAAACTGGGTGGACAAATGTCTTTTTACGGCGTTATATACTATGTTACTGTGTTACCATAACTGAATGTAAATATAGTGAAAGGGCCTGAACACTTTCCAAATGCATTGTATATTTCAAGCTCAATTTATGGCACTAGTTGACATGAGTGATGACCTCATCATTTTAAATTGAAGTTGTGGTTTACTAAGTCTACTTTCACACTCGCGATTCAGGGCTCTCACAAGCGGTCCAAAACGGATCCGTTTGCATTCTAATGCAAGTGGAAAAGGATACGCTCAGAATGCATCAGTATGCTTCCATTCAGTCTCCATTCTGCTTTAGAGATGGACACCAAAATGCTGCTTGCATCCATCTGATGAAACTGAGCCAAACGGATCAGTCCCCGTTGACTTACATTGTGTGCCAGGACGGATCCGTTTGGCTCAGTTTCATCAGACGGACACCAAAACGCTGCAAGCAGCATTTTGGTGTCCAATGCATGAACAGATGCATTCTGAGTGGATCCTTTTCCATTCAGAATGCATTAGAATGCAAACTGATCCGTTTTGAACCGCTTTTGAGAGCCCTGAACGGATCTCACAAACGGAAAGCCAAAACGCGAGTGTGAAAGTAGACTTAGTAAACCGCAACTTTCACTGGCACAATAGAAAACTGATCCGTCTTGGCTATGTTAAAGAAAATACAAACGGATCCATTCTGAATGGATGCAGATGGGTGTATTATTGGAACGGATCCGTCCATGACTGATCCGCACAAAACGCGGGTGTGAAAGTAGCCTTAGGTTCCCTCAGATTTGTGAGATTAGGGGGGCGGAGCTTGACCGCGGACTGGATGGCAGCCTGAGAGAGCTCTCTCCTGCCACGTACTCACATTAACATTGAAATAGCTTACTAAATCGCCTAAAATATGGGCAAAATAGGAAGATATCAGCCGAGAGAAGGTGAAGGACCTGCCAGGTCAAAAATGAACCAAGCGGCGGTCACGAAACTCTTTGCAAAGAGGCATACAAACTCTCCCGCTTCACAGGCCAAGATGGCGCCGGAGCCGAATGAGCTGCGAGAATCTGAGGAGGAACATCACTCCAGCAGTGAAGAGGAACAAACTCCAGATGAAGCGCTCACAGCGGCAGTGCTGAAGAAGGCTCTAACCCAGGCACTGAGACCGGTAAGAGATGATTTAGCTGATATAAAGTCAGACTTACATGCCCTTGGGTTCCGGACGGAGGCCCTAGAGTCGACGTGCTCGGAGCTCACTGCCCACGCTTCAGGGTTAGCAGCCAGAACGGATCAATTGGAGGCCCATGTAAATTCGGCATACACACTGATCGAGGATCTGGAAAATAGAAGCCGGCGAAAAAATATTAGAATCGAGGGACTGACGGAGTCCTGGGCAGGGGAAGCGCTCCCTAAAGTGGCGCAGTAGTTATTTGCTGGACTCTTGGGTCAGGAATGCGCCAATGCGATTATAATTGAGCGGATACATAGAGCTCTCAGATCAAGGCCAAAGCCCAGCGAACCACCGCGTGATGTAATATGTGGTCTGTTATCCTATGTGGACACAGCTGCGATTCTCCGCTCGGCTAGGGAAAAAAGCCCGACATGCTATAAATGGTTTCGAGATATCCCTATACCAGGACATTGCTCCCTCGACTCTCCAGAAAAGACGTCTGATGCGCCCGTTATTAGATAAGCTGAGAGCAAAAAACCTTCAATACGCATGGTTATTTCCTTTTGGAAATTCTATAATAAAGAATGACAAGCGGATCATTATAAAAACTCCAGCTGATCTGGAAACCGCATGGTCTGTACTGGACATAGAGCCAATAGAGATACTGTCATGGTCACCTGCAGCGGATTTAGTGAGCTTGTCTCCCTTGCCACAAACAGAGGAATGGCACACTCTCACTCGTCCTAAGCCTCAAAGAACAAAAAGATCTTCAATTGTTACCAACTCGCCTCATCACTGATCCCAGGGATTTATTCATCTGGATTAATCCTGAGACATGATCAGACGAGACACCTGCAATCTGATCATCACCGGTGACTTAGAGCCGCACTCACCGCAAGTGAACCTGTTTAATTTGCCACCAAGAAATACTGCTTGAGCGATTTTTCAATTCACTCTTTGGCGATTTTACAACTCATTCTTTCGCCTTAGGTTTTGTCTCTTAGTTTGTTTCCTCCCTCATTGTTCACCTTGACCTTTTCTCTCCCCTACCCTCCCTCCCCTCCCTCCCTTTCCTCCCTCCCTTTACCCTTCTTTTTCTTTTCTTTTCTTTTGTTTTTAGGTCATATAAAGCCTCAAGATGTCTACTAACAATGTTGGACTTCCCTACACATATGATTGCAAGAGGAAAGTTCTGAGTAACTTACTTAGCGATATAACTGTGTTTGTGAAGGGATCTTTAATTCTGTGTCGAATATACAGTATACATGTGATGCGATGTTTCATTTTCTCCATCCCCTAGTCCTTATATTGTGTGTTTTGGATTGAAGAGTATCGGCGTAGATTATGGGCTAGTTGGGAATGATCTTTGAATTAAGCTTATGGTTACTGCTCCAGATGGAGAGGGTGAAACATCATATCTATAGCTGAATAACATGGCATCTTTTTTGTCTCATGCATTGAAAACCATGGCACTTTTGCCTCTTGCATCCCCCCCCCCTCCTCTCCCTGTTCTCCCCTCTTCCATCTAAAGTGTCTCACTTAATATCAATCTGACAAGATTGGGGTAGACTAGAATGTATAAGATTTACAGATATAGGGTCAACTCAATAGGATGGTAATATTGCGAAAGTTAACGCATCCTAAACCATAACTATGACAAGTAATCATTATACCCCCCCCCCTCCCCTTTATATTCCCTACATCCAATCCCCCCCCCCCCCCTCCCAGAAGCAAAGTTGATAACTTGGTCAAGGTTCAAAATCATTGGCGATTTGCTACTTATGTTATGCATAATGTTATGTGTCTGTACACCACAGGTCAAGACTTGTTCATATATTGAACACTTTTCTCACCCCCGCCCTTGAGTCACTAACTCATCCTTTAATTGGCTTCACAGCCTTAAAGCTATTTTTTTCTCTCTTTACTTATATCACCTTTACTTTCTCACCCCTTATTATCCATACTCCCTTCCCCTCTTTCTTCTCTTTTTTTTCTTCTCTTTCTTTTTTCTTTTTCTTTTATCCTAAGTTCTTACTCTTCCTGTTCAAAAAGGGGTCCCCAGGAGTATGTGCGAAATTAGATGTGCAACCTTCAATGTGAGGGGCTTAAATACCCCAAACAAGAGACATCATGTATTGGACATGCTCAGGAAACTCAAAGCCTCCATTCTCTTCATACAAGAGACCCATTTTAAGGAAAACAAAATTCCCAAATTACCCTCTAAACAATTCACCAATTTGTACCACTCATGCTTCCTTAGCCTCCAAGGGAGTCTCTATAGCAGTGCACAAATCTATCCCTATTAAGATACTGCAACGATACACAGACCTAGAGGGGAGGATATTATTTTTGAGAGCTCAAATATATACTACCAAGATTACCTTGGCGAATCTGTATGCACCCAATCACGCACAGGTGCCCTGGCTTTTAGAAGCCTTAGACAAACTCAAGCTGTTTGCTGATGGTCCGATCATATTAGGAGGTGATCTGAACGTCACATTGAACCCTACACTTGACTCCTCAACCTCTAGGTCCAGTGTTTCCCAACGTGCCTTAGCTAAATTGAGATCTAAACTCTCTGAACTTTCCCTTTCAGACATCTGGCGGCTGCAGAACCCCTCCGCTCGGGACTATTCTTACTTCTCCCAAGTGCATAACTCGCATCAAAGGTTAGATTATCTAATGGTTCATGCTTCTCTGCTATCACGTGTAACAACCACAGGTATTTCGGTTATCACAATATCGGACCACGCACCGGTCTACTTTTCCCTTACTCTAACTAATGCTACTCCCACAACATGGAGATGGCGACTAAATGAGCAGATTTTAGAAAACACTGAAGCATTTTCAGACGTACAAGCGCAAATCTCCGTCTTCTTTGATCAAAACAAACATTCAGGCCCCAAACCCCCAATAGTGTGGGAAACACACAAGGCTTTTGTCAGGGGACTCTTCATCTCATGGGGATCCAAACTAAAGAAGGAAAGGCAAAAAGTTATAGACGAGTTGTTAGAACAAATCACCATCTTAGAAAAAGAGCATAAAAGCTCTAGCTTACTTGAAACACAGGGGAAACTCAGAATTTTGAGGGAAAGACTCACTTATTTACAGAATAAATCTGCCAAAGCTTACTTACATTTTTGACATAAGTTATATGCCCATGGCAATAAGGGAGGAAAGCTCATGTCCACACTGTTTAAAAAAGAAAAAGCTAAGCAACATATTCATGGGATTAGAGATCACACAGGAAAAATAACATCATCCCTCCCAGAAATGGCTGAGACGTTCCACAAGTTTTACTCAGCACTATACAACATAGACAAAACAGATACTACGCAAGGTCAAGATCAAAAACAAGATTTAATTGATAGCTTCTTAAGAGATATATCCCTACCACAGTTAGATCAAGCTATGATTAACTCCCTGCTTACCCCTATCACACAGAAGGAAGTGTCTACGGTCCTCGCCTCCTTCCCCCCAGGAAAAAGTCTGGGTCCAGATGGGCTTCCCTTGCTTTACTACAAAAAGTTCCAAGACGTGCTCACACCCCATCTCTTAGAATGCTGTTCCTCGCTTTTTAGAGGAGATCCCTTACCTAAGCAGTCACAAGAGGCACACATTACCCTTATAACTAAAGAAGGGAAAAATCTAGAAGAGTGTGGAAGCTACAGACCCATATCACTTCTAAATTTAGATTTGAAAATATGGGCTAAGCTCTTGTCCTTAAGAATAAAGAAGCTTCTACCCCACCTGGTTGGCGAGGAGCAATCGGGTTTTGTCCCGGGGAGGACCAATACGACCAAACTACTCACAGCAATATATCAGGCACATGCTGAAGCTAGGTCACTGGTTCTTCTCGGAGTAGACGCCGAGAAGGCCTTTGACAGAGTTAATTGGCTCTTCATGCATTCTACCCTCTTAAAGTTTGGTTTCCCACCTGCTTTCATAGAAGCGATCTTTTCGCTCTATTCCCAGCCATCGGCCTCTCTCTTGGTTAATGACTACTTGTCACTCCCCTTTGGGATAACGAACGGCACCAGACAGGGTTGCCCTCTCTCCCCGACGCTTTTTGTTCTGGTGATGGAAACTTTATTGCAAAAAGTAAGACAGCACCCGCACATTAAAGGTTTTTCTACATCAGAGGGAGATTTGAAAGTGTTAGCTTTTGCAGATGACCTCTTGTTTCTATTATCTGATCCGGAGGTGGGGCTGCCCTGTCTGATAAAGCTGTTTGGAAGTTTTGGGGAAGTGTCAAACTTCAAAATGAATGTCACAAAGTCGGAATTACTGAATATTTCCCTTACAAAACAAAGCCTTTTGAGAGCTAAGAAAGCTTCGCCTTTTATCTGGGCCCATTCCTCCCTCAAATATCTAGGTGTACATATTCCCTCTTCCATACATAAAATATATGACTTGAACTTCCGCCCACTTCTCTTAGCGTTCAAAAAAATCCTCACAGATTATGATATTCCTCTGATTTCATGGATTGGTAGGAAAAATGTCATTCAAACATATGTTCTTCCCAAGATCCTATACCAGTTAGAAATGCTACCAATAGCTCTACCACAAACCTTCTTTACTAGGATAAGGTAAATTTTCTCGCGTTACTTATGGAAGCAGAAGCGTCCTCGACTGGCGCATGAACTACTGACCAGACCTGTGAGTAAGGGAGGTATTGGTCTACCAGATGTGCAAACATTATACAAAGCGATCCAGCTAAGAAGATGGATCAACTTAACTGCCCTCTCTGATCCACATATTATATCTAGATGGTCGACTAAGGCATACAAAGGTGATTTAATACGGGATTTGTGGATTCCCCCCAGAACGCGTATCACATATAATCCGTCTGACATTGACTTGCTTTTTAAAGGTGCTTCTAACATTTGGACCTCAATGTCATCTTTTTTGGCACCTGAGACTTCGCCATTACTGCCCTCCAGCCTAATACCTGTGGTTGTTGGTAGAGAATCAATGACCTTTAAGCCCATGTGGGACCAACTATCACACATTTCAGTTTCAAATCTGTTCCCGGGCGGGGGGATTCCCAGCCGATCAGAACTGCAAGCGCTGCTTCCGAACTTCACTCTCACGTTTCTACACATCTCGCATTTCAACAGATGCTGTATGGATTTTATAAGAGTTAAATATCCCTTTAGAGAGCTCACTGATTTTGAATTAGAGTTATCATCCCCGACCCCCAGGTCCAATAAACTCTATAAAGTGTTAGTTACAGTGAGAAGTGGGAAACATTTGAGTAGCCCTGGGTTCATTGCTTCCTGGGAAAAGGAGTTGGACCTTTCCTTCACTAACCTGGAAATTAACCAAATCCTTCAAAATTCCCATGGCTACTCAAGATGTATACGTTTGCAAGAATCTCATTACAAAATTCTTGCTCGTTGGTATAAAACCCCTGAGTTTCTTTACACACATACCCATATTTGGTGGAGCTGCTCGGATATCCGTCCCTATTGGTCTGAAATAGAGAAGATAACAAGAGATGTCTTGAGCACACAACTTACTTTAACCCCGGCTTTGGTTTTGTTGGGCTGTTCTCCGTCGGATGTACGTCAATCTTCCTCATCCTTGATTACTCACCTCCTAGCTGCAGCCAAGTCCCTAATTCCTCTGAAGTGGCTTAGCACTGTTCCCCCCACTACTGCAGAATGGTTTGGAAAACTGCATCAAATCTGTAGGTTTGAGGAGATGTCCAGTAGATCATGTCGTGCACATCATAAGTTTCTCATTACTTGGACTCCATGATTAAACTCATCATATTGTAAGGACTCACAAGCCAATCTCTCTTCCTGAATTATGAGTGGATTAGACTCATGAGCCACTCCTGGAAATATCCCCCCCCCCCCCCCCCCCCCTCTTTTCCATTATCTCTTCTTCTACTTTATTTTATTATTTTCTTATTTTTCCACCGCTCTCACTAGCTTATTTATGTGCACCAAAGTTTTCAAAATGATTAGTCTTTTATTGCATATTAAGTATGTTGATGAATATATTGTCAAAAGATTGTAACTACCAGTATGACATAATCCTGGTATCATGTTACTTGCTGGCATGTCATGTTCCATTCATTGATGTTTAGCGCCCCAAGGAGGGGTTTAATTGTAATTGGACATGTTCATAATGGATGTTTTTATGGATTCCCAAAATAATAAAAACACAGTTGATAAAAAAAAGATTTGTGAGATTAAAGAGGACCTTTCACGCAATTTTATTAAGGGAGATATATACCTGTACTTCTGGGGTACTGCCACCCTGCTTGATTTTTTTAAAATATGCCTCCTATGCCCCGCTGTGCCCTGCCGGATTTCTCCCGCTCAGTATGCTAATACTGAGCATCGGAGCAATGCGGAGGAGACTGAGTCTTTCTCCTTGGGCGTCTCCCTGGCTGTGACGCTCTGCGCTGCGATTGGACAGCGCAACAGCCAGGGAGAAGGAGACGCCCACGGAGAAAGACTCAGTCTCCTCCTCATTGCTCCGATGCTCAAGAGCTTCTCGCTCAGCCCCACGAGCTGAGGTGTCAATTTAAAAAAAAAATATTTAAGTGCGCGGGACCAGTTTTTAGGAACTTTTACCTAATTTGGCGAAAAAAATTTAGTATGGAGTGTCGTGCTTGGGTGTAATCTAAATTGCGGGTACCACTGGTGCTCAAAATCCACAATCAAATTTCCCAGCAACAAAATGGAGAAGCGGCAATGCCCCATGCGCAAAACAATATATAGGGAGAACAAAAATACCGTTGCAGAAAAGAATAGCCGAACATATGAGAAATGTAAAAAAGGGCTATCAATTACACTCCCTTTCAAAACACTACAAGGAAAAACATGTCTGTGACACCTCCAGACTCATATATATGACTTTAGAAAGGGTAAAAAAATAAATAAAATGGAGGGGTGGCAACCGTATAGCCCATATGTCAAGAGTGGAGTCCAAAAGGATCTTTGAATTTGATAGTATGATGCCAAGAGGATTAAATGCAGAAATGGAGATCTTTGGGTTCCTATAGGTGGGGTGGTGGTCCACTGGTTGGTGATGAGACATCGGGTGTCTGGCTGTATATCAGCACCCCGATCTCTCCTTCCTGGTGGACTGCTCCCCACATTAACGTCACATCAAATAGTCTACATGGATGTACCATTTGAAGAAAGGATAGATTATACAGTTTTTAGAATAACGCACCAATAACGCATGTGCGGTTTTAGTGGAAGACAACATTTTAATAGAATACAGCATATGATTATTTTAAGGAGTTTTAGAAATGCGAATATGAGAGTTTTAAATTGAGTTTTATAGGTATGATGTATAGAATGACCAGATGAATGTTATATAGCTTTCAATCGAATTTTGAGAGATTTAGACCATAAAGGAAAATTGACTCGATCATATGAAGATCTGGGAACATAGATAAGAATTTGCCGTTTTTTCGAATGCCAATATAAATGAAAGTCTGGGTAGAAAAATCTTTCGGATAAAACCCTTTTTTCGGATATTTTCTAAAAAAAAATTCGGACACTCTCGAAAATTAAAATGAAAGCCCATGAGAGGATTCTCATGAGAAACTGACTACAGACTATCTGGGAAGTGTATGGACTACGCAAATAAGAAGTGTTATATATGTATGTTGGTGATTTACTGTTGAAATTCAGCAGACAGTTACTATTGAGCCTTATATGTGATTATATGATCCAGACACAGAACTAATAGGTCCACAAGAGATATATTCATATGTAACCAAGTCATATCCAGGGCATTTATGCTTATTTCGGATATCATTAGTATCTGCAATAAGTAAACTAGAACAATATAGAAATAACTGAATCCACTGTTTAATTCTTTCTTATACATTTTATTCATAAAGGTATTTTATTGTATTTTATTATATTTTAACCAAGTACAGTTAGAATAAATTGTTTAAACTCCATGGGGCTCCGCATGTATGAGTGCGCCAATCTTATATTAACAAGAATTTGACATTATAAGAATGAGCATGGGATTAGAAAGAGGAAAAGAGGGGTGTTACATTAGTCTTTCTGACTAACGCATGAAAAATGCACCAATAACGCAGGTGCGTTTTTTCAATATAATCATGATACTGTATGTAAAATGAAAAAGGAGCAATACAAATGATATATAAGTGAAAGACAGAAATAAATGAGGTTGATATGTGAGCAGAAGGCCAGCAGCTGGATCGCAAATCCAGATTTTGAGGATCACCCATTCTCCAAATCACCTGTGGGGAAAGAACACTGATCCTATAAAAAGAACATTATCACATTTGCTGCCTACCACTGAAGAAGGGGCGTTCTGTTGGCCCCCGAAACGCATTTGGTAAAAAAGACAGCAAACTAATTTACACTCCACTTATGCGGCTCGAATATAGGGGCGATTAAGAATTATCTGAATTTTGAACATCGATCAAACTATTATACTTCCGATGGAGTGGAGGATTTTTAGGACCTAGGAAACATGCCCTGCTTCCTGCTGCCGTCACGAGAGGACTGCTGGATCACGTGAAACGCCGCGTAGGTCCTATCAGGTCAAAGAGGAAGAGGTACCCCGGAGAAGCCACATACGGCGTGGAGTGGTAAAGTACATTCACACACATACTCTATGTGAAATTGCGCAATATATGATAGAGAGAATATCTCTGGATGAAAATATTGAATAGAGACATAAGTGATGAAGAATGATATTTATTTATTATAAGAGCAGATGAGCACGGTTGCAACACAGGTGGACATTCACTTTTATGCTGCTGATTTTTCTGTGCTACTCATGATCCTGTATTGCTACTCATAGATCATTTCCACTGCTGCTGATATATTGCTGCTGATTCATATTTATTATTTTCATTGCTGCTGGAAAATTGCTGCTGATTCGTATTTATTGGTGGTTTTATTTTTAGTATTTTTAGTATTTATTTTTATTTTGTGTGGTGCTTTTTATGTTTATATTACATTAAATATATATTTTTTTACCTGATTTATGGCTGATGGTCCATGTGGCCCGGATATCTGAGTGCCCCCCTCCCCACACACATTACTTTAATAATGCTGCATCAGACTCTTCTACCTCAGACAGGTTCCCTTGCTTTTCCCACTCTACTCTATCTTTGTATCCTCTAACAGTGGCATGGTAATAATGGGCTCAGATATTTTACTTTAAATGCAATACTGATAATCAATACGAATCAATTTGTCAGTATTGCATTTAAAGTGAAAAGACTCTTAGTCCTTCACTTTCACTTTAAATGCAATACTGACAAATGCAGAAATAAATTACTTTCACTCTAAATACAACAGCGATAAATGCAGGCAATAAATGACTTTCACTTTAAATGCTTTAGAGTCTGTGTACTACAAACTGTCTTTTGCTTTTATTTAAAGTCTCTTATTTCTGAACACAAAAAAAATGTCTCTTTATGCCAAAGCCTATATGCAATGATAAGTAATAAAAGGAAAGCTCTGACCTTATTCTGAAGAGCAGGATACTGCAATCTAAAGGTTGCTGGAACAAATGTCTTAAAGGAGACTTGTCTTTTCTTGATGTAATGCGATGCTCTGTGCTGACTTGCGATGCTTTGTGCAGACTTGCGATGCTTTGTGATGACTTGCGATGCGCTGGTTTGGATACGCTGCTGCAGCTTTGGGCCTAGTGGCGAGAAAGAAAGTAGACATATTTGATACCTTGCCTAACAAAAAGCGTAATATAATGCGATCAAAAAGTCATATTTACCCCAAAATAGTAGCAATAAAACCATCTCATCCTGCAAAAAATGAGCCCCTACATAAGACAATCGCCCAAAAAATAAAAAAAATATGTCTTTCAGAAAAAGGATACACTAAAACATGAAATCTTTTTCAAAAAATGCTTTCATTGTGTAAAACTGATTTATTTTTTAAAAAGTAGACATATTAGGTATAGCTGCATTTGTAACGACCTGCTCTATAAAAATATCACATGGTCTAGCCCCTCAGGTGAATGGCGTAAAACAATAAAATAAAAACTGTGTTAAAGCAACCAATTTTTTTGGTCACCTTGACCCATAAAGAGTAATATTGAATAATCCAAAAATCATATGTAGGCAAAAATGGTACCAATAAAAACATTAACTCTTCCCGCAAAAAATTACCCCGTGCACAAGATAATTGGCAGGGGAAAAAAAGAAAAAGTATAGTTTTCAGAAAATGGTGACACAGAAAAAACATGATTTGTTTTGTTTGGCCAGGGATGTGATGTGAGCACTTCTCTGAAGATGCTTGCTGTGATGCATGCTGGGATTTTTACTTTCACTTTGAAGCTGCTCCACCCACACAGCCTCTCATCAATGGGAGCATGCTATGCTGAACACATTAGAGAAATTATATGTACTCAGTATATCTCTCATGATACAAATACCTCGTGGTATTAGTTATTATCTGGGGCCATTTTTTTTCATGCGTATGGTGGCCAACCCCTTTAATTATTTTCATGCTAATTGCTTGCATTGTTATTCATAATATCTAGAACAGAATGGTCCAAATTCAAGGATGACTGTCCTGTGTTCACTCCTATGAGAAACTTTGTGATAATTTCACTCCTTTTTGGCCTAAAGCCAGAGCACACACCTCTCTAATCTCTTTTTTTCATCCTCGATTTAACTCTTAATTTGGCCTCTTCATCACATCAGTAGAGGGGATTTCGCTCACAGTAAACTTGGCTGTGTGACCTTTCTCTACTAGTTCAGTTTTCTATTTGGCAACACACAAGGTCACATTCCTGGTCCACACAGACATAACATTCAATGTAGAATAGTCATAGAAACAGACAGACATAAAGAAACATTTCCCATACATTAACACACACAAGTTTTTGGAACTTATTAACAAATAACATTTTCTGGAGTTCCATACACACACTCAGTACCTCACACACATTGCCTTGTTATTATCTCTCAGTATTGCAGACATTGTACTCGCTATCACACATTCCAATATCATATGTCTCCCTTCATACACCTCAGTTACCAGCTGGGGGGCCGTATATTCACTGGGCAACAGAAACACGGTACACCCCATGGTACACAGACAGACAGACAAGACACGACACTCCCTGAGGACCACAACCGGACTCAACTCTTGACAGTCCTTTCTCTCGGGGGAGACACACAATCAGGGCGCCAACTTACTTTCTTCTTCTTGGGCTACTGACTGACTGTCCCATGAGTTTAACAGCTTACTCGAACACAAACAAGACAAAAACCGGCACCTTCCCCTTTTTACCACCAAGCAGAGCTCACCCCTGTGCAGAATATATTTTTTTTCCCTGGCTACCATGTCTGGTCTGTCAGCCCAGGACTAACCCTCTGCCTCTGCAGGCAGATATATTAAAGTCCCCCTGGGGCTACCCCCTCTGCCACTAGAGGCAGATAATATTGCAGCCCCTAATTTGAGCTCCCCTCGCCGAGGAAATTCTCTTGCTCTGCTTAATCGTTATTCGTGAAGTTGCCTGACACAAAAACGAGGTACCCACAGTAGAGCAAATCTTTTTTTCTCTTTCAATCTATGGTTCTAGGTACTCAGGATTTCAACAACAGCCAAAGATGCTACTCGCAGGGTAATGTAACATCAACCAGCAGAACAGGTCACCACAGCACGGCGGGGTACAAGAGGCAGGTAAGATAATCAATTTTCTTACCTTGTCTCTGGGGCTGCAGTCCCCGTCCTCAAGTGACATCCACCGTGATCTGGGAACCCAGACCTTCGGCTACCGATGCTACCTTCTTCCGAGGCCCCATGTTGGGCACCAAACTGTTAAAGATGGCCTCAATCAGGGATAATTGCATTTGCTCTACTGCTCCAAATTGTTTTGATCCTAGGATTTTACATGCATGGAAGAACCCACACTGACACCAGGCAAGGGTCAAAGCAGTTTTCCTTTATTACAGGAAGTTAAGCAGTTTTTATAAGTACAACCAGAGGGGGCATTCCCCTGAGGCTCGTGGCATTGTTCCATTGGCTAAAATGCAAAAATAAGAAAAGAGATAAAACTTGGGGTGTGCACATTGTGCATTGTTTTACTAACTTTGGTATGCAAACTATGTAAACATCTAAGTGCAAGAACCATATTGTAATGGCTTCACACTAACAGCAGTACAGCATACATCATATATGATACACCAGGGGGGAAGGTCCTCTTGGAACTTAAGTGAATAAGGCATTAGCTGAGAGCTGAAGGATATGGGGGCCATCTTACTTAATCAAGAATGATATTCACATCTCTATCAATAATGGTTTGACTGGTACTATTTTGGGGTGCGTATGACTTTTTGATCGCTCGGTTTCGCACTTTTGTGATGTAAGGTGATAAAACATGGCTTTTTTTTTTACAGTTTTGTTTTTTTACGATGTTCACCTAAGGGGTTAGGTCATGTGATATTTTTATACAGCAGGCTGTTACGGATACGGCTATACCTAATATGTCTACTTTTTTATTTTTTCACTTTTAACGCAATAAAAGCATTTTTGAAACAAAATAAAATTATGTTTTAGTGTCTCCATATTCTGCGATAGTTTATTTTTTGCCCGATTGTTTTATGTAGGGGCTAATTTTTTTGCGGGATGAGATGACGGTTTGATTGGTACTATTTTGGGGGGCATACACCTTTTCCCCTGCTCCTCTACAACGGCACAGGACGGTGTCCCCGCCTCCCCAGGACAGGAAACAACATCGGGATCGCGTGGAAGCCACTCCTGCAGCGCAGGAGTTTAATTGAAGGAGCACGGCCTGTCGGTGTTGCCCCATTTGGGAGGGCCTATGCAGAGGACAGGAGCTCAGGAGGTCTTGGTACCTCTATTTCCTGCTCCTTTGGCATAAGTCCTTCAGGGAAGACAGCCCCGGGCATCCGTTCCCCAGTTCCATTATACGGGGGGAATGAGGGACCGTGCGCATGCGCAGTCAGGCCAGAATTCTCTGGAGCCGAGAGTTCCATGTGCCAGGCCTCTGATCATCACTTCCGCCAGCACATGATGTTAGAGGCCTGGGATGTCAGCTCCTTTGGAAGCTCCGGACATGCCCTGAAAGCCTGTAGATCCTTCTGTCGCCCAGAGCCTGGTAAGCCTCCTTCCAATTTTGTGCCTGATGTGTTACCTCTGCTACTAGGAGAGGGGGCAGGCCAGGATTTTTTTGCTATTGCCCTGATTTTTATTATTACCTTATAGGGCAGGAAGGCCACCACCACAAAATCCTCTGGCGGAGAATCAGGGCGGAAAAAGTGTGTGGTTTGCAAGAAAACTCTGCCGTCTAAAACTAAAAAGGCGATTTGTCCCAGGTGCACGGACAAAGTAGTGACTGAAGAATCCCCATCCTTCCTACAATCCATTAAAAATATGATCAATGAAGAATTAAAAGTGGTAATAGACTCAAGATTACCGCCATATTCCCCCAAATCATCAACTTCACAACACTCACAGATGACGGATTTTCAAGGTGAACCAGACTCTGAAGGTCTTCCTGGCCTTTGCCAGTGTGCCTGTGCAAGATTAAGGCGCTTCTCTTCAATTATACAGAGGCAAGTGCAGTGAATAAATTTGCTAGGAAGCGGCTCTGGGTGGGGAGGAGATCTGTGGATGACACTGAGGGGGATATCTGTGGATGACACTGAGGGGGGATCTGTGGATGAAACTGAAGGGGGGATCTGTGGATGAAACTGAAGGGGGGATCTGTGGATGACACTTAAGGGGGGGATCTGTGGATGACACTTAAGAGGGGATCTGTGGATGACACTTAAGGGGGATCTGTGGATGACACTTAAGGGGGATCTGTGGATGACACTTAAGGGGGATCTGTGGATGAAACTTAAGGGGGGATCTGTGGATGAAACTCAAGGGGGGATCTGTGGATGAAACTCAAGGGGGGATCTGTGGATGTTACTTAGGGGGATCTAGGAAGGGGTGTGGGGATGTTGGGGTGGGAGGTCCTGGAGGGGTGTTTGGGTGGGAGCTCTGGAAGGGGTGGGAGGTCCGATAGGTATGTGGGGGTGGGAGATCCGGGAGGGGGGGGCCATAAGTTTTTTGCTATGGGGCCCAGTCATTTCTAGCTACGCCCCTGATTGGTAAGATTGGGCGGGCACTGGAGCGATCGAGCATCCTGATGTAGGAGAAGCCGGCAGGAGATGAAAGGAGGAGGGGCCAGCTCCTGGTCGTGTCAGGCACACGGCGCAAGCATGGCGGTGGAGGATCTGACTGAAGCCTAAAGACCAGAAGAAGAAGGTGACAGCGCAGTATGTGATGTATACATGTGTGTAATGTATGTAGTGCAGTGTGTGATCATCACATACTGCACTACATACATTACACACATGTATACATCACATGCCCCCTCACAGTAATAATGCCAAGATATGTGCCCTCTTCACAGTAGTAATGCTCACACATGTCCCCTTACAGTAGTTATGCCCAGATATGTGCCCCCTCACAGTAGTTATGCCCAGATATGTGTCCTCTCACAGTAGTTATGCCAGATATGTGCCCTCTTCACAGTAGTAATGCTCACTCGTGCCCCCTCACAGTAGTTATGCCCTGATATGTGCCCTCTTCACAGTAGTTATGCCCTGATATGTGCCCTCCTCACAGTAGTTATACCCTGATATGTGCCCCCTCACAGTAGTTATGCCCAGATATGTGCCCTCTTCACAGTAGTAATGCTCACACGTGCCCCCTCACAGCGTTTGCATTTCTTTCTGGCAAAGCTACCTGGTTCCGGCCCGCAAAATTTATACCAAGTCTAGTGCGGCCCTCAGACGAAAAATGGATGGGCACCACTGCCCTAGAGGAAAGGGGATAGGTTTTCTGTTCACTCCAGAAGCTACTGCAAAATCCTCACAATGACGCCAAACTTCAAGTAGGAGGCAGGCTAAAAATATTTTCCTCGGCCTGGGGAAATATTTCAACTTCTCCTTGAGTAATAAGTACTGTAAGTGAAGGTTACAAACTAGAATTCATTGCACCTCCTTGAGATTTCTACATTTACAACAGGCCTTTACTTGAAGTAGAAAAACAATGAGCCCTAAAATCAGAGAGCTATAATCCCAGTTCCAAAGGATCAGGAGGGAACAGGGTTTTATTCACCCAGCTTTTTAATCCAAAAACTGAACAAGTATTTCAGAATGATAATAAATCTAAAGAAGTTAAACAAAAAGATATCCTACAAAAGATTCAAGATGGAGACAATCAAATCAACGGTGAATCTTTTGATTCACAATTGCTATATGGTAACCCTGGATCTCTCTAAAGCGTACTATCATGTCCCCATTCACAGGGACTATCAAATATTTCTCAGGATTGCGAAAGTTATGAAGGGGCAAAAACGTTTTTACATGTTCAAGGAATATTAATCGTTCTATATCTGGACGATTTTTTGGTGGCAGCCCCGTCCCTTCAAGATCTCTAGGTTCATCTACAGATTGTACAAAGGAAGTTGTTAGAATTGGGCAGGTTGATAAACAAAGAAAAATCAGACATAGTTCCCAGTTGGCAAAAAATATTTGTGGGTGTCATGTTGGACTCCCTCAAGAGAAACAGACTTCCCTCTCTCAAAAGGTCTTTCTATTTTGAGAGTCCAGGATAGTGTCCATCAGGGACATCATGACACTATTAGGCCATTTAACTTCCTCAATTCCAGCAGTCAGGTTGGGCCCAGCATCATACAAGGACACTACAAACGTTTCTCCTAAAAACCTCGGATGGAAATCAAAACACCCTAGACAAAAGAATAAAGGTTCCTCTAAAAGCAAAATAGTCTCTCCTTTGGTGGAAGATCAGAAAAAATCTTCAAAGAGGAGTGTTCTGGCGACATACAAATCAAGTAGTTATTACAAGCGACGCCAGCATTCGAGGATGGGGGGGGGGACACCAAAGATCAAGTAGTACAGGGTATTTGGAGTTAAAAGATGGAGGTAGCATCCTCCAATTTAAAAGAGCTGATGGCAGTCTTCAAAGTACTTCTCTCTCTACAGTCGACTGTAAAGATTCTGTCTGACAATTCCACCACTTTGGCCAATCTAAACAGGCAAGGAGGGACAAAAAGCAAAACACTGCGAGATCTGTCAGGATTTATTTTTTTCTTGGGCGGAAAAAAAACAGAATTCTTTGACTGCCTTCCATCTAAAATCTAAAATCAAGGCAAAGAAAATATAGTGGCAGACTCTCTCAGGAGGGAAAGTTTGAAAGAAGGAGAATGGTCACTAGACCCCAACATTTTCAAACAGATATAAAAAAAAATGGGGTACCCCGACAGTGGACCTTTTTGCGGATCGGAAAAACAGACAAGTAGAAAAATTCTGTTCCCTCTTCGTTTGAGATAAACCTCTGATTGTAGATGCTCTGTCTGCCCCATGGCCAGGAGGTCTACTTTATGCGTTTCCGCCCTTCAGTTTAATTCTGAGAAAGAGCGCGATGGGCGTGGAGGAATCTAACAGCCTCCTTGATTTCTCTTGATTCAGTGTTGATAGGGTTAATGACCACTTCCCCTTTCTCAACTGTTGCTCAGGGGTCATCACTTCTACCCTTTATAGTCTGACCCCACCCTTCTGACTATGCGGTAGATAGCTTAATTTGTGTTTTTCTGAGCTGGTGTGAGTTTGTATCTGGTGGGGGCATGGCCTGACTGTAGAACATGGCTGCTGCGTGTTAGAGCACTCCGTCCCCACAGGCTGGTGCTATAGCTTTATTCTCCAGCTCGCCTGCCTTTACAATGGTCAAAAAAGGCAAAGACAAAGCTAAAGATCAGAGGGACTCTGGGAGACCTGATCGCAGAAGCTCCGAAATTGAGAAATTTCTTAATAAACCTACGGTCACGCCGGGAGCATGCGCGCGCAAGATGGCACCTGAAGGGAGGAGGGAATGCTCCGTTGAGTCTAAGGCAGACAGCTTATCTGACTCCACAGTGACTAGCGCTGCGGGAGAGTGCCCACAGGTATCAAAAAGATTTCTGAAGCAAGCGCTCTCGCAAGCTATAATGCCAGTAATGAGGGAGCTAGCAGAGATTAAAAGTGAGATCAAGCAACTGGGTCACAGAGTGGAGACCTTGGAAGAAAACCAAGCAGCCATTTTATCGTTAAATGCTGCAATGGACAAGAGAAGCTCCTCATAAGCAGACTCCCTTAATACAGCGTTTGCTTTAATTAAAGACCGAGAAAATCGCAGCAGGAGGAAGAATGTCCGAATATGCGGAGTTCCCGAAACCACAACCCAAGAACAACTACCAAACGTGGTCGCAGCCATTTTTACCAATTTACTGGGGGCAGAAAGAGCTGCAAAGGTGGTGGTGGAGAGGGCACATAGATCGCTGAGACCGGTCCCAAAGCAGAATGAGCCTCCTAGGGACATAGTCTGCGGCCTGCTTAGTTACCTGGATACAGCAGCACTTCTAAAGGCAGCAAGAGAAAAGGTGGACCTCCAATTTGAAGGAGAAAAGATCCTCTTATTTCAAGACTTAGCCCCTTCAACTTTGTACAAAAGGAGGCTGATGCGTCCTCTCACGGATCACCTGAAAGCCAACCATGTGCCCTTTAGGTGGTTATTTCCTTTTGGACTTACATTTACTAGTAATGGGAAAAGGTGCACTATAAGGCTGCCGTCTGACCTACCATCCACATGGTCTCTCCTGCAAATACCTCAGATGGACACTTCGTCTTGGCTACATTTATCTGTGCAGCAGGATCAACTGCCATCTCTACCAGCTCCTGGCTCATGGTCGACGACAGAAAAGGGTCCAGTCCTAAGAAACCTGCTTCCTGATCTGCAGTATAATGAAGAAATGTCATCGCAACTCATGGAATGGTAAAGTACACCACAACAGCACTATTACCTCTGTAACTGTTTAGAAAGGTTCTCCCTTGGTTTTTCTCACATCTTGTCCTTTTGAGGGAGAGAAATTACTAACTCGAATGGACACTTTACCTATGAGAGTTTAAACAACCTTTTTAGCTTAATATTCTTATTCAGCGGACAACTTGCAGGTTAAGATGTTTACTGTTAATATAGTCTCATATGTTTAAAGTGAGTAGTTGCTTTTTATAATTAAGTTCATAGTCATCAGCACTGGCCTAGTGAGCTTCAGCCAGGCTTATGAATGTTTATCAAAAACGTTATAGGTTCAACACTCCCCCTAACTAGACGAAAATTTGCACCAATAGGTGGAGTGGTTCATACTACTACTATTGTTAGTGGCTCTCTCGGATATGGGCAGCACCAGACCACTGAGCAAATTTGTATGTTTCGCATTTATACTCATTATTTGTTCATATGTCTTCTTTTTTCTTTACCTTCCCCTTTTTCCCAGTCTTGCTTCCCCCCCTTCCCCTAACCGTCTATGGCTATTCTCCAGGTCGCTTTCTTTGGCTCTTCACATGTAGATGATCCAGATGGCTCAGATTAATTGCATCACGTATAACATAAGAGGCATGCACACACCTCAAAAAAGGTCCCAATTGTTTCGCTTATTGCGCAGATCAAAAGCCGATATATGTATTCTGCAGGAAACACACTTTAAGGTTGGACGGATACCTGCCCTACTGCTATCACACTTTAAAATGTGGTTCCATAGCCCATATACCAGCGTGTCGAGAGGGGTGAGTGTGGCAATATCTAAAAATATACCTTTTACACATATACTCACACAATCTGACCCAGAAGGACGTTTTATTTTTGTCAAAGGGAAAACAGGGGTAGACACTGTGACACTTGCAAGTCTTTATGCGCCCAACCGAGGCCAGCAAAATTGGCTCAAACACACGTTAGCCAAATTTCACCAGTTTGCAGAGGGTATAAGAATTGTAGGTGGGGATATTAATCTGGCTCTGTCACCTCAGTTCGATACTTCCACTGGATCCTCTGTACATTCACAGGCTTCCTTGGGGAAGAAACATAGATCTCTCAAAGAGGCTTGCTTGATTGATGCTTGGCATCTCCTTTACCCGCTACCAAGGATTATACCTTCTTCTCCAATGTGCACAATACATTTCAGAGGCTGGACTACATCTTCATATCAGAAAGGCATATTGACTTAGTAAAATCCGCCACTATAGAACCAACTACTGTCTCTGATCATGCACCAGTGAATGTGTCACTATGTTTTAGGAATATGCCAGTCAGAACTTGGTCCTGGCGTCTGAACGAGACGTTGCTGGATGGAGCTACAGACTCGCAGGCGATACAGCAGAAACTCACTTTCTTCAACAATACCAGTATTTGAGACACACAAGGCAGTGGTTAGAAGAGAACTGATATCCCTAGGCTGTAAGATCAAAAAAGAGAGGCAAAAGCAACTAAATTCTCTGATCTCACAAATAAGCACGATAGAAACACTACATAAAAGGTCAAGAGCCGTACATGCGCAACAATTGAGGGATCTCCTTAATATACAGCTAAAACATACCAATACGCCAAATTTATATTCTATGCTCACGGAGACAAGGGTACTAAACTTATGTCTCGCCTTACTACTTACATTCACGCAATTAGACAAGCACAAGGGAACAAAGTAACAAGAACTTCTGTCGTAGCGAGGGCCTTTCAGGAGTTCTACATCCAACTATATAATTTAAAGGGACATTGAGAAACACAAAAAGGGGATAACTGTAAGGCCATTGACCGCTTTCTTGACCAGTTGTTCCTTAAATCTACACTGCGTGCAGAATTATTAGGCAAATGAGTATTTTGACCACATCATCCTCTTTATGCATGTTGTCTTAATCCAAGCTGTATAGGCTCGAAAGCCTACTACCAATTAAGCATATTAGGTGATGTGCATCTCTGTAATGAGAAGGGGTGTGGTCTAATGACATCAACAACCTATATTAGGTGTGCATAATTATTAGGCAACTTCCTTTCCTTTGGCAAAATGGGTCAAAAGAAGGACTTGACAGGCTCAGAAAAGTCAAAAATAGTGAGATATCTTGCAGAGGGATGCAGCACTCTTAAAATTGCAAAGCTTCTGAAGCGCGATCATCGAACAATCAAGCGTTTCATTCAAAATAGTCAACAGGGTCGCAAGAAGCGTGTGGAAAAACCAAGGCGCAAAATAACTGCCCATGAACTGAGAAAAGTCAAGCGTGCAGCTGCCAAGATGCCACTTGCCACCAGTTTGGCCATATTTCAGAGCTGCAACATCACTGGAGTGCCCAAAGGCACAAGGTGTGCAATACTCAGAGACATGGCCAAGGTAAGAAAGGCTGAAAGACGACCACCACTGAACAAGACACACAAGCTGAAACGTCAAGACTGGGCCAAGAAATATCTCAAGACTGATTTTTCTAAGGTTTTATGGACTGATGAAATGAGAGTGAGTCTTGATGGGCCAGATGGATGGGCCCGTGGCTGGATTGGTAAAGGTCAGAGAGCTCCAGTCCGACTCAGACGCCAGCAAGGTGGAGGTGGAGTACTGGTTTGGGCTGGTATCATCAAAGATGAGCTTGTGGGGCCTTTTCGGGTTGAGGATGGAGTCAAGCTCAACTCCCAGTCCTACTGCCAGTTTCTGGAAGACACCTTCTTCAAGCAGTGGTACAGGAAGAAGTCTGCATCCTTCAAGAAAAACATGATTTTCATGCAGGACAATGCTCCATCACACGCGTCCAAGTACTCCACAGCATGGCTGGCAAGAAAGGGTATAAAGAAGAAAATATAATGACATGGCCTCCTTGTTCACCTGATCTGAACCCCATTGAGAACCTGTGGTCCATCATCAAATGTGAGATTTACAAGGAGGGAAAACAGTACACCTCTCTGAACAGTGTCTGGGAGGCTGTGGTTGCTGCTGCACGCAATGTTGATGGTGAACAGATCAAAACACTGACAGAATCCATGGATGGCAGGCTTTTGAGTGTCCTTGCAAAGAAAGGTGGCTATATTGGTCACTGATTTGTTTTGGTTTTGTTTTTGAATGTCAGAAATGTATATTTGTGAATGTTGAGATGTTATATTGGTTTCACTGGTAAAAATAAATAATTGAAATGGGTATATATTTGTTTTTTGTTAAGTTGCCTAATAATTATGCACAGTAATAGTCACCTGCACACACAGATATCCCCCTAAAATAGCTAAAACAAACTAAAAACTACTTCCAAAAATATTCAGCTTTGATATTAATGAGTTTTTTGGGTTCATTGAGAACATGGTTGTTGTTCAATAATAAAATTAATCCTCAAAAATACAACTTGCCTAATAATTCTGCACTCCCTGTATATCTCCAGAAGACAGGGCCCTTTTAACACAACCAGTCACAGAAGAAGAAGTGGCTACGATAATAAAGTCAATGCTGCTTGGTAAAAGCCCAGGTTACTTTCCACACTCCTCCCCCATATAACTAATTTGTGTAGATCCCTGATGGATGGAGCTAATCTACATCCCCAGACACTCAAAGCAACGGTCACGATACTACCTAAGGAAGGGAAGGACCCAGAGCAATGTGGGAGTTATAGACCCATTTCATTTTTAAATGTTGATGTAAAAATTTGGGCAAAGCTATTAGCATCCAGATTAAGTCAGATATTACCCAAACTAATTATCCCGAACAAGCAGGATTTGTCCCAGGCAGAGAGGGGAATTACAACTCATGCAGAATTCTTAATTCCATAGCCTATGCAAAAAAAACGAGGCAACCCTTAGTGTTATTGAGTGTGGACGCTGAGAAGGCCTTTGATAGAGTCTGTTGGGATTTCATGATAAAGACCCTGTTGAAATTAGGAAACCCGGATGACTTTGTAAGAGCGATAATGTCACTATACAACTCTCCCAGCGCAAAGGTCAGGGTGAATGGTACGTTGTCCCCAGCATTTCCCATCCAAAACAGGACGAGACAGGGTTGCCCCTTGTCCCCCACTCTTTTTGTTTTAGTCATGGAGATGCTTTTACAAGCTATCAGAGAACACCCTCAAATACAGGAACTTAGCTTACCTAACCCACTAACTACTATACAGCTGCTTTCGCAGACGACTTGCTAATCCTTATTACAAATCCTCTGGAGGCCTTCCCCCCACTGATGAAACTATTTGAGACCTTTAGGGCCATCTCTAATATTAAAATCAATCATACCAAGTCAGAGGTACTCAATGTGTCAACCTCACACTCAATGGTGACAGTTAAAAGCTTCTACCCCTTTCAAATGGCAACCTTCGTGCCTCACCTACCTGGAT